>NW_016107347.1:9996491-10006271 GCF_001604975.1 Cebus imitator | reverse complement strand
GTTCAGGCAATTCTCCTGCCTCAGCCTCCTGAGTAGCTGGGACTACAGGCACGCACCACCATGCCCAGCTACTTTTTTGTAGTTTTAGTAGAGACGGGGTTTCACCATGTTGACCAGGATAGTCTTGATCTCTTGACCTTGTGATCCACCCGCCTCGGCCTCCCAAAGTGCTGGGATTACAGGCTTGAGCCACCGCGCCTGGCCTTTTTCTCTTTCTTTACTGTGAGGTTGCTCTGGAGTTCCATGCCAAATTAAGAAAAAAAAAACTTAAGAACATTTTGAGACCTGTATTCTCATTTGTGAAGGCATATAAAATAATCTAATTTTTTTCATGTCCTTGAAACCATAATTTCTGTTTTATTTTCCCTACTCTTGCTCCAATTTTACATTTTACATTTTCATTTGTAAACTTTCAGTAGTTTTCCCGAACAGAGTCACTTCAAGTAATAAAGAATATGACCTTTCTCAGAACCTCATTAATGAATTCATCATCACTAGTTTCATGTAAACCTGATTTAAGAAAAAATCCTAGAGGCTAGGTGCAGTGGCTCACAACCATAATCCCAGAACTTGGGAGGCTGAAGTGGGAGGATTGCTTGAGCCCAGGAATTCGAGACCAGCCTGGATAACACAGTGAGACTCTATCTCAAAAACAAAAACAAAAACAAAACCCAAAACCCCAAACTCCCAAAAACCTAAACTGAAAATGCCTACTGAAAAATTTGGGAGCTCTGCATGGGCATCTCCTGGTGAGTGCTTGCTGGTTTGGTACATGATTTTTTAAATGCTGCCAAATCTACTTTTATCTTCCCATTGAGTTATTGGGGTGGTATGTACTTTATAAATGTGTCTATATAGACTTTAATAACTCTCTTTTTCTTGTTGTCCTAAAATCCTGGAGAGTTAATGGAATGTTAACTTTCTTTTTTTTAAGATTAAAAAAAATCTGTTTTTTCCTTTGTTGTCTTTCTCACATTGACTATGGTATATTTTATTTTCCATCTTGGCTCAGTAACAGTGTGAAATTCTTAAAATTTGAAATATTAGCTGAAAAACTTAAAAAATCATCCAGTTCGGTTAGGATGGTTTTCTGGTGGAAACAAAACTCCTGAAAATACATTTCATGCTTCATAGATAAAATCAGTCCCATGGTCTTTATGAAAGTAGATTAATTAGTGTAGTGTGTGGGCAGCTCTCCCAGGGCAGGTTTCCACAGGCAGCTTTGCCAACAGAACTCAGTCTCAACCTGCAGTTATGTGAGAATTATTTTTAAAGTGTGTAAGCTTTTCATTCACACACCGTCTTTGCTATTGTGTGTGATGTACATTAACAGGTAGGTGGTACCTGAGAATAAAGGATCACAGCATAATCACAATGTGCCTGGGCTCTGGAGCCTGGCTACCTGGGTACAAGTGCTGGCCATTCCACTTAGTGGTTGATTGGCTGTGGGCAGTCATGATCTCACTGGGCTTCAGTTTCATCATCTGAAAAATAGTGGTTTCTGCCTTATACAATTATATGGGCATTGTGAGGATTAAATGAGGTAACATATTCAAGGCACCTAACACAAAGAAATTATTCAAGAAAATGGTAGCTATTGTTACTAGAAGAGAGTAGCAATAGTTTATGTCAAAGGCAATTATTAAGCACCTATTGTGATGATCTTGAACTGGGAACTTTATAAAAGACACATCCCTAGGAGGGGATTGGAAGGGATTTAACATATTAAGTATCTAGTTTCCTCATAGTGCTGAGGACTTTATGCACACTATTTAATTTCAACAACCCGATGAAGCAGATACTCTTGTCTTCATTTTGGAGGTGAGGAAATTGAGGCAAAGATAACAATTAGTTTTTCTGAGTTAACCCAGTTAGTGAATGGTGAAACCTGAATTTGAAGTTAGTTGTATCTGAGGTCCAGAGACTATAAGCTTTTCTATTGCTGGAAAGAGAGTGAAGTATTTTTGTTTACTTGATTTTGGGATATCGATGCAATGTTGCATAGTCATCTTCCACCAAAATCATTTTCTCCTTTGCTTGCAGTAGTGTAGACCTAGATCACATGAAATCTAATTTGAATCCAAAGAATTACAAGATGAAATGCCAGATCTCCTCCCCCCTCCCTTTTTTTTTTCCTGGGTCGTAAGTACTTTTGCTTGGAGCAGATCTTCTCTTAATATACTTTCAGCCTCATAGAGTTTTGGAGCTGGAGGAGACCACAAAGATAAGCCAATTCAATCATCTAATTTATGGCTGAGGAGACAGGTGAGACATGGTGTTTGGGGATTTTCCCAAGGTTAAACCACTTATTGAGTGGCAGAGCTGGAAACAGATTGCAGGTTTCCAAATTTGCAGTCTAGTGCTATTTCCATTATACTATATGAAACTTTCCTAACATAAGAAGAACTGAGCTTAAGACCTAAGATATATTTACAAATGTTGATTCTTCTGATATGGAAGCAGATAGGGCTAACTAAGGAGTTTAAAAATGCTTACTTGCATATTGTACAAGTTTCTTATTTTAGCTGAAGGTGGAGTTGCTCTTTATGCCCTAATGGTTCTGTATAAGGGGTGGGGGCTGGGTTAGACACTTCATAGACCTTTTAAAAACTAAATTCTGTTGCTGTGTTTCTCAAAGTGCAAGCAGTATTTATTAAAAAGGCTGATTCATGGCCTCCCTCAAGACATGGGTAAGAATCAAGAATCTCGGCTGGGTGCAGTGGCTCACGCCTGTAATCCCAGCACTTTGGGAAGCCAAGGTGGGTGGATCACTTGAGGCCAGGAGTTCGAGACCAGCCTGGCCATCATGGTGAAATCCCGTCTCTACCAAATATACAAAAATTAGCCGGGTGTGGTGGCAGGTGCCTATAGTCCCAGCTACTCAGGAGGGCAAGGCAGGATAGTCACTTGAACCCAGGAGGCAGAGGCTACAGTGAGCCGGGATCGCACCACTGCACTCAAGACTGGGGGACAGAACAAGACTCAAAAAAAAAAAAAAGAGTATGTAACTTTTATGTTCCACCATCACCACAGGTGATTCTTAGCCACATTAGAATGAGAACAACTGCCCTTTGGTATCTCACAAATTGTACTCGACCAAATACTGGAAAGCTCGAGGATGAGTGGCATGCCCCTGCAAGCCTGCGATGATTCATGGCAGTGGAGGGAAGGCTCCTCCTGGACTTCTTTTATGTTTGCTTTTAAGCAGCCCTCAATCCTAAGTGCTGGTGTTCGTTTTCAGCTGCAGAGAAACATGACTTGGGCTCTGATTGTGAATCAACAATGGGGGGAAGTTAAAAGTGAACACACTGATTCTTTAAACTCCAATTTAAACATGTGCTGCTTCTCTTCTAGCACTGAATGAGTCACTGTCGTAGTGACTCACTGAAGGGTTGTGGTGGAAATAGAAAACAGATCCTGTAAGAATTTGGGCTGGGTCACTGTTGATCCTTTATGTCCTCTGAAGAAAGCTTTACAATGCTGAAACTAGCTGTTTCCCCACAGACATTTCTTCTCATTAATGTATTTTTTATTGATTATTTGCTGTATGTGAAACATGAATGAATAGGGGGTGGGGATTATGAGAAAGGAAGGCACTGGAGGAGATTCAGAGGTCCCAGAAGGATAGTATAATATTAAAAGTGCAGAAGGCTGGAGCAGTTTTTATTTTTTTATATTAAAAAATTCAATGTAGTTTGTAAATAGTGCTTCCTGTGTGTGACCCTGTGCCTGGTACTGTTACCTTTTACTTCCAGAACTATACAGATGTCCATTCATAAATGTCCCACCTCTGCTGACATATTTGGCATTTGGAGGGAACAGTTACTTCACGTAGTAGAGATGGCAAGGGTGTGCCAGAGGAAAGAGCTGGTGGCTGGGTGTGGCAGTCCTGAAAAGGAGATAGGGGTTTGTGTATGTGTTTTCTGAAAAGACATTTCATTCTGCTTTGGATTGTGAGTTTGGGGAGACATTCAGGTGGAGATGTCCAGCAGGTAGTTTTGAAATCGCAGCTGGGGAGAGAGATTTAGGCATTGTTTTCAGAGAGGCAGACAATATTTTGAAGTCCTGAAAATACATGAGATGCACAAGAGAGACAGCTCATGGAAAGAATGACAGATGACAGAAGCTTGGAAAGAGGAAAATAAGTGAACAAAAGGGAGAAGACGTGGTTCACACCTGTAATCCCAGCAACTTGGGAGGCTGAGGCGAGTGGATCGCTGGAGCTCAGGAGTTTGAGATCAGCCTGGGCAACATATTGAAACCTCATCTCTACTAAAAATAAAAAATATTAGCTGGACGTGGTGGCATGTGTCTGTAGTCCCAGCTACTCCAAAGGCTGAGGCAGGAGGATTTCTTGAGCCTGGAAGTTCAAAGCTACAGTGAGCCATGATTGTGCCACTGTTCTCCAGCCTGGATAACAAAGCATGGCCCTGTCCCTAGAAAAAAAGGAAAAGAAAAGGATAGACTGAGGAGTCAGAGAAGGGTAGATTGAAAATATCTCAAAAGCCAAGGGAAGAAAAAGTTCCAAGAAGGAAGTTTTTTTTCCTTTCTTTTTTTTTTTTCTTTGAGACAGAGTCTCACTCTGTCACCCAGGCTGGAGTATAGTGGTGTGAGCCTGGCTCACTGCAATCTCCGCCTCCCAGGTTCAAGCAACTCTTCTGCCTCAGCCTCCCAAGTAGCTGGGACTACAGGTGCGTGCCACCACGCCTGGCAAATTTTCGTATTTTTAGTTGAGATGGGGTTTCACCATATTGGCCAGGCTGGTCTTGAACTCATGACCTTGTGATTCGACAGCCTCAGCCTCTCAAAGTGCTGTGATTACAGGTGTGAGCCGCTGTACCCGGCCAGAAGGTTTAATAGTATCAGTTCTCTCAGAAGGTCAGAGAAGAATTGAGGACAGAGGAAGGAACATTGGTGACCCTTAAGCAAATGGCTTTAAGTCGAATGTTGAGAGCAAAAGCAAGTTTGAGGGCATAAATGGATGGTGACAAATATTATCAGAATCCATTCTTTCCAGAAGTTTGGTGGTTGAAAGGAGAGAGATGGTTGGTCTCTCTCTCAAAAGGAATATTAGAAACGTGAAAGTGGTTAAGGCAAAGGGGAAGGTGGATAATTTCTGGGTTAGAAGTGGTGAGATCAGTATTAGGGGCAGAGGGAATTGGATTATCTTAAAAAAAACAAAACTCATACTTTCTCCTTTGATGAAAGAAAGAAATAGAAGAAAATCAGTAAGGAAAGAAACATTTTGAGGTATGAAATTGAGATGAAGAATGAAATTGAAATACAGTTTTAAGAAAACTTGTCGGCCGGGTGTGGTGGCTCACGCCTGTAATCCCAGCATTTTGGGAGGCGGAGGCGGTTGGATCACCTGAGGTCAGGAGTTTGAGACCAGCCTGGCCAACATGGTGAAACCCCATCTCTAAAAAATAAAAAAAATAAAGAAAACATATCTACCCACCTCTAAATTGCACAGATCTGGCCACCACTTTCTAAGAAATGGGGGTAAAAGTTAAAAGTAGTGATACATCAGAAAGAGAAACAGGATTGGAGATCCTCCCTAGTGGTGCCCTGAACAAGGTCACCGCTGCATTGAGGGAAATTGGAATACAGGGGCTGGAACTCACATTGGTGTCTGGGGGAGGTAACACAGGGAGGAGAGAGAAGAGAAAAGGGCTATGATGACAATATGACTCAGTTGAAGCTTGAGAGGAGTTGGTAGGGTTACTTTATTACTGCCATGGTTGTCAGTGGATTTGTAATTCACCATCCCTTGGTCTGGGCCAAGATGACCAGCATATTAAAGGTGCAATGATAAAACTTGGTGAGGAGGATTAAAGTAGATCTTGGTCTTGATCTCTCTCTTCTACTCTGCACTTCCCTCAGAGAATTCTATGAGGTGACCTTCTTCCCTTGCAAGACTCCGGGTGAAATTGGCCAAAGGTTTGGTGGAGGGAGTAGCAGTAGGTAGGTAGAAGGCAGGCCTATGGGTTGCTAGTTCTGAAGAAACAATTCATAAAATAAAATCCGAAAAACAGATTGGTAAAGAGCTTGGAAATAAATGGAGAGGAAAATTTTTAAAGAACACTTAGTAGCTCCCTTTTGGCAGGGCCATGTTAGGAATTTACATTTATGAAAATGTAACTGGCAGAAATGATTTAGTATTACAAACTTAAGTTTCACTGCAATATATATTAAAACTCCTCAGGATTAAAGATAAGACAGGGAATTTATTATTCTGAGCACTTCAAATTTATTCAGCACCAAATTGCATATGGCACAATGCTGGGTGATGTAAATCTTTGGTGACCACACAAGGATCTTGTGCCTATGTTCTTCGCAGGGAAGCAGAGTAGGCTTCATTTCGTGTGTCAGCCCAAGTTGAGTACAGAGGCTGGTTGGAATGCCGTGTTGACAGTTTCAAAGTCAAGCCTGGGTTTACTGGACTAGAGAGCTGGATGAATTAGCTGTGTCTGCCATGGACCTGCGAGTAGGGGTATGTGGTCTGAATGCTGCGGATGATTCTGTAGCCCATCCATAAACTTTATTTATGGATCAGTTGAAGAGGAATGATCAAAGAGGAATGGTCACTTACATAGCCACATAGGGGACTGAGGCAGTAACAACATGGATAAGAGAGAAAAGATGAAAGAGTAGCTGTATCCAAATAGTAAATGAGAGTGCAGCAAGCCACAGAGGAGGAATGAGGAGGTAAGGAATATGAGGTCATGTTTGCACTACTCTAGCTGGGTCTGTCCTGTGCTATTTGGGAGGCATAGTGGGTTAGAATGGGAGCTTGGGAGCCACACTGAAATTGAACCCTAGCCTCATCTAATAATAGTACCCACCTCATAGCATTGTTGAGAGGATTAAATGAGATAATACTTAAGAGGTGTATCATTCAATATGGTAGTTACTAACCATATGTATTTTTTGAGCTTTTGAAATATGGCTCATATAAATTGAGGTGCACTGTGAGTATAAAATACAAAATGGATTTTGAATACTTAGTTCCAAGAAATGCAATAAAACTTATGATTTTAAAATAATGATTTAACGTTCAATGTTAATATTTTGGACCTATTGAATTAAAATGTTATTAAAATTAATTTTACCCATTTTTTCTATTTTCTTTCTTTCTTTTTTTTTTAGTGCATGTCTTTAAAACATTTATCACAATGCTTGATACATAGAAAACACTCAGGGAATGTGAACTATGTTGTACCTGGTGTTTCCCAGTATCGGGTATTAATACTGATGCCTGACCACAAGCCCGTGGTGTGAGTCCAAGTCTTCCTGCTGATACAGCTCTTAAGTATTATCTCATTCTGGCTTAGGTGGGTCTTCAACCTTATTCCTTATCCCTTGAGGAAGAAAGAAATCTCCCTAAAAAGAGCCATGAGGGTTTGCAAAATTTCTGTAAATGGCTGGATGCTAAGCGTGTGGGTTTTGACAACTTTAAGGTCTTCATTGCAGCTGTTCAACTCTGCCTTTGTAGCTCGAAAGCAGCTGTAGACGGTGCATAAACAAATGAGCATGGTTGTGTACCAGCAGAACTTTAAGGATGCTGAAATTTGGAGTTCATATAATTTTTACTTATCACGAAATATTATTCTTCCTTTGATATTTCCCCCAGCTGTTTAGAAATGCAAACCCATTCTGAGTTCATGAACTGTACAAAAAGCAGGCACTGGCCAAGCTGGGTGTGCAGGCTGTGGATTGCTGACCCTGCCATTAAAAATGCCCTGTACATTTAGCAGCCAAGAACCTTGCTTGACTCTGGGTTTTTAATTTGTACTTAACCTAACATTTAGTTTATACTGTGCCATTTTATTTATTTTACTTTTAGTAGGTTTGTGTTTGACCTGTTTTTTTTATTTTTTATTTTTTTTTTTGCTCAGCGGTCTAAATGGAACAAAACTTTATTTATGAAACTCATATTTATTAAGATATTTGTAAGCAAAGGCAAACAAGAGAGAAAAAAAACAAAAGGAGTATGTAAGGGACCAAAGGAGATTTTTTTTTTTGTTTGGTTTTGTTTTGCTTGAAATACTTGTGTTTTCTGTGTAGGTAGAATTTACTCGATAGTTGTTTTGCCTTAAAGCGACATTAAACTGTGAAGCAGAAACACTGTATTTTTAATTCTTACTTTAAATTAAAAAAATTTTTATTTTTATAGATTTAGGCAGTACGCATGCAGTTTTCTTAATGGCTATTTTGGCTAGTGGTAGAGTCTGGGCTTTTGGTACAACCATCAGCCAGACAGTGTCCATTGTATCCATTAAGTAATTTCTCATCCCTCACCTGCCTCCCATCTACATCTCCAATGTCTATTTTTTTTACCCTCTGAAAAACATTGTATTTTAAAGTTTGGTTTTTCCATGAATTTGTGGGGGAAAACCCCTGTTTCTCACCTTATCTGTAGATCAAAGAAACTGCTGAAGAATGAGGAAAAAAAAATTAGTAAATTGATAAAGAGATCAACATTTTTAGCTAAAATAGTGATAATAAATGAATTATTGCATATGACTTATGCAATAAACAAATGAGCATGGTTGTGTACCAACCATGAGTAGCAAAAGGCTGCCAAAAATAATTAAGCAGCAAACACTAAGTCAGGCATATATATATAGTGGAAAACCCACTTTTTTTTTTATGGAGAGTATTTCTGTAACTAGTTGGATTTCCAATTACATACTACTTCTTCCCTTCGATGACTTTGCAGAGCTATTTGGTGAGGACAGATGTCAGAAGAGGCAGCATGTATAGTATTACAGAGTATGTTTAAAAAGTTAAGGAAAGGTTAGTTTTTGTGTATGCTTATTACACAATTTAAAAATAGCTTTGACTCTATTTGTAAATCACACGGCCAGTTCTCAGGCTCTGCCAAATGCGAAGCCTTCAAACAAGGTTTCTTTTGAGTTGCCTCAGCGGCACTGGGAAGGAGAAAGCATCTGAAAGGGTTTTGAGACTGACTGTCTCTGGTTATACACAGAAATGATCAGAGTTTTATTAAGTTATCTCTAAAAACACTAAGAAGAATCTTACATAACAGAGTGTATCTTTAGTTAGTGATTTAAAAGAGCGCCATACTGGGTTTCAAGAGGTGGTGACCGTTTCCCGTGTCTGAATGGAACCTTGCCAAAAGGGAGAAAAATGTTCACAACAATTTGCACATACTATCTATTTAATTCTCAACCTAGCAACAGCAGAGAAAGAGATTATTATTCCTCTCTCATCTACATTGCCCCACCCTCCTCCCCGCTGCCCCTAATTTTGTTTTGGTGGTGTAAATTATTGCTAGATTAGTAGAATTTTCAAATAAGTCCTATGCTAGGACTTTAAGTGCCTAGGAAATTCCAAGCTGTATTTGTAAATTTAAAGGGAAGATCAGCAGAAAAAAATGTCAAATACTTGAAGTCGACCTTTTAATAAGGACACATGAGACCAGTGAGTAGGCCTTAGATTGGATGGGTCCACACATCCCCTAAGTCACTCCCGGGATCTGGCAAGAAATAGGGGTGGGTGGGACATCTCTGTCCCTACACTCTAACTTTTGGGAAGAGTCTTTGTATTTTGTATTTTTATTATTATTTTTATTTATTTATTTTTATTTATTTATTTTTATTTTTTATTTTTTTTTATTTTTTATTTTTATTTTTTGAGACACAGTCTCACTCTTGTTACCCAGGCTGGAGTGCAATGGCGCGATCTCGGCTCACCGCAACCTCCGCCTCCCGGGTTCAGGCAATTCTCCTGCCTCAGCCTCCTGAGTAGCTGGGA
>NW_016107347.1:9959404-9996176 GCF_001604975.1 Cebus imitator | reverse complement strand
CGGGGTTTCACCATGTTGACCAGGATGGTCTCGATCTCTTGACCTCGTGATCCACCCGCCTCGGCCTCCCAAAGTGCTGGGATTACAGGCTTGAGCCACCGCGCCCAGCCTATTTTTATTTTTTTAAAATAGAGATAGGGTCACACCATGTTGCCCAGGCTGGTCTAGAACTCCTGGCCTCAAGGGATCCTTCGCCTCAGCCCTCCCAAAATGTTGGTACTGCAGGCATGAGCTGCCATGCCTGGCCTGGGTAGAACTCGTATCTGTATCTTTCTTGCATCTGTGAACAGATAAGGTCATATGTCTGAGCAGATGGACCCAGGCATGCAGTTGAACCGCTCTTCCAGTTTCTCTCTAGTGAGAGAAGTCCTCAATGTTTTGACTTGATTCATAGCTGCATTGAAAACAAAAGGCAAAACAAAAAACACTTTTACTATGAAATGAGATTTCCTGCACTTCAAATCTGTTTAGCTTGTTCTGAAGTGCCAGAATGCTTGCCCTCCAGTTAGTCAACCTCTGAGAGCCTCATTTGGATTGTAGACTCCCAACTGTTTTTTACCTTCTCCTTGCTGATGTCATTGGATAAAAATAAATTACACGTCTCCCAACTCATTCTTTGACCTTGTAAATTTGCTGCCGGTGGGTAGTAGCTTGTATCAGATCAGGGCAGGAAGGAAGCACATTGCTTCCTCCAGTAATGGAGCTAGCGAAATAGTCAACCCTGATGATTTAATCCTGATGCAATGAAAAATAAGTAACTCTCAAAAATGAAGGGTGCTGGTTTGTTGGGGCAAAGCTCACTGCAGTTTGTTTCTGTTTTATTCCAATGTGGAACATTGTGGTGGATGCTGTGTTTTAGGGCCCAGATCGCCCTTCAGGGATGAAGGACCTTTTCCTGAAAGCTGCCGGCAGTGTTGTACCTGACTGCCTTCACAGCCAGTTCCCTCTGATGATTGTATCAGCTGGAGAATTGATTGCCCATGCTGGTCTCCCTCTTGGGGCTGGGGCCTGCATTATGTGACTGATTGATGTGGAGTATGAAAGTCCAGTCCTCTCATCCAGTTCAAGACAACTCTCAAGGGCCATGGCTGCTTCTGAGCTGCCCTGGTGGAGGCCCCTTTGGAGCCTGCATTGCAGCCCCACTGCTCTGTCCCCAGTCCAGTTTCCCTCCTTCCCTTCTGCAGGTGCTAATCTCCGGAATACTCCTTAGTAAACCTCCTGCATTGTAACTACCGTCTCAGAGTCGGCTACTGTTTTAACATTCCTTTGAAGAGGAATGTTTCAGATCTTGGTATTAACTTCAAATATTTCAAAACTGTGTAGTGTGAAGAATTGACATGAGTTGGGACATTTTTAGCTTTTATATCCTCTTCAGAGTTCTTGTATGACACAAATTATTTTGGAATTAGCTCCACTACTGCAGTGCTTAGAATATAACTCTAAGTTTCTTTTAAGGGAAACTTTATGGAAGAAGATTTCACGGATTCAGGTGAGTGATGAACTTGGAGGTGAAGAGAGAAAAGAGTTCAAGATGATTGAGACTTTGAACATCCATGATTGAGGAAGTGGTGATAGTAACATATACAAACAGGTTATCCATGCTGTGGAAGTTTCACAGTAATCAAAGATATGTATAATAAAAACAATGGTGAAGTATAGGGCCAGGCATGGTGGCTCATGCCTGTAATCCCGCACTTTGGGAGGCTGAGGTGGGCAGATCTCTTGAGGTCAGGAGTTCAAGACCAGCCTGGCCAACATGGCAAAACCCCATCTCTACTAAAAATAAAAAAATTAGTCGGCTGTGGTGGCATTCGCCTGTAGTCCCAGCTACAAGGGAGGCTGAGGCATGAGAATCTCTTGAACCTGGGAGGTAGAGGTTGCAGTGAGCTGACATGGTGCCACTGCACTCCAGCCTGGCGACAGAGTGAGACTCTGTCTCAAAAACAAAACCAAACCAAACCAATGGTGAGGCACAGTGACGCACATCTATAATCCCAGGGTCTTGGAGGTCAAGGTGGGAGGATCACTTGAGCCTAGGAGTTTGAGAGCACCCTGGGCAACATAATAAGCCCCCATTTCAAAAAATAAAAAATAAAAAAAATTAACCAGGCATGGTGGCATGTGCCTGTAGTCCTAGTTACTGGGGAGGCTGAGGTAGGAGGATTGCTTGATTCCAAGAGTTTGGGGCAGCAGTGAGCTATGATTGCACCACTGTACTCCAGCCTGGGTGACAGAGTGAGACCCTGTCCCCCCCCCCAAAAAAAAAAAAAAAAAAAAGGAGCATGTATAACAAAAGCAAGAGTACAACCAATTCTTTTTTTTGAGACAGGGTTTCTCCATGTTGGTCAGGCTGGTCTCAAACTCCCAGCCTCAGGTGATCTGCTCGCTTCCGCCTCCCAAAGTGCTGGGACTACAGGTGTGAGCCACTGCACCCGGCCAACTGATTCTTTTGTAAATTTTTGTGGGTACATAGAAGGTGTATATATTTACAGGGTACATTAAATACTTTGAAACAGGCATGCAATGTGTAACAATCACATCATAGTAACTGGGGTATCCATTCCCTCAAGCATTTGTCCTTTGTGTTACAAACAATCCAGTTATACTATTTTAGTTATTTAAAAATGTACAATTAAATTGTTATTGACTATAATCCTCCTGTTGTGCTATCAAATACTAGGTCTTACTCATTTTTCTAACTACTTTTTATGCCCGTTAAGCATCCCCACTTCCTCCCTAGCCCCTCACTCCTCTCCTCAGCCTCTGGTAGCCATCCTTCTACTATCTCCATTAGTTCACAACTAAGTGAGAACATGCAAAGTTTGTTTTTCTGTGCTTGACTTATTTCACTTAACATAATGACCTTCAGTTCCATCCATGTTGTTGCGAATTACAGGATCTCATTCTTTTTTATGGCTGAGTAGTACTTCATTGTGTATATGTACCACATTTTCTTTATCCATTCATTTGTTGATGGACACTTAGGTTGCTTCCAAATCTTAGTTATTATGAACAATGGTGTAACAAACATGAGAGTGCAGATATCTCTTCAATATACTGATTTCCTTTCTTTTGGGTATATACTCAGCAGTGGGATTGCTGGATTGTATGGTAGTTCTATTTTAGTTTTATGAGGAACCTCCAAACTGTTCTCCATGGTGGTTGTAATAATTTTTATTCCCATCAACAGTGTATGAGGGCTCCCTTTCCTCCACTTCCTCACCAGCATTTGTTACTGCCTGTCTTTTGGATAAAAGCCATTTTCACTGGGGTGAGATGATATCTCATTGTAGTTTTGATTTGCATTTCTCTGATGATCAATGGTGTTGAGAGGACCTTTTCATATACCGGTCTGCCATTCGTATGTCTTCTTTTGCGAAATGTCTATTCAGATATTTCCCCCATTTTTAATTGGATTATTAGATTTTTTCCTATAGAGTTGTTTCAGCTCCTTATATATTTTGGTTATTAATCCCTTGTCAGATAAGTAGTTACAAAGATTTTCTCTCATTCTGAGTTGTATCTTCATTTTGTTGATTGTTTCCTTTACTGTGCAGAAGCTTTTTAACTTGACGTGATCCCATTTGTTGATTTTTTGCTTTGGTTAACTGTGCTTATGGGGTATTGCTCAAGAAATCTTTGCCCACTTCAATGTCCTAAAGAGTTTCCCCGAAGATTTCTTTTGGTAGTTTCGTAGTTTTAGGTTTAAGTCTTTAATCCATTTTGATTTTATTTTAGTATATGGTGAGAGATAGGTTTAGTTTCATTCTTCTGCATATGGATATCCAGTTTTCCCATCACCATGTACTGAAGAGGCCATCTTTTCCTTAATGTGTGTTCTTGGTATCTTTGTCAAAAATGAATTCACCGTAGGTGTATAGGTTTGCTTCTAGGTTCTCTATTGTGTTCCATTGGTCTGTACGTCTGTTTTTCTGCGAATACCATGCTGCTTTGGTTACTATAGCTCTGTGGTATAATTTGAAGTCAGGCAATGTGATTCTGATTCCTTTTTTTTTTCTTTTTCAGTATAGCTTTGGCTATTCTGGGTATTTGGTGTTTCCATGAAAATTTTAGGATTGTTTTCGTCTGTTTCTCTGAAGAATGTCATTGGTGTTTTGATAGAGATTGTATTAAATCTATAGATTGCTTTAGGCAGTATGGACATTTTAAACATACTAATAATTTCAATTCATGAACATGGAATATCTTTTCATTTTTTTGGTGTCATCTTCAATTTTTTCTTCAGTATTTTATAGTTTTCATTGTACAGATTTTTCACTTCTTTGGTTAAGTTAATGCCTGGGTATTTAACTTTATTTGTTGCTATTGTAAATGGGGTTACTTTCTTGTTTTTTTCAGATTGTTCACTGTTGGCATATGGAAATTGTACTGATTCTTGTATGTTAATTTTTTTATCCTGCAACTAGACTGAGTTTATCAGTTCTAATCATTTTTGGTGGATTCTTTAGGCTTTTCCAAATATAAGATCATATTGGCTGGGCATGGTGACTCATACCTGTAATCCCAAAACTTTGGAAGGTGGAGGAGGGCCAGATAACTTGAGCCCAGGAGTCTGAGACCAGCCTGGGCAACACAGGGAGACCCTGTGTCTACTTATCTTTAAAAAATAAGTACATTTAAAAAATTATATCATCTGCAAACAAGGATAATTTGACTTCTTCCTTTCCAATTTGGATGCCCTTCATTTCTTTCTCTTGTCTGATTGCTCTAGCTAGGACTTCCAGTGCTGTGTTGAATAAGAGTGGTTAAAGAGGGCATTCTTGTCATCTTCCTTATCTTAGAGGAAGGGCCTTCAGTTTTCCCCATTTAGTATGATACTAGCTGTGGGTCTGTCATATATGGCTTTTATTATGTTGAGGTATGTTTCTTCTATACTCAGCCTTCTGCGGGTTTTTATCATGAAGAGGTGTTGAAATTTATCAAATATTTTTTCAGCTTCAATTGAAATCATCATATGGTTTTTGCCCTTCATTCTGTTGATATGATGTATCACATTGATTGATTTGCATACAACTATTTTTTATACTAAGAGTCATTGCAGAGCAGTGGTTTAGAGCTGAGACCCATGAGTCAAGTGGTCAGGGTCAGAAGTTTGGCCCCACGACTTTTTGTCTGTGTAACCCTGGGCAGGTCATTTCACATCTCTGTGTCTCAGTGTTCTCATTTGTAAAATAAGAGTAGTAATACTTAATAGTATTGTTGTGAGCATGAAACCAGTTAATACATGTAATGCTTTAGAACATTCTGTAAGTGGTGTCTACTACTATTATTATTGTTTTATTCATAAAATTAAAAAATTGCATTCTGTCTGATCTGTTGGTTGTTTTATTGTTGCTAAACACAAATTTAAGCCTTCTATCCACTAGACCAGTTCTGTCCAATAGAAGTATAAGTCAACTACGTAAGTTATTGGGAATTTTCTAGTAGCTTCTTTAAAAAAAAGAGAAAGAGGTGAAATTACCTGTAATAATATATTTCATTTAACCCAATAATTTACAAATATTATCAATTGGACATTTAATCACTATAAAATCACTGACGTGATATTTTACATTGTTTTTGGTTGTAAGTCTCAAAAATATGGGGTATATTTTACACTTGCTGCTTATTTCAGTGGCTCAATAGTCACATGTGTTTAGAGGCTCCTGTATGAGACTGAGTAGCTCTAGAGAGTTGCTAGTTAATCCTGCTCATTTCTGAAGTATTCCAATCATCTGTTGCTGTGAAACAAGCCACCCCCAGATTTAGTAGATTAAAACAACAATGGTTTATTATTTCTCACAATTCTCATTTAACTTATATATGCTAGATTGATGATTATTGCCATTATTTTGTGATAGTTGTGAAATTTTTGAATTCCACCATTCCTTCTACATTTATTAGTTGGAATTCTATGGTAAGGAATAACTTTTTCTTCTCTTTCAGTCAGTCATGTATTTAATTATACATGAGCATGAACTCACAGATTCTTGTTTTTTTCAGTAGGTTGTAACCCATTATTTATTTTGATATTCAAGTGATCTGACCATAGTATTTTAAATTAAGAAAACACCATCTCCACACATGCTGAGGTACCTGGTAAGATCAGAACAAATTCTGCTATATGGATGGTATTCTCAGTTCCATCCCCCTCACCCCCTTATTGCAATGTTTAAATGTTTCAGCCCAAATATTTCACAGGGTCTGCTTGCAGAGCCCCCTGGTTCTCTTCAATAAATGGACAAAATTTGTCCAGTAAATTGTCTCTGTGGTTCCTTTGAAGGTGTTATCAAGTTTACTTGCTGAAATATCCTAGGGCTTTTCAATTTCACTTCAATTCAGTATAGAATAGAATAAGTCTTTCTCATTAAAAGTAAGCTTAATGAACAGAAGTTCCTTCCTACAAGATAAGATACTCCCAAAGCACTACTGGCATATATCCAAAGATATAAAATCAGTATGTTGTAGAGATGTCTGCACTCCCATGCCCACTGCATGTTTCCCAATATGTAAGATATGGAATTAATGGCAGCGTCCATCAATGGATAAGTGGATAAAGAAAGTGTGGTATATATACGTAATGGAATACTAGTCAGCCTTATAAAAGAAGGATGTCCTATCATTTTCAATGACATGGTTGAAACTGGAGGACATTATGTTAAGTGAAATAAGCCAAGCACAGAAAAACAAATACTGCATGATCTCACTTATATGTGAAGTGTAAAAAAGATAAGCTCATAGAAATATAGGGTAAAATGGCAGTTACCAGAGGCTGGGGGTTAAGGGAATGGGGAGATGTTGGGCAACAGACACAAAATTTCAGTTATAGGGGAGGAATTATTTCAAGAGATCTATTGTACAGCATGGTGACTATGGTTAATATCAACATGTTGTATACTTGAAAATTGCTGAGAGTAGATTTTAATTGATCCTTTCCACAAATAGTTATGTGAGGTAAGGTACATGTTAAATAGTGTGATTTAGCCATTCCATAAGGTACACATCTATCAAAACATTATGTGGCATACCATAAACACATACAATTATTATTTGTCAATTAAAAAAAGAATAAACATCTTCAAAGTTAATTTATGTGAGCATTAAACCCATTCTAGAATTGTATTTTGCTAACCAAAAAAAGATCCAAGACAAATACTAAATCAGGATGCTGGGATAACAGTGTCACCTGGGACAATCCTGGTAAGGCCTCATCTTGTCCAAAGAGCCCTTATGATTGGGCCCAGTCTCCTGGCTACTGTTCTCTTTCTGCCTGTGGTCTTTGCTCACTCAGCTCTTTGCTTTGGTAGACTCAGGCTGATCTTGACTACTTTGCATTTGCTGCACCTCTGCCTGTAACATTGTACCCCTCCTTGCTCATATGGCTAATTTCTCCATAGCCTACAGCCCTAGATGCTGGCGTCATTTTCTCTAGATGCCTTCCTTTGATCCCTCCAATGTACTCCTTGTCCTACCTGTCCTATGTATATCTGTTCCATGATACTTCCTTCTTCACCTTTTTGAAACACCATGTTCAATGTGCTATTATTTAGGAGTCTTGCTCTTTGCTTCCTACGATGACAGTTATTGGATGAACTGATCTGTGCTAGATGATAAGTGTGGTGATGAATTACTTATCTGTTCCTGAAAACATACTTGTATTTCATTGAGGCCCGCTAGGGTGGTAGCTTTAACAGTAAGTGTGTACACAGCTAAGAATATATAAGACCATTCATAAGGATGCAAGTAGAAAATGTAGTAACTCTTATTTCTGTTATTTTATTGAGCAAAGCTAAGAAATTAAAGTTTTTCTCATCTCTTTTTTTTTTTTTTTTTTTGACTTTTTTATATTTTTTTTTTTTTTTTGGGATTTTTTTTTTTTTTTTTTTTTTTTTTTTTTTTTTTTTGAGACAGAGTCTTGCTCTGTTGCCCAGGCGTAGTGCAGTGACATGATCTCAGCTCACTGCAATCTCTGCCTCCTGGGTTCAAGCCTTCCTCAGTCTCCCAAGTAGCTGGGACTACAGGTGCGCCACTATGCCTGGCTAATTTTTGTAGTTTTTAGGAGAAATGGGGTATTGCCATTTTGGCTGGCCTTTGGTGATCTGTCCGCCTCAACCTCCCGAAGTGCTGGGATTACAGGTGTGAGCCACTGTGCTTGGGTAGAGATTAAAGTTTTTCTAATGTTTAATATTTTGGTTGACAAAATACATGTATATAATTTTATAAATCTAATTTGACATCAATAAGGTATACTAAGTGTTTTTATTGGTGGAGTACTCTATCATAAAATTTTAAGACCATGTCTGTAGGGGCATGCTGTCATCCCTAATGGAAAACTCTTCAAGCTTTTTGTCACTATAATAGCTACCATACATAAAGTGTTTCCTATGTGTCAGGTACTGTTCTATATGCTTTACAGGTATCAACATACTTATTCCTTACAATCACCTCATGAGATTGGCAGGATTATTAGCATCCTAATCTTAAAGGTGAAAAAAGTTGAGCTGGAGAATCAGGTAATTTGTTCAAGACAGGGTCAGTATGTAGGAAATTCATGATGTAGTCTGACTCCAGATGCCGTTAGCTTAACCCCCGCTGTGTGCTGTGCTGTGCTCTGGTTCCTCTGCCCTCACATGATAGTCTCATTTGGCTTTCTGGAGAAGAGGGACTACGTCTGTCTTGCACATTGTGCCAGTTTTTAAATGAATGAAGGAACTTGGGCCTATCATTTCCCTCTCTCTCTTTAAAAATCATCTTTTGCCCCATTTTATTTCCCAAGGGGCTGTCATCTCCAATAGGAACTTTGGACAAGTATTCTTTTATTTTTAACATGAAATCATTTTTTCCCCTTGACATAAATGGATCTGATGAGAAATTGGCATGAGTTTAATTAGTAGTCCAATGGATAGAAACTTTACATGAAAAAAAATCTGCATTCCCCTAGTACTCATGAGTCAGTTATGAGTCCCAGCTCACCCCTGATATGACTAATGCCTTCCTTTCTTCTTTATCACAAGGGTATGAGAACAAGAAATAAACCTCAGGCTACTTCTGTACAGTGTGTAAAGTGTCCTTCAAGCACATATAACTCTAAAACAGCAAAAAGGGCAGCAGCAACGTGACAACAGACATGATAACAGCAAAGAGAAGCAGAACCTAATGTTTTTTGTGTTCATCCACTGATACTCTTTTAATCCTGATTTTTAATTGTTTGGCACAAAGATATGTAATAATTTATTGGGTCTTCTGGGCATTTAAAAGTTATTTTGGTTTGACCAAATATATTTATGATTTCATTTACATGTATAAGAGTATTGGGAAAGTTTTGGAAGTTTTCTATTCTATCATCATATTCAAATTGTGCTAACTCTGTTTTCTTTTCTGTTTTCCTTTAAGGTTCTTTTAAGACACTTACTCTTCCATCAGTAAGTATCCATTTAAAAAATCTGGTTTCAGAAATATATTGCATCAGTGAACTAAATAAATTAATATTTCACTGGATTTTATGTCAATTCACACATTTCACATTTCATGTAAGATTGGCTTGAGTTTAGTTCAGCCTTCAGATTATTTATGAATAATATGATTTCAGGGAGATTGATTATGAGGCTCTTCAAACTATTGGCAGAGATTTTCTCTTGTAAAATAGAGGACTTCACTGAAGGAAACTGGCCTGGATTATTAGCACAGAAATATCGACTGGTCATAAAAAGAATGAGACCATGTCCTTTGCAGGAACATGGATAGGGCTGGAGGTCATTATCCACAGCAAACTAACACAAGAACAGAAAACCAATTACCACATGTTCTCCCTACTTTCAGGTGGGAGCTGGACAGTGAGAGCACATGGGCACACAAAGGGGAACAACACACGTTAGGGCCTACCAGAGGGAGGAGGGAGAGGATCAGGAAAAATAACTAATGGGTTCTAGGCTTAGCACCTGGGTGCTGAAATAATCTGTGCAGAAAACCCCCGTGACACAAGTTTACCTATGTAACGAATCTGCAGTTGTACCCCGAACTTAAAAGTTAAAAAAGAAAGGAATCTGGGTTGGTTTGGTCCTGCTTCTGCTGTAATGAGCCTTCTAGTGTGGAATGTGAAATTAACACTCTGTTCCTCAGTTTCCTTGTCCTTGAAAAGGGCGGTGCCTCACTGAGACGTATTAGAACTCAAGGCAAAAGGAAAATTCAGTAATGTTGACCCTGTCTTTGTTTAAAACTTTGACTTTTTTGTTCATTGTTTTGCATTAATTTTGATGTTTTAAAGTATTAAAATATTATTTTCTTGATTGCTAAGTTTTTTGGTACTGCCTTACATTTTGTACCTTAGACAAGTCCCTCACTTACCTCACTGTAGCCCTGGGCCTGGAAAAGAGGATGAAGATACCATTTTTATCTCACAGAATGTCCTAGAGTGAAATGAGATGTGGAAGTGTTGTAGCATTTGCTATAGAAATGGAAAGGGGTTACTATTTTGTTGAGAGATTAATAAAACCTAATTAGATGCTTGTAAATGAATCTTACTTCCTATAGCTTTGATTTGGAAATTTGTACTTTTATTACTATGCTTTGTTTTGGGGCTTTGCATGTTTAATGTACAATATAGTAGACCACAGCATCCAATATCAGGTGCAATTTGATATATGTACTTTTCTGAGAACAGGTGACTAATGACTTAGGTCTGGACACATAGCATACTCGAATAGTATCAGCATTACCTCATAAGCCAGTTTCGCTCATTACCTTAAAAAAAATTTTTTTTTTTTGAGACAGGGTCTTGCTCTGATGCCCAGGCTGGAGTTCAGTGGTACAATCATGGTTCACTGCAGCCTCAACCTCCCAAGTCCAAGCAATCTTCTCATTTCAGTCTCCTGAGTAGCTAGGCCTACTGGCACATGTGCCACCAAGGCTGGCTAATTTTTAATTTTTTCTAGAAACAGGTCTCCCTATGTTGCCCAGGCTGGTCTCAAACTCCTGGTCTCAAGCAATCCTTCTGCCTTGGTCTCCCAAAGTGCTGGGATTACAGGAGTGAGCCACCGCACCCGGCCCACTTACTAGCTTTTGAAAGTTACTTGCCAAGCACATTCAGAAACCACATTTGTTTTGGGAGGTTCATAGAGAATGTTGTACTCTCAAACAATACTTTATAAAAATTAGTCAGTATGCTCTATCTATTCTGTTTCTTACATACTATATTTATGCTTTCTTTCCTAAGAAATATACTGCTACTAATAATAGAAAGTGGAGAAAAAAAGGCATAAACAGGCAGAAGTGGGGGAAAAAACCCTGCAGTCTTTGTGGCAATAAAACATTAGATTACATTAAAATAACCTAAAACATTAGATGCTGGCCCCAGTGCCTGTGTGCAGAACTATGTTGAAAGGGTATTCCAGTGGTAAGATCAAAATAAATCCTGTGTCATATATTTTCCCTATAACAGAAGGAGGGTGGGGTTTAAGTTCAGGAATCACAGCCTAAAGCACAATAATTGTCTGGTTTCCTCAGAGGAGTTTGCAGTTTCACATACCAGAAGCATAGAAAGGCTGAAAGGAGGTGGGGCAAGGGCGTGAGAGTTTCTTCCGATGATGCCAGTATAGACTGAGCTACTATGTGTCTGAGCTACTATTAGCTAGAAATTTGTCTACTATACTTCTTTTAAATCTTAAGCATATGAAATACTAACTCTGACATCCAGTATTTGTCTTTAATATTATGCTATTTCACTTGTATATAAATATAGCTATTATTTGCTGAATTATAACTTATTTATTGAATTATAAATAATAGCTATATTTATATACAATTGAAATGGCCTAGTATTAAATATAAGTATTATTTATTATTATTTATTGAAAGCTCTACTAGAGATTTTATTTTGGAGTATCTCTTTTTAGTAAAGCACAGTTTGAAAGACTTAGAGATAAAGTGTGTGGACAAATTTGATAATGCTTGACAAAAAGAGGTGACTCTGCATTTTAATGAGTTTTCAGTTAAAGCAGAACCAACTTTTTTTTTCCCACAGAGAACATACCTGTGGATAGAACCACCTTTTAAAGTGCACTTGCATTCTGACATTTGTGAATGTAGTATTTTAAATTATTTTTAAGGCCTTTATGGCTTCTTACTGTAAAATATAAATATTTCAAGAGTGTATCAACAGAAATGTGTTTTTTATTTCTGATTTACTCATTGTACTTCAAGACACTAAAATAACTCTCAATATGAAGTAAATAAAAACATATTGAAGCTTACTATAAATATTATTGTTTTGTACACAATATGACAGAAAAACTTGTTTTTCTCTTTGTTAAATGAGGGAGTGGTTTTATTTGATTAGAAATGTTTTTAATGTGTAAGTATAATTACTAATATATTTTGAATGGAAACTATCATCTTAGATTCTCAATTTTATTTTGAAAAATTGTCTCCTCTATGTTTAGTAATGGGCATTATTCATGAAGTATATGAGGATAAATACTATTGTGCTGTCTCGGTTTCCTTACAGCAGTAAATCTTTCAGAGAAGGTGAAATGGCTTTAGACAGCCCAGATTAGAATAAGTAATCCTTATTTATTGCCTAGCAAGAATCTTTTTGAGGATGCTTTCTTTATGTATCCTAGGCAGAGAGCTGTCATCTCCTCAGAGAGTTTGCATTTATGTGTACACAAAATAGACGTGTATAAGTGAGAATCAACACACCCAATCCAGGGGCTGATTGATATTCTGTTGGTCAAAGCTTAGGGATATTGTCAATTCCCAGACTCTTGTCCTGCTTTCAGACAGCCTCTCACTGTGGGAACTGCACCTTCCTCCAGCCCTGTGCCCTCTGGTCAAGGAGTCCAAAATCTCTGTGAGTAAATAATTGATCCCTGAGTAAGAGCTATGCACTCCAGCCTGGGCAACAGAGCAAGACTTTGTCTTGAAACAAAACAAACAAAACAAAACAAAACAAAACACTTCCTTATTGAAGAAAAGCAAAAACTGATACCAGAAGTCATTCAAAGGTGACATACTGATTGTTTTTCCTAATACTTTATTATTAACTTTCCAAATACACGAAAAACTTGAAAACATTTTATAATGAACACTCCTATACCTGCCACTTAGAGTCTACCGTTAATGTTTTACTATACTTGCTCTATCATTTTCTTCATATTCTTAAACCATATTGATACTATTCTGATGTCTGCTATTACTGGAAAATCCCCTTTGAGGTATCTGTACACAAAACTTATTTGCAAAAATGAGTCAGGTTATAGTTTCAGGACCTCAGTTTTAACATGAAAATCAGCTAAAAGTCAAGCATGCTAGTTATCTATTGCTAAGTAACCCTAAAACTTTGCTTCAAACAACAATAAACCTATACTTTTATTCCTTCTCTCAGTTTTTGTAGGTGAAGAATTTGGGAGCAATATGGTTGGGCATTTCTGGTTTGGAGTCTCATGAGGTTGCCATCATGATATCAGCTAGGGCTGCAGACATCTGAAGCCTTCACCGGGGTCGTGGCATTCTGCGAGGCAGCTCATTCACTGGGCTGACACGGTGGTGGTGGTGGTTTGTGGGACGCCCCGGTTCCTCCCAGTGTGGGCCTCTCCACAGGCTTCTCTAGTGGCCTTATCACCACTCTGGCTTCCCCCAGAGTGAGTGATCCTAGCGAGCGAGAGAGAGACAACAGGGCAGAAGGTATTCTTTTTAGGACATAACCTCATTTTAAGATTTAGAAGAAAATCACTCAGTCAGAGGACTTAGTGATTTTACAGTGATTAGTGATTCACCTTTTGAAGGGAGGAAGGTCAGATAATTTTTGGACATATTTTAAAATTATCACATCAGGGTTCTTATTAGAGTAGGATAGCTCATGGTGAGTTTGGATCTCAGCTAGTGACTTGGAGCAACTTTCTTAACTACTCTAAGCCCCAGCTTCAGTGTGTGTGTGTGTGTGTGTGTGTGTGTGTGAAATGATTTTGATGAGAGTATCTAGTAATGCTAGAAGGTAGGATTTCTATTGTTATTTTGAGATGAAGTTTCACTCTGTTGCCCAGGCTGGAGTGCAGTGGCACGAGCTTGGCTTACTGCAACCTCTGCTTCCCATATTCAAGTGATTCTCCTGCCTCAGCCTCCTGGAGTAGCTGGAACTACAGGCTTATACCACCCAGATAATTTTTTTTTTTTTTCTGACATGCCTGGCTAATTTTTTTTTTTCTGAGATGGAGTCTCACTCTGTCAGCCAGGCTGTAGTGCAGTGGCACAATCCTGGCTCACTGCAACCTCCGCCTCCTGGGTTCATGCGATTCTCCTGCCTCAGCCTCCCGAGTAGCTGGGACTACAGGTGTGTGCCACCATGCCCAGCTAATTTTTGTATTTTAAGTAGAGACAGGGTTTCACTACGTGGCCAGGATGGTCTTGATCTCTTGACCACGTGATCCACTCACTTCAGCCTCCCAAAGTGCTGTTATTACAGGTGTGAGCCACCGTGCCCAACCTAATTTTTGTATTTTTAGTAGAGACAGGGTTTCACCATGTTGGCCAAACTGGTCTCGAACTCCTGACCTTAGGTGATCCACCTGCCTCAGCCTCCCAAAGTGCTGGGATTACAGGTGTGAGCCACCACACCCGGGAAGGATTTCTGTTGTTAATGGTAGTAGCGGAAGTAGCAGCAGCATCAACCCTACAAAGACTATGACACATATGGGCAAGATGCATTAGGAGAATGCATCTCAGAAAACAGCTTGAGAGAAAATGGCAAGAAAACAAATCTTGTGCAAAAGAGCTTTTCATCAGTTGACTGCATCAAATAGGGTGAGTGTGGAAAAGAGGGTTGAAGAATGTTAGGTATTCTTACCTGCAATAACTGTTAGGGAGGACGAATTGGCACTTGGAATAGGAAATGGAAAGATGTCTCCTGCTGAGGGAGAGCAGTGGGCTGTGTGTCCCCCATGCCAGGAGCCCTGTGATGTAACCGGAGAGCAAACTACAGGATGTTAAAAGAGGGGAAACAAATTGTTTAACTCTAGTGCCTGGGAGGGGCAAATTTTCAACATCACAGTTACTTTTGATAATACCATGTATTTACCTTTTTCATTCTAACGTGTAATTAAAACGTTTTTGAGGTAAAACAGAGACCTTAATGTGAGATTTCTTTTTCCCCAGCTACCTCTGAACAGTGCCAATGGGATTTATGAGCTACGTGTAACCGGACGTGCCCAGGATGAGATTTTATTCTCTAATAGTACTCGCTTATCATTTGAGACCAAGAGAATATCTGTCTTCATTCAAACAGACAAGACCTTATACAAGCCAAAGCAAGAAGTGAAGTTTCGCATTGTTACGCTCTTCTCAGATTTCAAGCCTTACAAAACCTCTTTAAACATTCTCATTAAGGTAAGTGCTAGACAGAAATGAAGCAAGGAATTCTAGCCATCTTACTAAAGCCCTCTGGGAAGTTCTGCTTGTGTTATTGACACTGGAATATCTTAGAAGTCACCTAAGATAGGCTTCCCTCCCAACACAGAACTCCTCTATTAGTAAAGGAGGTGGCGCATGCAGTGCTGGATTAAGAACTCAGTGTCTTCAGTTGACCTGCTTGAATTCTAGACCTGGGATCTTCATTGATTTATTCAGTTGTTAAATACTTATTAAGCTTCTGTGTTCCAGGCACAGCCATAAGGCAGTGAACAGAAGCGATTAAGTCCTGCTTACACTGAGTTTATTTTTCAGTGGGTACTAGAAGACAGACATAATAGACATACAAATATATATTTATATAGGGTCAGGTATATATGTATTTGTGTGTGTGAGAGAGAGAAAAAGAGAGTGAGAAAGAGAGTTTGTGTCTGCTACTTTCTTTCTTTCCTTTTTTTTTTGAGTTGGAGTTTCACTCTTGTTGCCCAGGCTGGAGGGCAGTGTCAAGATCTCGGCTCACTGCAACCTCTGCCTCTTGGGTTCAAGTGATTCTCCTGCCTCAGCCTCATAAGTAGCTGGGATTACAGGCATGCGCCATCACCCAGGGCTAATTTTATACTTTTAGCAGAGATGGGGTTTCACTATGTTGGTCAGGCTGGTCTCAAACTCCTGACCTCAGGCGATCCACCTTCCTCTGCCTCCCAAAGTGCTGGGATTACAGGCGTGAGCCACTGCGCCAGCATGTTTGCCACTTTCTCTAGAGTTGTCTGGGAAGGCTGATTTGAGCAGAGCTCCAAAGGCAATAAAAGAAAATAAGCCCAGACAGAGGGGGAAGCATGTGGAAAGGCCCTGAGGAGGAGCTTGTTTGGTGCTTTGGAGGAACAACAAGCTGGTGTGTTCTGGAGCCCAGGGAGCGAGGGGACAGGTGCTAGGAGATGAGGTCATATACAAGTAGGTGGGTTAGGGTGGGGCTCATGCAGGGCCTTAATGGCCATGATAAGGACTTTGAAGTTTATATTAAGTGAAATGAGAATTCACTGGAGAATTCTGAGGAGCGATGATGTAATCTAACTGAACATCTTAAAAGGATCACTGTCAGCTCTAAAAAGAATAGATGCCGAATGCTAGCTGTGTGATCCTGGGGATATTTATTAACCTTCTAGAATCTCAGTTTCCTTATCTGGAAAATATGTAATAATAATAAAACCTCACAAGGCTTTTATGAGGATTCAGTGAGATAATTCAAGTAAACCATTTAGAACTGTGTCTGGCACATAGTACATGCTCATTAAAAGTTAGCCATTACTATTATTTTAGGACTCCATTTTGGAAGGTAGTCATTTGTTCTTTGCTGCTTAATACTCTGATGATCTGGAGGCACTGTGTTTAGCACACAGAGTGCCCTCCTGTGAGAATCACGTTGAACACAAAAGAGATCCAGCTGGGCCTGGTTTTCTATATTTCAACTGAGAAGAGCACTGGACATTTGACCATTACTTGAAAATAGGGTGAATAACTCATCCCAGTTTCCCTGGTATGTCCCTGATTTTAAAACTGAAAAGTCCCTGGTCCTGGGAACCTCCTTAGTCTCAGGATATTGGTTACTCCAGATATTCTAATGAATACTATAGTGTGGAAGATAAAGTCAGGCTTTTTAGTTCAGTATCGTCCTATTCTTAGTTTATTTATTGTTATATATTTGTTGTTATAAATTAAAACAACAAAACCCAACGAAATAAACATGTATACATTTAACTTCGAGCCAAGATATGTTTGTAGCCAGTATCACATTGGTTAGCATGGTGCTCAATGTACATTTCTTGAATTGAACTAGCATTATTTCAGAGTTTGCCTTTGCTATGTAACAGAATGTCTATAAAGTGGGTTGATATAGTGAATAGCATTTCTAAATTCATGTCACGTTCTGAGCAGAGTTGAACTGACTCCATTCATACCATCCTTCATCATTTATCCACATATATGGAGAGCTTACTGTATGCCAGAAACTGTGTACAATAGATGGTTTAATAAATGTCTGGCTCTCTGTGGCTGTTTACATTCAATGTAACAGTTTATGCAGTGCTAACTTTTATCTGCCTGCATAAATTGTATAATAGTACTGCATAAATTGCCTGTTTAAGATATTAACCTAGAACTAACCCTACAGGTTCTGGATAATGAGTCTGCATTTTCGTAGTTCTGCCTGTCTGCTCTGCTCTAATATCTTCCTTTGAACCTTTGATTTGCAGATTCTTTGGGCTTTTCTGTGCAGTTTGGGACTTAGCTGACCACATTTGGCTTTCTGGAAAGGGCTCAGAGAGACTTTCTTCTTGTTAGGTCTGGTACTGATATGACCCTCTTGGCCAGGGGAGGGGAGTTTAAACTAAAATACTACTTGGAACCCAAAGTGTTTGGGAACTGTGAGTGAGGGGTGGCCATGCTCTCATCTCTGTACCTAGGAGGTGATGCTCAAATGTGGACTCAGGTCTAGCTGCCTTCCTTCTTGCAACTTGCAGAGGCCAGGTGGGAATTCTTTCAGCTGACAACAGACATTTGGGCCAGGTTTACTAGACTATGATATTTTCTACATCTTTCAGTGTAGAATACTTTGTTTCTTGGCAAAACTTTTCAGAAAGAGTTGAGACTTAGCCTAACTAGAGCCCCTGAGACAGCTGTACTCCTTGGTGCAGCACCACCTGCAGGCTGATGTGGAGAAGTGCACCTGTGAGTTAACGGGGCCCATCTTGCCCAGCCAGGAGAGGCTGTAGGATGTAGCTAAGATACTGTCACAGCACGTTTAGGGGTGTTCAGTGTTGTTCTTGGGGACCACGGGGCATCTTTGGGTATTATTCATCTTGCACGCCCCAATAACTGGTCTTCTCAGGAGGGAAAGGGGCTTTGAGGCCTTTCGGCAGTAGAAAAAACATAACCTATGTCTCTCACGCCTCTGGCCTCCTCTAGCCAATTTGGCCTGACGCAGTGGAAATGAGTGCCTCTGACACTGTGATGGGAGCTGGCATGGCTGGCTTCTACTCTGACCTCTCCTTTAAGAAGTTGTTGGTGCTAGTATGGGTCAATGATCTTGTAGGGAAACAGGTGTTTTGGCTTGGGGGTATATCCTGTGACTGCCTTGACACTCTGTTTTGAAGCAGTGTTGGCCAGGTAAGGAGGCCACCTTATTTAAGTGGTTTGAATTCTCTAATTCTACATGCTGGACAGACATGTCCTTCACACATAATCCAGAAATAGTCGTCACAGACACATTCTCCAGCCAGGGAGCTTACTGCTTGAGACAGTCAGGTATTGTGTGCTGTGTTGAGGCACCTGACAGAGTTCCAGGGCCATCTAAAGGTGTCTCAAAGAGCATGCGGGGCCACTATTCCAGGATCTCTGGCCGCAGCTTTTCTGGCTGTGACTGGGGCATCATTCATACTGCACGTGACTGTGTCGTAGCAGGAGATGACCGCATGCAAACGCTGGGCTCTGCTGTGACACCACCATGCTTGCCGGGTCTAAATCCTGATGTGCCTCGTAGACTTCTGGTGTTTCTGCATTCTCTCCCTCTGCCGTATTGGTGACGGTAGACCTAGGTGCATGACAGGTTTGGGAAAGCAGAGGAATTATCTTACTCACCTCCAACCCTCCAGATCCCCCGGCTGCAGTCATCAGTGAGGTCAGTTCAGACTTCCTTCGTGTCTGGGAGAAATGTACCCCCTCACCACCATAATGTTTCAGTAGAATATGGACATTCTGTTTTCCTGCACTTCAGGTAGCACCAAAAATTATTATTATTTTTATCTGTGTCAGTTTGACAGAAGAAACACAATATTACATTGTTTTCCTTAATTATTAGACAGCATATATTTATTGGCTATTTATATGTCTTCCTTTGTTCCTGAGTCTTTGAACTTCATAGCCCTCACATGCATCATGCTGTGGTGGGCACAGCAGGGCCAACTGCTGGTAACAATGCCGGGCCAACTGCTGGTAACAATGCCTGGCCCAGGATTTTGCCTGGGATACTGTGACCTGCCTGTTATTGACTTGTTTTCGGCCTCTGGTTTTAACAATCGGTTTCTGGCTTATGAGACTGCTTCCTGCACAGTTCTCAGCATTGTACTTATCCCTAACTGTCATATCCTTGCTCTGGGAAAGAGGTTTCTTCTGGTTTCTAATAACTGGCTCCACTCACTACTTCCAGTCAAAGTTTAGAGAATAAGACTAAGGGAAAATATTCAACCCGTTCTCAGTCACAATCCAGTTAGGAATAATAAAATATAGATTTTTGGCAAAATAAAATATGTAAAATAAACATATTTTATTGCCTTTAACAATAATATGTACTCAAGAGAGATAAACTCCAGATATACAGGGGGCTTTCCAGGAAGCAGTCACCTCTGCCTATTGGAGGCATGTATAGGAGGCAAGAAGCTGGAACTGATCTCACCAGTGGGCAAGGAAGGGAGGATTTCCGTGCAGCAGCTGCAGAGACCTAGATGCATGGGCGTTTGGGAATAAACTGCAAACAGATCTGTAATGTTTAGAGGAAGATGAGCCTAGAAATGTAGACGGAGTCATATTAGGAAAGGACTTGTGAACTATGCAAAGGAGTAGGCAAACGAAAGCTGTGGTACCTAGTGGTCTAGCATTATCATCATATGTGATAATCAGTGACTATAAAACGTGTATAGTCACTGCTTTTTATATCCAGGGACTACGCCAAGTATTTCAACCACTGTAACTCATTCTCAGATTTGTGTTTCAGATGGATCACACTGAAAGTGGGGAGAATGTGGTGGTGAGGGCAGGACTAGAGGGGGAAGATCAGTTGCATTAGTGAGAAAATAGGACATGGTGGCTAGATTGAGGATGGAAGGAAGGAGACAAATTAGAGATGTATTAACCTTACAAAGTCAACAGGGCTGGAAATGTGAGAGGAATCTAGGATGACTGCTGGAATGGTTTGGATGAAGGCTGCATGAAGGGATTGTTGTTTGGGAGGTTACAGGAAGGCTGAAGTGTTTTTCATGTCTATCTTTGGTTAAACATCTCTCTGATATGCTTTTGTTGCGTTAAAAGGCCGGGCGTGGTGGCTTACGCCTGTAATCCTAGCACTCTGGGAGGCTTAGGTGGGCGGATCACCTGAGGTTGGGAGTTCGAGACCAGCCTGACCAACATGCTGAAACCCCGTCTTAAAAAAAAAAAATAATAATAATAAAAAAGGCTGACATGAGTTTGAATTCTGAATTTCATCTTGCGTTGGTGCCATAATGTGAGTCACGCCAGCCACTTGAATGCGTACCTCCCTCTCCAGGCATCAGTTTTCTCAACTACGAAGTGAGGATAACCCTGTTCTAAAGGAGAATGTAATGATTAGAGATAAGGCAGAGTGCCTGACACACATTGGGTCTTTAATAAATGGGGCCTGTTATTTCTACAGTTAAATTTTCTTTTAACACTACCACCACTGCGCTACTGCCAGGGATTTGGTGATGTACATGTTGTAGACTTTCATGTAGAAGGAAATAGGGTGCCAGGAATTTAAAAGGTGGAGCAGAATCAAGATGAACTTGGAAGAAATATGAGAAGAGAAGAAACTTTGATTTGTCTTCTTCAGTAATATAGTGCCTACATTTTCTGAAAACTATCCTTGTGCCATATTTTGGAGGAAAGCCCTGGATCTGGGTGGGAATACCGCAAGGCGCCTTTCCTAACCACAGAGGATGCACGTGCACACAGGCAGCCTCTGCATAGTTACATGTCTGCTTTTCATTTTAGGACCCCAAATCAAACTTGATCCAACAGTGGTTGTCACAACAAAGTGATCTTGGAGTCATTTCCAAAACTTTTCAGCTATCTTCCCACCCAATACTTGGGGACTGGTCTATTCAAGTTCAAGTGAATGTGAGTATAAATATATCTTTTGGGGGACTATTAAAGTGATTTAATTAGGTCATGTGGGGAAATAGCTCTAAAGTCATTTATTCAATGAAGAGAAAAAAGTTAATGTGAATATCTAGGCATTGAAGTGGTTTATTTTTAATTTATGATGTTTACAAGGGTTTATTTAGCCTTCATTCTAACATACTAGAATTTCCATCCCTTTTGTCCTTTTCCGTGGTATAATGTGTAAAAGTTAAAACTTTTGCCATTTTCGTACACAATGTTTACTTATTTGTTTCATGCATTGTTTTAAAATTAAGTAATAAATACATAGCTATTATTTGGCAAATTTTTTATCTTAGAATAATGACTCCTAATGAGTGATTAAACTAACCTATTTTATCTTTGTTTTAAGAAACAGTGACTTAAATAGCCACACCAACCTCTGTTCCCCATTTCTCCCTAGTTTCTACACCTATTGCCTTTACTTGCAGCCAACGTGCATAGCTCTGAAATCTAAATGGAGGGCATTAAATGGCATATAAATGTAAATGGGGGGCATTCATTAAAATGCCCTCCCTTTCTTTGTGCCTCAAGTTTTCTCCTATGTATCACTGTGTAATACTTGAAAATTCATTGAATGCTTTTCTTTGGAATTAAAAAAATAGAAACTCATGAATCAGAGCTTTAAAAATAATTATTTTAGAAAAGGGCATCTTACTAATGACATTTTGGAGAAAAATTCTTTGTTGTGGGCTCTGTGCTGTGCATTATAGGTCATTTAACAGCATCTCTGGCCTCTGCCCAATAGAAGCCAGTAGTAGCTCTTCTCTCCCTATAAGCTGTGACAAGCAAAAATTTCTCTAGGTATTGCCAAACATCCCTGGGAGGAAATATCCTCCCCCTGCTCAGTTGAGAACCATTGCAGCTGAAGGAATAATCATTCATTAGCCTAAGACCTGAGGCAAAATAAAAGTACCCAGTATTTAATATGTGCCCTGCTTTTTACTTGCATTGCCACAACAGTCCCGAAAAACAGGTTTTATTAAACTTAATTTCTAGATGAGGAAAATGAAATGTGGAGAAGTTTAGCAACTTGCCAAGAAGTTGGAGCTGGGAAGCAAAAGAAGCAAGATTTAAATTCAGGTCTCTGATGGCAAAGCCCAGCCTCCTTAGCTGACCCCATGACCCTCTGACCCCAGGATCACAGCATCATGATAGAAATACTTTGAATCTGGGCCCTGGTTAGAAGATAGAAGACACAGTAAATCCTTATCCAATTTCAAAGCAGTGTTTCTTAGATCAGCTAAAAGAAAAATGATAAATTATCAGGTTAGACGTTTGAAATTGCCATTTTTGTGGGTCAGAAATACCAAATATTAGCAATTCTAGATGCTTCAATCTAAATAGATTACCTTCATTCGGACAAACATGTGCTATGGATAAGAGGAGCTTCAATAGACAAATGGAAATATATGGATATTTCACATCTTAGAATTGTGATTCCATTTCTAGGGCATTCAGAAATAAGCAACCCAGAGGGAAGAACTTGGCTTAGATTTTGAAATATTAAAACATTTAATTTTCTTGATTTCTTTTTTGGAGTTATGTTCTTACTTTTGCTCTATTTAAAAGTAATGGGAGGCATGGTGGCTCACACCTGTAATCCCAGCACTTTGAAAGACCGAGGCAGGTGGATCATCTGTGGTCAGGAGTTTGAGACCAGCCTGGCCAATGTGATGAAACCCCGTCTCTACTAAAAATACAGAAATTAGCTGCGCATGGTGGTGAGCACCTGTAATCCCAGCTACTCAGGAAGTTGAGGCAGAAGAATCACTTGAACCTGGGAGGTGGAGGTTGCAGTGAGCTGAGATCACGTCACTGCACTCCAGCCTGGGTGGCAGAGCGAGACTCCATCTCAAAAAAAAAAAAAAAAAGATAATGGGAACTTCAACATTAAAAAGGAAGGATATTGTGACAATGCTCCAACTTGGATAAAACTTGAGGACATTATCCTGAATGAAATAGCCAGTTACAAAAAGACAAATACTTTGAGATTCCACTTATATGAGAGATTTAGAATAGTCAGAATTGCGGAAACAGAAAGAAGAATGCTGGTTGTAGGGACTGATGGGAGGGGAAAATGGGGAGTTGCAGATTTTCAGTTTTGCAAGATGAAAAAGTTCTAGAGATCTGTTGCACAACAATGTGAATATACTTAACACTAATGAATAGTGCAGTTAAAATAGTGAATATAGTTAGTTCTATGTCATATGTATTTTGCCACAATGAGACATAAAACAATTTTAAAAAGTAATGACGTAACTGTTTTATGTGATATAAATTGGTCATTTAGTATATAATATGTAAACCTTTAAATTTTTCTATAATATATATTTATGTGACATATAAACATGTAAGATATAATCAATTTTTTTCCTGTGTCTAAAGGGGAAGATATGTTAAATGAAATTCATGAAATTGTAGCACTATTGCTGAGCCTTGAGTAGGTAGGACTTGTGTGTGTGAATTGACCTGTGTGAATGAGAACAGTGCTGGAGGTGCAGTCTACTCTCAACATTTGCTTCATGGCCATCCTGCGTCTTTATGGGTGTTTGTATGATATGTTTACCAATTTTATTCTTTTTAATTTAGCAGGAGCTCTACCGAATGTATGACGTGGTTTTAAAGAACATTGGTGGTAATATTATGAAAGGGGTTCATACTTTTAGAGAACAATGTATTGCATAACCATTAAAATCATGCACAATTTACAGTGTGATCTTTGCTTATTTCCTTATTTATAACAGTGTAGTAATAACCACTGTTATAAATAGAAGCTTAGAGCAGTGGGTGATGATTTCTAGGGGAAGTAGAATTCTTTATATTTGAGCTTACAGAGAAAGTGAAAAGAGTAGGCATTTGTGAAAAATTTGTGTAGGAGCAGGGAAAATAGAAGGGAACCTTATGTGTCTGGGGATTTTGGAGAAGTTGATATTACTGGAGTATGTGGTGAATGATTGGAGATGCAGATTAGGAAGCACATTATGAGTTTAATTTGAATATGATTTTCAGTTCCCACTTACATTTTCCAGAATCTTTTTTTAATCCATCCATCTGTTCATCCATCCATCCATCCTTCCATCCACCCACCAACCCAGTGTGTATTAAGGACTTACATGGCTGTGATGAATACAAAGAAGTTAAACACATGACTTCTATTTTCAAAGGTCATTGTTGTGGCGACATGAATAATATGATAAAAATGAAATGACATAAGGGGGACAGACAAACACAAGACAGTGCAATGGCAGAGGAATTGTAAAGTGCTCGGGCCGGGTTGGTGATAAAGAGGGTTTATTGTTAGCACAAGCCCCGATGTTTTGGGGCCAGCTGCTCCCTCTGTCTCTCACAGTCTGCCCTGTTCTCCTTTCACTCTTCTGCCAACCTTTGAGGAGTCCTTCAGTTCTTCTCACTCCATTGGCTTAGCTGAATAATCATCATGCCCAGTGTCTTTAAAGCAGGCCTCTGCACGGGTGGCTGGCAGCCTATGGGTGGGCTGCCCTTGGGTCAGGGTCTCCATTGTTGGTCCACTCAGAAACCACCTCTGCATGGTGACCAGCAAGAGCAGTTTTAGCTGGATGACAGGCGCTGAGGGATTAATTTGTTTGATGAATGGTGGACAGAATAAGTACCAGAAGAGAGGGGGATAGAATAATAGAGAAAGACTTTGCAGAAGATGTGAGATTATACTTTGAAAGATTTATAGGATTTCTCATGTTGTGGACTTGGCTTGTCATGTTGCTTTTATAGAAAAAAAATAATGCTCTTAAGGAAATTTAGGTCATTAAAAAATTAAAAACATTTGCAAGATCTGGCCCTTGCCCACCTTTTCAGCCTTGTAAAGTGCCGCCCTTCCTCTTGAACTCTATGCTTTAGACATCTTACGTCCCTTAGGTTTCTTAAGCTCACCTGTCTGTCTCATTCTGGAGCCTTTTCTCATGCTGTTCCCTCTGCTGGGAATGTTTTTTCTTCCTTATTCTCGCTACTTGCAGGCATTCTCTAGAGTGGCCTGGCTGTTCCAGACACTCCCATAGTACTGTGTGCTTCCCTTAGTTCATTCATGTTACTTTCAATTGGTGGTCCCTGATAGATGGTAGCCTTTGTAAAACTCCTGACCTTCTAGTCTTGCTCAACCCTCTCTTCCTGGGACCAAGTTCAGTGCTTTTTCATGTAAGTAGAAAGCAGTATTTGCTTAACCGAATGTATGAAAGGTATATAACAGTCATTTGTCTTTAACCAAATAAAATTTTCGCTTTTCTATATTCTATAAAGCATCTTTATTTTTTTGAAGACTCATCATTGGAGATATGTTAATTTAAATGAAAAAAAAAAAAATCCCTTAAAAAATGCCCTTTTAGGACCACCAGGGGTCAGTATAACCAAGGAAATGTTACAGGAAGCAACTTCAGCCTTGGTCTCTGAATTTTGTTTTTCTTTGACGACTGCACAGCATCAAAAGACTGTATATTGCTTATTATTAAACCCCTTTTCTTTTAATAGTGAATAATGACATGGAAGAAATGTATTTATTATTTAAACAGCCCACCATTAGAGACTATATTTTTATTTTTCTGAGGCAATCACCATTCTCAACATAAAACTCAGGGAGAGGAAAATATTTATTTTCCAAAGAGTGTTTTTAAATTTTTTAATTTTTAAGAGACAGGGTTGCCCTCTGTCACCCAGGGTGGAGTGAAGTGGCACAGTCATGGCTCACTGCAGCCTCAGACTCCTGGGCTCAAGTGATCCTCCCACCTCAGCCTCCTGAGTAGCAGGGACTACAGGTATGCGCCACTACACCTGGCTAGTTAAAAAAAAAAAAACTTCTTCATAGAGACAGGCTCTTGTTATATTGCCCAGGCTGGTTTTGAGCTCCTGGTCTCAAGCAATCCTTCTGCCTTGGCCTCACAAAGTGCTGGGATTACAGGTGTGAGCCATCATATGCAGCCTTCGGGAAGGTGTTTTGAAATTCCATTTTGTCTGTAGAAAAAATATGAAATGATATGAGTATTCCCACTGAGAAACAGTCTCTTTAAGGATTACCGAAATTATCAGAGCTTTGATGTGTAGTGACTATACAGGTAATCAGAAAGTGGTGTTCTTTAGTTTCCCTTTGTCCTGGGTCAGGAAAAGGATCCCTTGGGTGAAACATACTTGAGGCCTCCTTGGCATTTCTCCACTTGTATTAATAACATGTTTGTTTGTAGAATAAGAGTAAGTCCTTCATGATACTGTATTAACCTTTCTGGATTAATCTAAATTGTTTGCCCTTCAAGTACTGTATTGCTTTTCACCTTCAAGATTTTTTATAATAGTAGTGGTAATTATTTTGTTCTAGTAGGATTTCTTTCTTTTTTTTTTTTTTTTTGAGATGGAGTTTCGCTCTTGTTACCCAGGCTGGAGTGCAATGGCGCGATCTCGGCTCACCGCAACCTCCGCCTCCTGGGTTCAGGCAATTCTCCTGCCTCAGCCTCCTGAGTAGCTGGGATTACAGGCACGCACCACCATGCCCAGCTAATTTTTTGTATTTTTAGTAGAGACGGGGTTTCACCGTGTTGACCAGGATGGTCTCGATCTCTTGACCTCGTGATCCACCCGCCTCGGCCTCCCAAAGTGCTGGGATTACAGGCTTGAGCCACCGCACCCGGCCTCTAGTAGGATTTCTAGGTTTTTTTTTCTCTCTCTTTTTCTTTTAGTGACAGAGTCTTGCTCTTTTTCCTGGGCATGCAGTGGCACGATCTTGGCTCACTGCAACCTCCACCTCCTGGGTTCAAGCCTCAGCCTCCTGAGTAGCTGGGACTACAGGTGCGTGCCACCATGTCCAGCTAATTTTTGTATTTTTAGTGGAGGTGGGGTTTCACCATGTTGGTCAGGCTGGTTTTGAACTCCTGACCTCAAATGATTCACCTGCCTAAACCTCCCAAAGTGCTGGGATTACAGACGTGAGCCACTGTGCCTGGCCTGCAAATGGCTTTTTCCCCCAATTTTTTTTTGTTGTGGTAAAATACACATAACATAAAATTTACCATCGTAACCATTTTTAAGTGTACGGTTCAGTGGTATTAAGTACCTTCATATTGTTGTGCATTCGTCACCGCCATCCGTCTCCAGAACTCTTTTCATCTTGCAAAACTGAAAATCTACACCTATTGAACAGTAACTCCCCATTCCCTCCCACTCCTAGCCCCTGGCAGACACTGTACTTTCTATCTCTATGGCGTTGATTAGTCTTATATCAGCAGAATTATACAGGATCTTTTTTGTGACTCTCTTTTTTCTCTTAGCGTAATGTTATCATGGTTCATCCATGTTGTAGCATATGTCATAATTTCCTTCCTTTTAGAGGCTGAATAATATTCCATTGCATGAATATACTGTATTTGGTTCCAAATGTTTTTGTATCTATGATTTAAAAATCATATTCTAGGTTACCAGAAGGTGATTTTCAGGATTCTTTAAAAGAAAGGCTAATGTTGGTGTCTGAGAGCTAGGCTTCTAGGAGCCAGGAGGGATCTGGCCACAGCAGTGCAGCCCATAGCCCAGAGCTCCAGGTCTCTGCGTGACCCAAGCACTGGTACTCATGTTCCTCCGAGAGTCCAGAAGAAGAGCCTGAGTCACTGAGAGATTTCTGGTCATTTATGATGGCAGCCCTGTGCTGTCTTTCCTCAGTGTCAGATGGAAGTCTGTTCTTCCTTCTAGAGTGGCTCAGGCATTTGAGTTTGCCATACTGGCCACCTGAGGCTGCCATTGGTTCTGAAACATCAGTATGCCACAGAGTCAATGGCCTGGGAGCTTGTTTAAAGGTGCATAGTCTAGGTCCCACCCCCAGATCACAATTTACTAATTTTGGCACAGGACCTGGGAATTTGAACTTTAAGTAAGCACTCCAGGAAATTCTACTAGTTTTTTTTTTGTACAAAAGTTGTTTAATTTCTATTTCTCATGAACTTAACATAGATGATTTAAAGATCAGAGTGGAAAAATACATAATTTTAAGGACCATATTTTGTGAAAAATGTCAAATTCTATGAGCCCAACCACAATATAACATTAAAATGGTGATATTTGTTTGTTTTGTCATCCCCTGTTTCTGATTTTCTAGGAAAGCATCTTTCAATACATGCTTTAAATGACCATAAACCACCAAAAATTTTAGTTGCACAAGACACAGCTGCACGATTTCTGCATGGAATAATCACATCCTGTTATATCCACAGTCATTAATCCTTTCACTCCCTAAAGGACTCAGAATACTGAATCATTTTCTGTTTTTCTACTAGTTTTTTGAATCACATTTTGAAAAGTGCTGATAAATGCCCGCCAACTAGGCATCTTTAGAATCCATCTTTTCCATTGAGAGGAAGCGTTGGGCAGTCAACAAGGTATGGAACTGGGGACAGGCCATCTGTTTTATTCTTTGACTTCCCTAGCAGTGCTACTTTCCGCTATTTACTTTACCTGTCTAGTAGAGCTCCCTAGCACCTTCGACATAATAAGTTAGAATTTTTGGGACAATGTATATCTTTTACAATAGCTTCTCTAGTGCTTCAGATGCACAGTCAACTTGGAAACCACTGAACTTGATAATCTTGCAGTCTTTTCTATCTGTCACCAACTACAATTTCTTAACCCTTGTCTCAATCTTAAGCCACTATTAGGGGTGGGGAATAAGAAATGGAAAGCAGAAAACTCACCAGGATTAAGGCTTGAAATCACTCTTCTGGAGCCCTGTGTAATGAAATGTGGGTATCAAATTATTATGTAACTCAGAAGCTATCTGCAATGAGTTATTTTTTTGCTTCTAACAGTTACATCTAGTTTCTCTTGAGTTAGTTGTTGTAGAAAGATTAGGTGAGGGTTGCCAACACCTTACTGCTTTTTATAACCTTTCAGGATATTTCTTATTTTTTCCAGCCTTGTTGCCCAGCCTGTGCCTGGGTCAGCTTGCTGCTTCTGTTAAGTTTCTCTGGAGCCAGTTTTCTTTTGCAAAAGAGCACATCTTTGTTTGGACAGTTCTTGTCCCTGAAGCATTCTACCAGTAGCATCTGCTTAACTTGTCTGGCTTGTGATGACAACTTAACAGAAAGCATGGAGCAAAACTTTGACAGGTCAGAAAACAGTGGCATTCTTTCTGAAATGTGGTTGTGGCTTTCAAAATACTTTTGCTAGTCTTTGCTTATAAGAAGAATGATTTTTTGGGGAAAGACCTCAAGCTCTTATTTCCTTGTTCAGTGACAAAGGGAGGGAGGAGTTGGTTTTAGAATACTGATTTCTTAGAGCATCAGCTGCCAGAGCTTAGCACTTCTCCATTCTTCCAAAGGCCCTGATAAACATCCCTAGAATAGCATTTATTAATCAGTGTTGTGTTATTTTGCTTTTTAAAAAATTGTAGTAAGATATACAAGTAAAATTTACCATTTTAACCATTTAAAAGATTAGTAGGCTGGGTGTGGTGGCTCATGCCTATAATCTCAGCAGCTTTGGAGGCCTGGGCAGGTGGATCACAAGGTTGGGAGCTCGAGACCAGCCTGCATGACCAACATAGTGAAACCCTGTCTCTACTAAAAAAGAAATATAAAAATTATCCGGACATGGTGGCACATGCCTGTAATCCCAGCTACTGAGGAAGCTGAGGCAGGAGAATTGCTTAACCCTGGGAAGCAGAGGTTGTAGTGAGCTAAGATTGTGCCACTGCACTCCAGACTGGGCAACAAAGAAAGACTGCATCTAAAAAAAAAATAAAAGTTTAGTAGCATCAAGTGCATACACATTGTGGTGCAACCATCTACCACCATCAATCTCCAGAACCTATTGTATCTTCAGACATTAAAAAAATGTCTGCCTCATTTCTTAAACTGTGAGCTCCTTGAAGACAGGAGTTCTATTTTATTAGTTTTTATATTTATTCTGTCTAATATAATATCTGACCTGTTATGGGGACTCAGTCACGCTTTTGGGATGAAAGAATGAGTGAATAGAGCTCCTTCTAGATGATTGCTATTATTATCCTTTGTGATATTCTTTGACTTATAGTTCCATTCTGGCATATGATCTTGCAACTTAGTAGAAATATCTTTGTATATTTTTATTTTGAGAATATATATGGTGGCCGTATTTGATGAACCTGTGAGCTAACGGAAAATAGAGCATTGGGATTAACACCCTGGACTTTCTCATTTTGAAAATTAGAAAAAGATTTCAGGTAATAACTGAATATTCTAGTTCCTTTAAAGTCTAAAAGGCACTCATAATTTTGGTGCCATATTATTCTTGTGTTTTTATTGAGCCATTTGATCTGCTAGTGTCCATCCTTTGGCAGTGGGCATTTTAATTTCTGGGCCCCATGCAAATGTTCATGAGGAGTTCTTTGTTTTGTTTTTTCTCTCCAGAAGCCACCCTAGGAGGGCCCCTCCTTTCAAATATGTCTTCTCTACTCCTCTCTGAAGGTACAGGTTTTTGGCATCAGTTAGAAAACTTTGGGGCCAGACTTTAGGATGTTGTTTATCAGTGACATGGAGGGTCTGAGCACATAGCATCGTCAGCCAGAGCATAGGGTCTCAGCGATAGAGAGGATCTTAGAGGTCACATAGATCTATGTCTCCACTTTATGGAGGAAGAATCTGAGATAAGTGATGTGACCTGGTTAGGCTAAGACAGTCTGTTGTGGGAGGGCCAGGACTAGAAACTAGTTGCTAATACTTTCAGTTCTGTAGAATTAAATTATTTATTTATTTTTGAGACAGAGTCTTACTCTGTCACCCAGCTGGAGTGCAGTGGCACCATCTCAGCTCACTGCAACCTCCGCCTCCTGGGTTCAAGAAATTCTCCTGGCTCAGTCTCCGGAGTAGTTGGCATTATAGGCATGTGCCACCACGCCCGGCTAATTTTTGCATTTTTAGTAGAGATGGGGTTTCACCATGTTGGCCAGGCTAGTCTTGAACTCTTGACCTCAGGTGATCTGCCCGCCCTGGCCTCCAAAGTGCTGAGACTACAGGTGTGAGCCACTGTGCATGGCCAGCAATTGCTGTTCTAAAATGGCCTCCAGGCCGGGCGTGGTGGCTCATGCCTGTAATCCCAGCACTTTGGGAGGCCGAGGCGGGTGGATCACGAGGTCAAGAGATCAAGACCATCCTGGTCAACATGGTGAAACCCCATCTCTATTAAAAATACAAAAAAAAAAAAAAATTAGCTGGGCATGGTGGCGCGTGCCTGTAATCCCAGCTACTCAGGAGGCTGAGGCAGGAGAATTGCCTGAACCCAGGAGGCGGAGGTTGCGGTGAGCCGAGATTGCGCCATTGCACTCCAGCCTGGGTAACAAGAGCGAAACTCCGTCTCAGAAAAAAAATAAATAAATAAAATGGCCTCCTTTAATGTTGAATTTAGATGTCAACCGGGCCTGTTGTATTCATTGGTGGAGAGGATTCCCACTTCTTTTATATGACTTGTGGGTGCCACAGGGATCACCTTGTTGCACATTGGATTGTTCCCAACATGTCCCAGATTCTGACCACAGCAGCCATGTGTTTAGATGGAAGATTTGAGTCCAGCGTGTAGGTTACCTGGTTGATCCATTAATATCCATTAATATATTCCTAAGGATTAGGCTGCTGTCACCTAACTGCCACTATAACTTCCTTGGTCATGTAAGGCACACAAAGATTAATTTTTTGTTGTTTGTTTTTGAGATAGTCTCGTTCTGTCTCCCAGGCTGGAGTGACCCTCTGCCTCCCAGGTTCAAGTGATTCTCCTGCCTCAGCCTCCCGAGTAGCTGGAATTACAGGCACTCATCACCACCCCTGGCTAATTTTTGTATTTTTAGTAGAGACAGGGTTTCACCATGTTGGCCAGCTTGGTCCTGAACTGCTGACCTAAAGTGATCTGCCCTTCTCTGCCTTCCAAAGTGCTGGGATTACAGGCATGAGCCACCATGCGCAGCCAAGATTAATTTTTAAAATAATTGTTTACCTTTAGGTAAATTCACAGAAAGTTGCGAAGATAACACAGAGAGGCCCTATGTACTCTTTATGTAGTGTACTCAGTGGTTATATCTTATGTTATTATAATACAATATAAAAAGCAAGAATTTGACATTAGTGTGGTATGTGTATATAGTTCTATATGATGCTTAATTTTCAGTGGCACAGAGGGAGTTTTGGAAAGTGATAACTCACTGAGTGCTGACCAGTGGTGGTAGCCCTGGGTCGGGGAAGGGGGACGCTGAAATGAATACTGAGTCCCCCGGTGGAGTGAGGAAAGGGAGAAAGTGCAAGAAATGGAGTTATTTACCCCCAAGGGCAACTTTCCTATTCAGTACAAAGCTGTAGCTATGCTGTTGCTTTTTCCACTTGCTTAAGATAGGTGCCCAGGAAAGGTGCTCATGTTACATGTCTTTAAAAACCATAATTCCTTGTACTTTGAGTAGGAACAGAGAGGGTTAAATGGGTGGTTTTTGTTTGTTGTCTGTTTTTAAAGGGAATATGTTTCTAGTTAGTACTTTTTATTTTCTAACACCAAGGAAACAAGTTTGTCCCTTGAACTGCATGCTGTACTTGTACTGCAGATGGTAACACTTTTTAGGGCATGAGTGTGCTTGTGACACTGGCTACCTGGCCACTACCATTCTAACTGGAGCCTTGTATGGTCTATGTCTTGGTCATTGGCTAGATCCATTATTCCCGAGTCCTGTCACTATGAGTGACTGTCAGGTATAGACCAGCTTCAGTTCTTCAGGTGTTTAGTTCTAGCCTTGATAAGAACCAGAATATTTGTTATCCTTTCCAATTAGACAAGGGATTCAGGAAAAAGCTATCTCAGCTGGGCACGGTGGCTCACGCCTGCAATCCCAGTACTTTGGGAGTCCAAGGTGGGTGGATCACGAGGTCAGGAGTTCAAGACCAGACTGGCCAACATGGTGAAACCCCATCTCTACTTAAAAAAAAAAAAAACAAAAAAAAAAACCACAAAAAGTAGCTGGACATGGTAGCTCGTGCCTGTAATCCCAGCTGCTTGGGAGGCTGGGGTAGGAGAATTGCTTGACCCGGGACCTGGAAGGTAGAGGTTGCAGTGAGCTGAGATTGCACCACTGCACTCCAGCCTAGGCTGCAGAGTGAGACTCCCTCTCAAAAAAAAAAAAAAAAAGGCTATCTCCTGGGAAGGTTCTGGTTCCTCTCTCCTCATACTCAGTAGATTATCTTCCTTTCCACTTGACAGAGAACACAGTCATCAGATGGGAATTTTAAAAAATTTTTCTGCCAGATTTGCATTTCTTGCCTGTGCCCATCTCATGCCTATTCTTTCTTTTTACAGGAAAGGTGCTGTTCTTCACATCTAAGACCAATATCCCGGTTTCTGCCTTGGATCCTTTCTTCCTCTGCTTTCTCAGAAAACTTACAGTGTTGACAATATCTTTCTTCTCAGCCTTCAAACTGCATCTCTTTCCGTCTTGAATCTTTTTACAAAATCTAATACGTTTAATTCTTTCTCATGGAAAAAACCAAAGATATGGAGAAATACTGTGCTTTAACCCTGCTTCCTCTTCAGTGACTCATGTTCCCATTTCTAGCCAGTCTTCTAAAAAAATGTAATCTAATCTCTCTGCCTCCATTTTTACCAACTCACTCCAGTTTGGCTCTGAGATTTCTTTCTACTTGTTTGGATTCTTCTTCTTTGTCACTTTTGCCATTTACTCTCTATTACATACTGGTACATGGCAAGTTTGGTTTTAAGTTTCTTTCATTTCTCACTCTAGGGAAGTTCACCCACAGACATGGTTGCAATATTCATCTATACACCAATGACTCTCAAACTGGCCTCTCTCAGAGTACCTATGCCTCTGAGTTCCAGCCTTTAAAACCATCTACCTATTCAACATCTGTACTTGGTTGTTTCAAAGAACTCCAAACTCTTCATGACCAGCATCATTCTTACGATCTTTCCCCACCACACCTGGCTCTCTTGCATTTCCTATCTTATTTAATTGCTCTGCCATCCATTCAGCTGTGAAGGCTGGTAACCTTAGAGTTTTTGACACTTCATGCTGCCTGACCACCCACATTCAGGCCTTCAACAATTCCCACAGCTTTTGCCCTTAAATATGTTTCTTTCTTTTCTTCCCCACCCCGAGACAGAGTCTTGGTCTGTCACCTAGGCAATCTGGGCTCACTGTAACGTCCACCTCCCAAGTTCAAGCACTTCTCCTGCCTCAGTCTCTCTAGTAGCTGGCAATACAGGCATGTGCCATCATGCCTGGCTAATTTTTGTATTGTTTTAGAGACAGGGTTTCTCCATGTTGCCCAGGCTGGTTTCGAACTCCTTAGCTCAAGTGATCTGCCTGCCTCAACCTTAAATGTATTTCAGATCCACCTACTTCTTTCTCTATTTCCACATTGACCTCCTTTGTCTAAGCCGCTATTATATTGTTCCTAGATATTGCAGTGTCTCTTAATCTCTCTGCAATACTTTTTTCTCCTTTGCAACCAATTATCAACACAGCAGTAAAAATAATCTAAACATTAGTTGCATCATGTTATTCCCCAGCTTAAAACTCTCCAAAGACTTTCCATTGGCCTCAGAACAAAATTCAGATGTTTTACCATGGCCTACACAGGGTCTCACCTGATCTAACTCTGCTTTTCCTGTCTCATCTCCAGATTTTATAACTCTCTGTAAATGTTAATTCACAGCTTTTATCATAATTTGTAATATATACTCATGTATGTGGTTATTTGATAAATATCCTGCTTTCCACTAGGCCAAAAGCTCCATGCGGGGGCGTATTCCTATTACGCCTGACATTCAGGCACAATGAATATCTCCTGAAGGAATGAATGAATGAATGCCTTTGTTATGTTTGGGCCTAAGCCCTGGTAATTCTGATTCAGTAGCTCTGGGGTAGGAACTGGACATCTCTGTTTATTAAACCCACCACAGCTGACTTGAATGCTGAGTTTGGGTTGAACCCCCAGAGAAATATGTTGCAACTACAGTAGACCACAGATGTTTAGACTCCAAACAGGAAAGGGAAGGAAAGGATGATGTAAATGTTAATAAACATTTTTTCTCATTTTGCAAATCCTATTGACTCTGTTATTCCTCTAAATAGGTCAGGGTACATCAGCTGACACTTTTACAGGATGATATTTCCATTGTGATTTCTTGTTTGTTTTTAAGCTCTCCCAATTTTATGGTAAAAGTAAAAGAGGGAAAAAATAGGATATTACATGATTGCTGTTATGTAGGCAATAGGTTTAGGCATAGTCAGGTAAGTAGGGCTAGGGATAAAGCTGCAAATATGAAGCTTTTCTGTTATAAGGGTGGAAAGAAACACCAGTCAGTACACATCTAAAGGTGAGAAGACATAGGCTGGCTTTCAAGGAGCTTCCAGTCAGAGAAGCTTCATGTAACGGATGCAAAGAACATTAGGTTAGGAGCCATACGACCTGGGCACTGTGCCCTACTCAAGTGATGGTGGGCATGGCATTTCAGCTCTGGGTCTCCATTTCCTTAGCTGTAAAATCAGGGATTTGGATCAGGGAATTTTTAAGGCTCTTCACAGCTTTACAAGTTCAAGCTGTACCTAAATGGGACTGGAGGGGACTGTAGGACTTGGATGGGAAGTGTGGGCTCTGAGCTGATTGACAGGGCTGTGGGGCTGGGACCAGGCACTGGTTGGAGTGCAGGGCTTGTAGAAATTAGTAGTTGAAGAGAAAGGTGGGGGAGTTTGTGGGCCGAGCTGTGGAGGGTATTAGCTATCAGGCTGTAGTTTTTAATTTCATTTTGTAGACACCAGAGAGCTCTAAAAACTTTTATGTATTTTACTTAGAATTTCTTTTTCTTTAAAATATATATATTTTATTGCATTTTAGGTTCAGGGGTACGTGTTAAGAACATGCAGGATTGTTGCATAGGTACATACATGGCAATGTGGTTTGCTGCCTCCATAACCATCACCTATATCTGGCATTTCTCCCCATGTTATCCCTCCCCAACTCCCCACACTCCACTGGGCCTCTCCTAGTCCCCCTCAACAGACCTCAGTGTGTGATGCACCCTCCCTGTGTCCATGTGTTCTCATTGTTCAACACCCGTCTATGAGTGAGAACATGCAGTGTTTGATTTTCTATTCTTGTGTCAGTTTGCTGAGAATGGTGGTTTCCAGGTTCATCCATGTCCCTACAAAGGACACAAACTCATCGTTTTTTATGGCTGCATAGTGTTCTATGGTGTATACGTGCCACATTTTCCCTGTCTAGTCTATCATTGATGGGCATTTCTACTGGATCCAAGTCTTTGCTATTGTAAACAGTGCTGCAATGAACATTCGTGTGCATGTGTCCTTATAGTAGAACGATTTGTAATCCTTTGGATATATACCCAGTAATGGGATTGCTGGGTCAAATGGAATTTCTATTTCTAGGTCCTTGAGGAA
>NW_016107347.1:9956153-9958869 GCF_001604975.1 Cebus imitator | reverse complement strand
AGGTTTTTATGGTATTAGGTCTTATGTTTAAGTCTTTAATCCATCTGGAGTTAATTTTAGTGTAAGGTGTCAGGAAGGGGTCCAGTTTCTGCTTTCTGCACATGGCTAGCCAGTTTCCCCAACACCATTTATTAAACAGGGAATCCTTTCCCCATTGTTTGTTTTTGTGAGGTTTGTCAAAGATTAGATGGTTGTAGATGCATGGCATTGCCCCTGAGGCCTCTGTTCTGTTCCATTGGTCTGTATTTCCGTTTTGGTGCCAGTACCATGCTGTTTTGATTACTGTAGCCTTGTAGTATAGTTTGAAGTCAGGTAGCTTGATGCCTCCAGCTTTGTTCTTTTTACTTAGAATTCACTTGGCTATGCCGGCTCTCTTTTGGTTCCATATGAAGTTTAAGATTTTTTTTTCCAGTTCTGTGAAGAAGGTCATTCGTAGCTTGACGGGGATAGCGTTGAATCTATAAATTACTTCGGTCACTATTGGCCACTTTCACGATATTGGTTCTTCCTAACCATGAGCATGGAATGTTTCTCCGTCTGTTTGTGTCCTTTCTTATTGCGTTGAGCAGTGGTTTGTAGTTCTCCTTGAAGAGGTCCTTTACAATCTTTCTTAGTTGTATTCCTAGGTATTTTATTCTCTTTGTAGCAATTGTGAATGGCAGTTCATTCTTGATTTGGCTCTCTTTAGGTCTATTATTGGTGTATAGGAATACTTGTGATTTTTGAACATTGATTTTGTGTCCTGAGACTTTGTTGAAGTTGCTTATCAGTTTCAGGAGATTTTGGGCTGAGATGATACGGTCTTCTAAATATACAATCATGTTGTCTGCAAATAGAGACAATTTGGCTTCCTCCTTTCCTAATTGAATACCCTTTATTTCTTTTTCTTGCCTGATTGCTCTGGATAGAACTTCCAATACTATATTGAACAGGAGTGGTGAGAGAGGGCATCCTTGTCTAGTGCCAGATTCCAAAGGGAATGCTTCCAGTTTTTGCCCATTCAGTATGATATTGGCTGTGGGTTTGTCATAAATAACTTTTATTATTTTGAGATACATTCCATCGATACCTAGTTTATTGACAGTTTTTAGCATAAAGGGCTGATGAATTTTGTTGAAGGCTTTCTCTGCATCTATTGAGATAATCATGTGGTTTTTGTCTTGGGTTCTGTTTATGTGGTGAATTATGTTTATAGACTTGCGTATGTTGAACCAGGCTTGCATCCCTGGGATGAAGCCTACTTGATCATGGTGGATAAGCTTTTTGATGTGTTGTTGCAATCGGCTTGTCAGTATTTTATTGAAGATTTTTGCATCTATGTTCATCATGGATATTGGCCTGAAGTTTTCTTTTCTTGTTGAGCCTCTGCCGGGTTTTGGAATCAGGATGATGTTAATCTCATAAAATGATTTGGGAAGGATTCCCTCTTTTTGGATTGTTTGTAATAGTTTCAGAAGGAATGGTACCAGCTCCTCTTTGTATGTCTGGTAGAATTCGGCTGTCAACCCATCTGGACCTGGACTTTTTTTGGTTGGTAGGCTATTAATTGCTGCCTGAACTTCAGCTCTTGTTATTGGTCTATTCAGGGTTTTGACTTCTTCGTGGTTTAGGCTTGGGAAGGTGTAAGTGTCCAGGAATTTATCCATTTCTTCCAGGTTTACTAGTTTATGTACATATAATTGTTTGTAGTAATCTCTGATGGTGGTTTGTATTTCTATGGAATCTGTGGTGATATCCCCATTATCGTTTTTTATTGCATCTATTTGATTCTCCTCTGTTTTCTTTTTTTATTTTAAATCTGGCTAGTGGTCTGTCTATTGTGTTGATCTTTTCAAAAAACCCATTCCTGGATTTATTGATTTTGAAGGGTTTTTTTTTTTTTTTTTTTTTTTTTTTTTTTTTTTTTTTTTTTTTTCTTTTTTTTTTTTTTTTTTTTTTTTTTTTTTGGTCTCTCTATCTCTTTCAGTTCTGCCCTGATCTTAGTTATTCTTGTCTTCTGCTAGCTTTTGAGTTTTTTGATCTTGCTCCTCTGGCTCTTTCAATTTTGACAAAAGGGTGTCAATTTTAGATCTTTCCTTGATTCTCATGTGGGCATTTATTGCTATAAATTTTCCTCGAGAGACTGCTTTAAATGTGTCCCAGAGATTCTGGTATGTTGTGTCATCATTCTCATTGGTTTCAAAGAACATCTTTATTTCTTCCTTCACTTCATTGTTTATCCAGTCAACATTCAAGAGTCAGTTGTTCAGTTTCCATGAAGTTGTGTGGTTCTGAGTTAGTTACTGAATTCTGAGTTCTAATTTGATTGCACTGTGGTCTGAGAGACTGTTATGATTTCCATTCTTTTGCATTTGCTGAGGAGTGATTTACTTCCAATTATGTGGTCAATTTTAGAGTAGGTGTGAGGTGGTGCTGAGAAGAATGTATATCCTGTGGATTTGGGGTGGAGAGTTCTGTAAATGTCTATTAGGTTTGCTTGGTCCAGGCCTGAGTTCAAGTCCTGGATATCCTTGTTAATTTTCTGTCTGGTTGATCTGTCTAATATTGACAATGGGGTGTTAAAGTCTGCCACTATTATTGTGTGAGAGTCTAAGTCTCTTTGTAAGTCACTAAGAACTTGCCTTATGTATCTGGGTGCTCCTGTATTGGATGCGTATATATTTAGGATCGTTAGCTCTTCTTGTTGCATTGATCCTTTTACCATTATGTAATGTCC
>NW_016107347.1:9952302-9955148 GCF_001604975.1 Cebus imitator | reverse complement strand
TTTCAAGGTTCTTAGTTTCTTTGCATTTGTTTAGAACATGTTCTTTAAGTTCACAGAAGTTTCTTACTACCCACCTTCTGAAGTCTGATTCTGTCATTTCATCACACTCGTTCTCCCTCCAACCTTGTTTCCTTGCTGGTGAGGAGTTGTGATCCCTTGGAAGAGGAGAGGTGTTCTGGTTTTGGATATTTTCATCCTTTTTGCGCTGGTTTCTTCCCATCTTTGTGGATTTATCTACCCGTGATCTTTGGGGTTGGTGACTTTAAGATGGGTCTCTGACTCGACATCCTTTTTGTTGTTGATGAAGTTATTTCTTTCTGTTTCTTAGTTTTCCTTCTAATAGTCAGGCCCCCCTGCTGTAGGACTGCTGGAGGTCCACTCCAGACCCTGCTTGGCTGGGGATCACCTGCAGTGGCCTGTGCGTTTTTGCTAGGAGTTGCAATCCAGAGCTGTTCCTATTCCTTTACTTTGTGTTTCAATCAATGTTGCAAATTTCAATATAGGACTTCTGAGGACGAAGGAAAAAATGTGTGTGAATGAGTCTCACAAATTATAAAAGTTACAGGATCATACCTTCATAATTTTCCTCTGATTATAAAAGTAATGCATGAGTAATGTAAAAACATCCAAACATGATACTGTGGAAAGTATGACACCATTATGATAAACTTCCAAACAAACAAACAGAAATCATCGGTATGTGTTGCTTCTTACTGCTTTTAGTAGAAAGTTTCTTTGTAATAATATGACATGATTAAAGCTGTATTTTAGGAAGATCGCTTTAGTGGCAGCATGTGGGGTGATTAGAGGGAGAGAAACTAAAATCCAGGAGACTACCGAGGGGTTAGTATTATTGTTTAACCAACATATGAATACCTTCAGTGTTAGCTCATAGTTGAATACCTTCAGTGTTAGTAAGTTCAAAGGTAATAGAGACTGAGGTGAGAGCAGACAAAGCTAAAGAGGAATGGATGAATTCAAGAGACACTTTAAAGGAAGAATCATTAGGATTTGTGACTGGATTTTGACTGGGGCAAAGGAGAAAGAGGAGCAAAATGTGCCTGGGAATTTCAAGTTGGGTCTTTGGGAGAATCTCCCATGATCAGTTCTAGGGAATTCAGGGATGGAAGCTCAGTTTGGGTGAGTTGTATGAGCTGGAGGTATTTGGCCTGAGCTGTCAGAAATCATGTTTAGGAGCAAAGTAGGAAGCCATCCAAAGCAATAGAGAAAGAACAGCCAGTTTTAGGAAGAGAGAAGCAAGCAAGTTCAGGCACAGAGCAGTGGGAAAGAGATTCAGAGAGGGTGACTCTCCAGATGCTGCAGAGGCCTCAAAGAGAGTGAGGTCTGAGAAAGGTGATGAACGGTTAGAGGAAAGCAGAGTGGCGTACTAGGCATCTTCTGGTGCCAGTGAAATGGTAGAGGCAGAATCCAGATTTCAAGGGCAATAAAGCATATAAATATCTACACATAATATAGCTATGTAATGTAGACTATTGTATACAATAGTCTTCAACTTTTGTTCCGAAGAAGAGAGAATTAATATGATATCTGGTGGAGGCAGCAGCAATATAATTAATTTCATTTATGTTACGGTATTCCTATTCTTACTTAACATATTCATGCCCAGTTATTTATGTGTAACTGTGAAGTTGAACATTTATTACTTGACAGGTAAAGTAAAAAACCACATTATTCTTTTGCCATTTCGTCCTGTTCTTTGGGACTAATTCTTCCCTACTCCTTGGATAAAATGTAAGGAAAGTCCCATCACTTTTATGGTTACTCTTTGGTAACAAAAGGTCTTGTCATGTTTGGTTACTTTCATACACACAAACAGTCTACATTCAGTGATTAATATGTCCAGTGTAATAAAATAAAATGCTCCCTTCTCCAGCTTGGGCCTTTTGTGGCCTGGATGCCTGCCCCTGACTCACGATTGACTCCTCCAGACTGAATTGTGTGGAAGAAAGAGGTGTGAAGGGTAACAGAATTTTCATTTGATGTATAAGGATGGGTCATGTGAACTTGCTAATATTTGTTCTATAAAAAATGGCAATTTAATATGGTTCAATGTAATACTGTTGTCATCTGCATCAGACCTCTCTGGGCTGAGCACGCATTTAAAAGGCATTTATATATTTCCTTCTTATAACTCATTTCTGTATTCCTAGGAGCACCATTAAAATTGCTGAGAAGTCTTTCATCCAAAGCACCCTGAGTGCTTTTCAATCTGTCTCCTCCAAATGTCAGCTCATAATTTCATCTTCAGCTCCTGGGCATCTAGATCACATACCTGCAGCTTCCCTCTTCTGAGAGCTTGCCTTATTCCTACTAAGGCTGTTTTGACCAGGATAGAAAACAGTCCCATGCTGACTTGCTCTTTTTGCATATCTAGTTGAGGGAAAATGCTCATGCTTTCTCTGATCCTCAACACTCAGGAGATGTAAACCACCCACAGCATATCACACTCTTAGCTTCACTGTAAGTACCAATATTATGCCCTTTAGAGTTTCCAGGTATGTCAAGAGCCTACTCACTGACAGCTTGAGGATGCTCCCAGGGACACATACCCAGCTGTCTGGATTGTCTATGGAAGACCCTTTCCCTAGGCTTGAAGCAAGGGCCAACCAACTCCACCTGATGCCCCAGGGTGGGGTATGTACCACTCCTAGCTCATCGAAAGCTCTCTCCTGAAATTCCCTTCTAGTTTTATTTTTTTTTCCATTTATTTATTTTATTGTATTTTAGGTTTTGGGGTACATGTGAAGAACATGCAAGATTGTTGCATAGGTACACACATGGCAGTGTGATTTGCTGCCTTCCTCCCCATCACCCACATCTGGCAT
>NW_016107347.1:9905592-9948022 GCF_001604975.1 Cebus imitator | reverse complement strand
AGTTCTCGTGTTGCGTTTTTCAACTCCATCAATTCACTCATATTCCTTTCTATTTTGTCCATTCTCGTTAGCATTTCGTCAAATCTTTTTTCAAGGTTCTTAGTTTCTTTGCATTGGGTTAGAACATGTTCTTTAAGTTCACAGAAATTTCTTACTACCCACCTTCTGAAGTCTGATTCTGTCATTTCATCACACTCGTTCACCATCCAACCTTTGTTCCCTTGCTGGTGAGGAGTTGTGATCCCTTGTAGGAGGAGAGGCGTTCTGGTTTTGGGTGTTTTCATTCCTTTTGTGCTGGTTTCTTCCCATCTTTATGGATTTATCCACCTGTTGTCTTTGTAGTTGCTGGCTTTCAGATTGGATCTCTGAGTGGACGTTCCGTTTGTTGATGATGAGTTTATTTCTGTTTCTTGGTTTTCCTTCTGGCAGTCTGGCCCCTCTGCTATAGGTCTGCTGAGGTCCACTCCAGGACCTGCTTGCCTGGGGATCACCTGCAGCAGCCTCTGCGCTTTCCCTGGGAGCTGCAATCCTGAGCTGTTCCTAAACGGCCATCTTGGATCCTGTCTCTAGTTTTATTTTTATCTTTACCTTTCCACCTTGGTGGTGGGTTAAGAGTTACAAAACCAGTTTTTGGAAACCTCCTTTGCAAGTCCTGCCTGGTAATCTTTAACCTGTGGAATGTGGATATAGTTGACATCTGTTTTCTTGGGGGCCAAAGGTGAAACTGAATCTGAAATAGTTCCCTTTTAATGTCCCACTAAGTGCAGATTTAATAAATTCAGTGCCTTTCTTAATATTGAGTAAAAGGTACATCCAGACACTGGAGTGTGGAGAGCACTGCTAAAGCAAACTACTAGGAAATTGAAATGATCATAAACGAACGTAATGTACAAACAGAAATAGTCCAACCAGCACCTTTGTTTTGTTTCTGGCATTGCTTTTAACTCCAGAAGCAAGAGTTGAAAGAAACTGACCTGCTTTAAAATATATTTTTAATTGTCATGTAATATGCTATATTTCTTCAAATTTGTTAAAAATGGAAACTTTTCAAGAGTTGAATGGCATCATGGTTAGGGAAGAAAAATTCTGTAACTGGCATAGATGGTTTTAGTAATTCACGTCTCTAATTTGTACTCTAGTCATAGCACACTTCCTAAAAGCCTGGTAAAAATAATGTGTTTTCTCTTTCCCCCTTCATTTGACTAATTTCTGTAACACACACCCTCACAATGAATTATTGACTGAGGGACAAGAGGTAGAAAAATTACAGAGATTGCTAAGAATATCTACTGATTCTTATTTTCTACTCCTGCTTTAGAAGCTGTTTAGAAAATCTAATCAAGCCAAGGTTACATCCAGTAGAAACAGAGAGTGAATACATGTACTTCAGAGCAGGTTTTTAAAAGAGAGTTTTCCCCATGGAACAGTGACCATATTGGGGAAAGAAGAGCTCAGAAGACATGAGTTATGCCTTCTGTTGCCTGGGAGGTGTTTGCTTGGAGGACACGCTGCTCAAGTATTTGAGCCTTCACGTTAGCCTTTTCCCAGTTGTTGGCAGGGTGAATGAGCATAAACTGTATTTGATGAGCTGTAATGAAGACAAATACTCATTTTTAAGCAGATACATTTTTTTTGAAACTGAAGGAAAATGGTTTAATAAGAGAAACTTGTACTTCCTATGAAAGGACTAGAGTTTTTTTGCTCCATGCTTTTAGTAAAGTTTAGTCAAATTTAGTTTAGTTCAGCTAGAACTAACATAGAACAATTTAGAAATACATTTTATTCCTTTTTTTAAACTAGAGAGTAGCAAACCTTGGCAGAAAAACCAAATGCAGCCTGACACCCATTTTGTAAATAAAGGTTTATTGGAACATAGTCGTGCTCGTTTGTTTACAAATTGTCCCTGGCTACACTTGCACTGCAACAGCATTGTTAAGTAGTTGACAGAGACCATATGGCCTGCAAAGCCTAAAATATTTACTATCCTGCTCTTTACAGGAAAAGTTTGCAGATCCCTGTTCCAGATTAATGAAAGTACTCAGTATCAGTGCTTTTGTGGTTACATATGGCATAAATGGCTATTAATTCTCTGAATTAGTATTAATTTTAAATATGTCAGTGTCTTCTGTACTTGATTATTTTGTAAAAATAACTGAATTAATTCTGAAAATTGGTATGGCCTGATTGCCCAATGGAGAATATGTTGGGCATTACAAAACTCATTTCTGCTTTTCAAATCCCGTTGACAGTAAAATAATTTATTTGTTGATTTGCATTTTACCACTTACAAGCATCTTCGGAAGACATGGTGTAGTACAAAGCACACCGTCAGCACTCACTTACCAAATGCTTTCTGGATTTTTTGGAACAATTTAAAATGTCAGTGCTTTTCTTCCTTCGTGTTCTTCAGTTTTCTGTGATGGCTGGATAGTTCCACTGCTTGGCATTCATGTTGCTTCCAAGTAAAGGGCAGAGACTTAAGGTTACCCTATGGGTCATTTGCCTCATCAGGGTAGTTTGATCCTTCTCAAGAGAAGATTAGTTTCGTGTGTTGCAGGAGATGCTGCCTGATAACTGAGGCTGTTCTGGTGAGCACTGTAAGAAGCAGACTGGGGACGAGAATTGATTTATTTATTGATTTATACTTACGTTTATTCAACAAATGTTGAAGACATGATTTACTAGGGGCTGTGCTCTCAAGGATTTCATAGTCTCTTACAAGAGATGGACACAAGGCAAGTAATTATCATATGTTGTGTTAGGTAAGATGATTGAGTTATAGGCAGGATATTATAGGAGAGAAGGGGCATCTAACTTACCATGGGGAGAGGGCAATCAAGGAAAGCTTCTTGAAAGAGGCTAAATCCAGAATAATAAATCCAGGACATTCTGTCAAAAATTCAGGTGGAGATGTCTGTCAGGTGGATTTGAGTCTCAATCTGGGATAGAGATAAGGATTTAGGTGTCTTTATTCCAGAAAGGCAGTTGAAACCCTGAGAGCTGATGAGAGCCTGAAGAGTGGGAAGAGGGCTTAGTATGGAAAGGCCAACATTTAAAGATCAGAAAGAGATGCATAAAGGAAACAAGGAAGGGGTCAGAGAGGTATTTAAGAGAACCAAGAGAACAAAAGACAAGAGTGCTTAGAGACTGAATGAGGGGAAGGAGACAGTCAATGGAAAGATGGAAAATCCAGGATTGATCAGGGACTGGCAATGCAGGAGGCTGAGGAGAGATGGAATTCATTTCAAATATAATCTAATGTCACTACTTATGTGTTAAACAAATAATGGCCTAGATCTTAGTTTTAGGCTGTTGTTTAAAGTAGGCCCAAATAAATAGGTTGATTTCCTATATTTGTAAACGTTCAAAATTTTAATTTAATCAAACACATATTTATTCAGCACTTATTTTGTAGTAGGTGCTATGAGAGTTTTGCACCCCAAGGGATAAACTATGAAGGATACAAAGATGATCACAAAGTGAAGTAGTAATATTTAAGCTAAGCCCTGGAAAATGGGGAGGAATGGAAGTACATGTAAGTTAAGAATAGAATAGGCAAGAGTTAGAGCAAAAGCACAGTGCATGAAACTCCAGGACAGCTGTCAGTCTTGAATTTTTGTTCTTGACTACGTCTGTCTCCACCACTGGACTCTCTAATGCCGAGGACTGTAATTCATAGAGCCTCACATGGTGTTTTGTATTGTGTATTTATTTAATTAATGTTTGCTATATGAATGAAACCTGATGAACAGAAACATTGTAATTGTTACTTATTCCATAGCCTTGCCTGTGCTGGCGTCAGTAATAAAGCAAAAACTAACTTAAAGACTAGCATTTCTGTGTTCATCAGTAAAACAGGTAATAGGTAAATTACCTTCTTGATTTGACGTTTGAGAATGACACGTTAGAACTTATAAATGAATCAAGTTTATGTAATTTATAATGTTACTATATTTAAAAAAAAACAATTTGAGATAGAAGTCACAAATATGAAGTTCCTTAAGACTTTGATCAAAACAACAGAATTTCTTTGAGATTTTCTTTTAAAAATTTTTTTATTTTTCAACAACAGCTAACCAAAGATGGGATCTTCTTTACATGATAATGTTGAAGTCAATTTATACATGATTTATTTGTTAGTATGTTAATGGTTATATTTGTTTTATATTTTGAAGTGAACTATAGCCTTCTTTTAGGATTAAAAAATAACCTCTTGGTGTACAGATGTTTTTGATTAACCAAGGGTACTTGTTAAAAAAAGCTAATATTTTATAGCTGCACCTCTGTGTTTGATTTGATAAATTTGGGAATTAAATTTACAGTACAAATTTCATTAGTGGAATTACATAGTCAATTTGGAGAGATTCATTTAATGTGCTACCTTGATTTAGAATGAACATTTAGAAATATAAAGAGTTGACTGGGCATGGTGGCTCACGCCTGTAATCCTAGAACTTTGGAAGGCCGAGGTGCGCAGTTTGCTTGTGCTCAGGAGTTTGAGACCAGCCTGGGTAAAAGAGACATGGCAAACATGGCAAAACCTTGTCTCAACTACAGATACAAAACAAACAAACAAACAAAAAATTAGCCGGGCATGGTGGCTCACGCCTGTAGTCCCAGAGAGTTGGTGGCCTGAGGCAGGAGGATTGCTTGAGCCCAGGAGGTTGAGGCTGCAGTGAGCTGTGTTTGTGCCACTACACTCCAGCCTGGGTGACAAAGTGATACCCTGTCTCAAAAAACAAAAGAAACAAAAAAAGAAGAAATATGAAGAGTTAGATAAATGATACAATAATAGCCTACATTTTCTTGTTGATTGTCAAAAAGGAAATAATTAACAGTATCTATTATAACCACACAGGTTGTATTGATTTAAGGATTACAGTAGAAAATAATTTAAGGAATTGGAAAGGTGAAGGATGTTGCTCTATGAAGATTTTGTATCCTTAATTATTTATAAGTATTTGAGTTATGTGTGACTTCATTTTCTCCATTATTTTTTGATAATGGTATCCAAAACAAATCTGAAGTTATTTGTTAGTTTGACCTGTGTTATCCTTGCTTCTTAAATTCCTGAATTATCTATTTTAATCTGATTCTTATTTCACAAATCATGGAAGTCAGATTAAGCAGTTTGTTTAAATGACCTCCAATGAGTTATAGAGATAGGTCACCTTTCTATGCTAACGAGTTGGCAAGAAAAATTCATGAAATTTTACAGGCTTCCTGTTGCAGTTGACCACAAATACACTTCCATAAATGAAAATAAACAGGTTTGTTCATTGCATCATTATAAATACAATTTTAAGATTAATTTTCTAAATCATTTTTTCCAAGTAAGCAAGCAAGAAAAATAAATAAGATCTCATATATTTTCTTGTCTTTTTTCCCCTGCTCAACAGGACCAGACATATTACCAATCATTTCAGGTTTCAGAATATGGTAAGAGTTCCTCAATTTATTTTGGAAGAAAAAAACATTTGTTACTTTCAGGAGAGACTAGAGAAATGTTTAAGGATTGTGTTATTTGAAGTAAAAATCTCAATGGAGTTAAAATTTTGGTGTTTTTAATAGGCTTAAATGTATTTTTTTCTTCTGTAAAAATTCTAAAATCTCATTATATAGAAAAAAGTAAAAAAAATCACCTATAGTTGTATTACGCTAGTCTTTTTCTTATGCACAACACAATCTATTTTTCTACTTTGTCATGATCATAAAATATTTAAAACGTTGTGCTTAAAAATACTTAAATTATATTCCACAGTTTTCATTTGATTGGCTTTTGTAAAGACAGCCTGTTGAACTCAGGTAAATCCTCTTCTTGTAGGTGCCATACTTATAATATCACAGTTAGAAACGCATAGATTAAAACATGGGACTCAGCTATTTTGTTGGTGAATGGAGAGGAATGACAGATGAGAGTGAAAGCATAGGATCTTAGTATTAACTATAATTTGAATAGTTATTTTGAGGTTACACATGCAGTTTTTCATTTGATTTGAGCTCTCTTTGAGCTCGGGTTTTATTTAGGCAGTAGAAATGACAATATCCAGGTAGTAGTACCTCCGGCTCTGTGGGCCATATGTCTCTGTCATTACTACGCAGCTTTGCCTTGGTAGCGGCAGCAGCCAAAGATAGTATGTACATGAATGTATCTGTGCTGCAATAAACCTTATTTTATGGGCATGAAAATTTGAATTTCATATAATTTTCATATGTCATGAATATTATTCTTCTTTTGATTTTTTTCCAACCAGTTAAAAATTGTAAAAAATGTTCTTAGTTCATGCTGGTCATCGTTTCCTGAACTCTGATCTGTAACTGTGCTCCCCAGTATGGGGGCCACTTGCCATGTGTGGCAGTTGAGCACTTCAAATGTGGCTAGTCCAAATGGAGACACCAGATGTTAAAGACTTAGTATAAGAAAAAAGAAAGAAAAATAGTTCATTAATTACCATTTGTTATTTTGATTATTTATTGAAACAATAATATTTTAGATATATGGGGTTAAATAAAATATAGAAATCAATTTCATCTGCTTATTTTTACTTTTAAAATTTGGGTACTAGAAATGAAAAATTACACACATGGCTCACATTTTATTTCTTTTAGACAGCCCTGATCTAGAAGAATAAATCACAGGGGTCCAACATTTTATAGGCTATCTTTATATCCCATTGTGGTGACATGCTGGGTGGTTGTATGTTGTTGAATAAGGTATAGTGGAGGTGGGGAATTGATTACAAACCTATAATGTTTGAGGAAAAGGCATTTTGATTTCCTTAGTGGTGAGGGTTGGGGGGGTCAAGTTGGCTCACATGACTTTTTTGGTCTCCTCTGTCCTAGACTGGTCTAGAGTCTAGCAGTGTCTTGGCACATTCAGGGCCATTAGCCTTGATTGAAGCTGAAGGTCTGCCCTGTGTTGTTGCCCCTTTCGGTATTTTGATACTTCTCTTATGTTAATTGAATGGTGAGGTGCCTTGTTATGTGAGTAACCTATTTCTTTGGTCAGAGAACTATAGAAAAAAAGTTTTATAGATTGGAAAGAAACACACATTTTTTACTCTGGTAGAATGCTTTATATCAATTATAGTATTAATGCTTTCAAAATAGTTTATACCTTAATTATTATTATTATTTTTTGAGATAGAGTCTCACTGTGTTGCTCAGGCCAGAGTGCAGTGGCACAATCTTGGATCAATGCAACCTCTGCCTCCTGGGTTCAAGTGATTCTTCTGCCTCAGGCTCCCAAGTAGCTGGGATTACAGGTGTGTGCCACCATGCCCAGCTAAGTTTTGTATGTTTAGTAGAGACAGGGTTTCACCATGTTGGCCAAGCTAGCCTTAACTCCTGACCTCAGGTGATCCACCTGCTTCAAGCTCCTAGAGTGCTAGGAGGCATGAGCCACTGCTCCCAGCCTCATACCTTAATTATATAAAGCTAACCAAACTAGGGATTTCTAGCTTTGGGTAAAACAAAGGGCTTTTCATCTGTGTTAACATGTATTTGGATTCTAATGAATTTAAGTTCAAATAGTACAAATTATCAACTCCATCAGAACAAATTTATTTTTCATTTTGTTCAGTGGAAGATGATAATGAAGTAGATTTTTAAAAAGATTTACCCTTGCTTTTGTTTTCCAGTATTACCAAAGTTTGACGTGGCTTTGCAGACACCGTTATATTGTTCTATGAATTCTAAGCATTTAAATGGTACCATCACGGCAAAGTAAGTGTCATTTTTCTTTTGATATAATTCGAAACCATTGTCAAACTGTATGACTAAAAGCTGATTATATCCTCCAGAATATTAGGGCAATTTTTGCTTATTAAAATACCTTAGTAGACAGGAAACAACTATTTATAATAAATAATTAAGCATGGGACAGATCTCTGCATCCATTGCTCTGCTTCCAAGCTGACCCAGTCGTAAAATATTTCCCATAGACTAGTGTCTGTCTTAGACTTATTAAGGAATTTACATTATAGATAGCACTCGGGTGTTTTTTTCAGATGACATGGAATTGAGGTAACTTATCTTTTCTTAAATTCTATTTTTTTCCCATTGATAATGGAGGTAGAGCTCTTGAGGGAGAGAATTGGTTGCCTTATTGCAATTAACAAATGAGTAAATAATCCACATTTATCCTTTATATCATGTGTACACAGAGACTTCCAACCCACGTTACGGAACAGGTCTATGGTGGCTGTCGTGATTTTGAGTCACTAGCTTGAACAACACATAGCGTTTTGTTTTGCTGAGGCAAAAAACATTGTCAGAGTTCCAGACTAATGGTTCTCTAAAGTGCAGGCTGGGATTGCCCTCAAGTAATTCAAGGACTGGTCTCCTGTAGCTTTTATTTTTGATGTGTCAGTATCTGTGCTTTGGTTTCTTTTGGTTTCTCAAATATATTTAGTTTCTCAAATATATTTAGAATTTACTTCTAAAAGCTAATAAAAGCTGGACCTCACCTCTCTGCCATCTTCTCACTATATTCCTCGCCTGGTGAGGGTTTGTGACCATGGCATGTCAAAGGATGGGCAGCAGAGAATCTCCTGGCAGAAGCATCACCATAGACCAAAATGTTCTGAGGACTCCTATTTTAGACTGGCAAAAAAATTATAGGAAGCCCATGTAACATAAAGGCAAAACGTGTCTACAATTTGTATCTAGTTAGATTTCAACTAACAGCTAACTTTCAATATGCATTTGGGTACCGTGAATGGATTAATGGTTTAGACAATGCGTAAATGTCTGCATTTCCCATAATTATCATACAGTACTTGATCTTAGCTGAAGGTTAAGCATTCTGGGTTTTATTTTGAGTTCTTTTACTAATGCTCATGAAAGTTAGTGGGTACAAATCCACACAGACATTGTGTGGGACCTGCCCAGTCTATGTCCACATGGATTGGGCTGAGTCTGGCTATCATCTTTTGTTCTGTTTTTGGTTTTGAGGTGTGCCAGTGATTTAACACACTAAGTTAAAGCAGTGGTGGTTAAACTTTGGTGACTCTCCAGAAAAATTTACATGTAATTTTAGGGGGCGATGGGTTTCCCTGAAGCCTTACTATGGACACCCTCCTCCCTAGCCTGGTGGGAGCACTTGTTTCATCATGGTTCTCATGGTTGAGCCTCTTGGAGACCCTAATGGTTGCTAATAACATAACAATTGTGATGGCCTCATGACATTTCTTTAGTGTTCACCGTGCTGCATTCTTATCATTTTTCTTAGTATGTGCATCAGCTGAGGCTCAGCCAGGGAAGGACAGTTGTTCTAAATATATTTGAGAAACCAAAAGACACCAAAGCCAATGGTAGATTTATATATCCCAGGGCGGCGCAGATCTCCTGCGTGATTCAGAGAAATGGCCACCATGTGGCTGAGGCATCTCTCCCCAGGGGGCTGTGAGTAAATGATGAACATCTTCACCCTAGCTGTCCTGAGTTCTGGGCCTACCAGTACAGTTCCAAGAGAGTCTGTTGTTGCCTCCAAGGTGTAGAATCAGACTGAAAATATCATTTACAAGTTTGCAACGGATTTAAGAAAGCTCTTTGACCAGCAGGAAATCTTTTATCAGTCTATACAACTTGGCGTATACATACTGGCATGTACTATTCTATAAATAGTGCTCCAGAAAAGGTAGGCCCTCCTCATCATCCTGACTGTGCCTGTCATGATGAAAGCAGCATCTCTTTTTCCTTCAGAAGCGAATTCCTCCACTTGGGCCTTGGACGCCGTCTCCTGAATCAGGAGAATCACAATCCTGCTTCCTCTTTTACCTGTGTCTCGATTTCTTCCATTTGGTATCTTTAACCTTTTGTTCTTTGGTAGGATCTTCACTCTGTGTTTAGTCGTTTGTGTTATTAAAAGAAACAAACCCTTCCTTACCTCCACGCTGCCTTCCAGCTGCTGCCTTATCTCTCACCTCGTCTTCACAGTCAGTTAGAATTTCATTTCCACTTCTTCATATTCTGTTCTTTCTTCATTCACCTGCAATCAGCCTGTCACCTTCACCATGCCATTGAAATTGCTTTCACCATGGTTACAAAGACATCTTGCTTAATCTTGTGTGTAGATTTTAAGGTTTTTTTTTTTTTTACAACTTTTTCTTTGCAGCTTATGACATTGTTGTCCACTCTCATTTATTTTCCGGTTTTCCTTCTTTCTCTTTGGCTACTCCTTTGAGACTCTTGCAGGTAACTCCCTCTGTCCATCTTTAAAAGTTCTTGTTTCAAGGCTGGTGCAATGACTCATTCCTGCAATCCCAGTGCTTTGAGAGGCCGAGGTGGGAGGATTACTTGAGGCCAGGACTTTGATACCAGCCTGGGCATCATAGTGAGACCCTGTCTCTAAAAAAAAAAAAAAAAAAAAAAAAAATTAGCTGAGCATGGTGGTGGACGTCTGTGGTCCAAGCTACTCATGACGCTGAGGCAGGAAGATCACTTGACGCTGCAAGAGCTATGATTGTGCCACTGCACTCCAGCCTGGGCAATAAAGCAAGACCCAATTTCTTTTTTTTTTCTAAAAAAAATGAAGAATAAGAAAAGTTCTTTCTTAGAGCTCTACTTTGGTTCTCTTCTTTCTCTATACATTACTCAGATTTTTTTTCCTCCATGCCTAGGTCTTCTGCTACTGCTTATAACTGATGATATCACATCTCCAGCCGCACATTTCTTTCTTGGGGTTCAGACACTGCTATGTCACTGCCTGCTAGACATTTCTCACAGGTGCTTTTATTTATTTCCCTCCTCCTCCTCCTTCTACTTCTTCTTCTTCCCTCTTCCTTCTTTCTCCCTTCTTCTTCTCCTTCCCCTCCTCCTGCTTCTTCTTTCTTCCTCCTTCCTCCTCCTCCTTCCTCCCTTCTCTATCCTCTTCCTCCTCCTTCTTCTTCTTTCTTCCTTCCTCCTCCTCCTCCTCCTCTTCCTCGTTCTCTTTTTTGGTAGGTCCCTATAGAAGACCCCACAGGTACTTTAAAGCAAACAAATAGTCTTTCCCCAAGCCTGATTGTTCTCTTATATCTCTCTTGGTAGACTGTACCACCTTTGGGTTAGCTTCCCATCAGCGGCACTCTCCCCATTCCCTCAATCCCCATAGCCGATCACCATCCACAGCTTTTGATTCTAGCTCCTTACTCTCTCTCAAATCCATCCATTTTTCTCTGTAGCCACTTCCTTGATTCAGGCCAGCATCATCTCTCCCTCCTCACCTACTGTTGCAGTTTCTTAAATGTTTTTCCTGACTCAGGCTTTACCTCGTCCAATCTTTTCTGGGCACGGTATCAAGTTTCTTGTTTCTCTTACTGAAAGGCAAATTTGATTTTATCACTCTTTTTGTGTGAAAACTTTCAGACTATTGCCTTGAGAGTGAAGTTCAGATTCTTTAGTTTATCTTGCAGGGCTTTTTTCTGGATTCATGTCTTTTGAAACATTCCACCTTTCTCTACTCCGGCCCATTCTCTACTGTCCCAAACTCTGCTCTCAAATTTTACTTTAGCTTCTAAAAATGCAAAACACTTTTTTTCTGACCAGTATGCCATTACAGAGGCAATTTCAAGACTTACTACTTGCCTTCAACGCTTTTTATGCCCCTTATAACACTAGTCACATGGTGCTGCTATTTGCTCGTCTACCTTTCTGAAGGTGGCTCTGTGACTTGTGCACTGCTGCACCTTGGTGCCTACTACAGGGCTAGCCATGGAGTAGGTATCTAATATATACCTATTGAAAGAAAAAATAGGCCAGGCACAGTGGCTCATGCCTGTAATTTCAGGACTTTGGGAGGATAAGAAGGGTGGATCACTTGAGGTCAGGAGTTTGAGGCCAGCCTGACCAACATGGTAAAACCCCATCTCTACTAAAAATACAAAAATTAGCCGGGCGTGGTGGCACACTCCCAGCTATTCGGGAGGGTGAGGCATGAGAATTGCTTGAACCTGGGAGGCGGAAGTTACAGTGAGCCAAGATTGCACCATTGCACTCCAGCCTGGGCGATAGAGACTCTGTCTCAAGGAAAAAGGATAGAATAAATAGATAAGCAATATGACCCTTAAGATTTCAGCTCTAAGCTGTATGTAGCACAGCAAAGGTCTTCAAACCAAACCAAAAGTCTAGTATTTGGAGTTCTGTGGATATAGGAAAAAAGAAATTCAGTTTATCTTATTTTCTCATTCAACAATCAACACAGAAGACTTCTGTGACCTCTGGTCATGAAGAAGCGGGTAAGGATTTCTCCCCATTGGGTGTCCTCTAGTTCAATTCAAGTCTGACACTATCTACTGGGACACAGCATCAGATCATAGATGACTTGCTCCAAGACTGTCCCCACTTCAGATGCCACCCATAAGTAGTAGGCTGTCACCTATACTTCTGACTGATTGGCTGCAAATTGGAGTTCCCACTAGCTTCTCTTTGGGTTTGACTCATTTGCTGGAGCTGCTCACAGAACTCAGGAAAACACTTTACTAGCTTATTACAAAGGATGTTATGATGGATAGAGATGAAGAGCTGGAAGAGATGCGTCGGGTGAGCCATGTGGGAAGCAACATGGAGCTTCCATGCCGTCTCTGAGCTGTGCACGCTGCCCTCCAGGAACCTCCGTGTTTTCAGCTCTCTGGAAGTTCTCCAAAGCCTCGCCTTTTGGGTTTTTATTTTATGTTTTCTTTTTCTTTTCTTTTCTTTTTTTTTTCATTTACCACTGATCGGAAGGCAAGGTATTGCTTTATAAGCTTTTTGTCCCTTTTTGTGCTATGGCTGCTTTCAGAGAAAAAAAATTCCTTGTTTTGTTAATGATACCATCCTAGAATATTTTGATTTGCTTTTTATTATTTATTTATTTATTTATTTATTTTTAAAGTGATGAAGTCTCACTCTCTTGCAGGCTGGAGTGCAGTGGTGCAGTCATAGCTTACTGCATCCTCAAACTCCTGGGCTCAAGCAATCTTCTCACCTCAGCTTCCCAAGTAGCTAGGGCTATAGGTGCGAGCCACCATGCCTGGCTAACTTTTTGTCCTTTATAACTATGGAGGTCTTGTCATTTTCCCCAGGCTGGTCTTGAATTCCTGGCCTCACACAATCCTCCTGCCTTGGTCTCCTCAAATGCTGGGACCACAGGCGTGCTCCACCACTCCCGGCCTGATTTGCTTTTTAAAAATTAGTCAAACTTTTATTTTCTGAATGATTAACTTATCCCAAATGCTTCCAGGTTCTATTAGGACAATAATTGTATCTTTGTTTTACAATTATTATAGCCAGCTTGGTGTTTGGAAAACTAAATCTGCTTCACATTGAAGTCAAAATTAAAAATTTTTGTGTCTGAGAGTACTTTAAATTATATTTGGATTATAAAGATCCATATACTATCATGTGATATAACTCAGTTAAGATACAATATCCTGGCATTCTAATTTTGCTTTTATTTAATCTTTAGCATGATACAAGTAGGATCAGGTTTCAAAGATTCTGGAATGGGTGAATTTGATATTATGGTTGCTAACGGGTTTTTACTAACTTTACTGTTTTTGTTTGGAAGTATGGTGCATTTGAAGGTGGATTTTATTATTTTTTTCTTCTTAGTTTGGAAAATGCTATATTTTAAGTTGAGTTGATCTAGATGAGGGGCTGTTTCTGTGTTCAGTTAATGGATTCAGGAAGCAGCAGTTTATTGCTATGATTTATAGACTGCGGAACAAAATTGACTTCCATCTCTGGCTCACATTTCACAATAGGGATAGAAACAACCCAGGAAATACATTTAAAAAAGGCTTTCTGGCAGTAAAATGTATTGCCTCTTCTTCACATGAAGAGACTTTCCTATCATGAGAGAGGATAAAATTAATACATAGAAAAGTAGAATAGAATGATGTTTGACTCAAAAAGCTATGTTTGGGCCGGGCACACTGGCTTGTGCCTATAATCCCAGCACTTTGGGAGGCCAAGGTGGGTGGATCACTTGAAGTCAGAGATTTAGACGAGTCTGGCTAATATGGTGAAACTCCATTTCTACTGAAAATACAAAAATTAGCTGGGTGTGGTGGCAGACACCTGTAATCCCAGCTACTCAGGAGGCTGAGGCAGGAGAATCACTTGAACCCGGGAGGCAGAGGTTGCAGTGAGCCAGGATTGGGCCATTGCACTCTAGCCTGGGCAACAGAGTGAGACTCCTCTGTCTCAAGAAAAAAAAAAGCAAAAACCCCACAAAATTTGCTGGGTCTGGTGGTGTGTGCTTGTCATCCCAGCTATTCGGGAGGCTGAGGCAGGAGAATATCTTGAACCCCGGAGGTGGAGATTACAGTGAGCTGAGAGGTTGCGTGAGCCACTGCATTCCAGCCTGGGTGACAGTGAGACTCTGTCTCAAACACACACACACACACACACACACACACACAACAAAACACCAAGTTTGGTACTATGGATTTAAAAAATTATTATTTTAAATTTTTCTGCAAAAAATCAATTTTTGACAGCCATGAGCACATTTGGTGCTCCAGAATCTGTGGTCTAATAAACCTTCCTGGCTAATATCGGAACATGCAGGAATAGACCATGGTGATTGCAATTTCCGCTGAAATATAAAAATCTTCTACAGCGCAAAGTTTCATGGGCATGCAGTTAATGGGCTAGTCCAGATTTCTAGGAGTGAAAGATTTACATAATATTTAAAAAATCTTTGGACAGGAAACTGTCACTCCCAATTATGATCAGGTTTTCTCCTGGAGTCTTTCAGATGGTCAGAGTGTGTGTTAAGAGCCGTTTTAAGGTACATAGTTGAAAATCTTCCTATTTTGGAAACTTAATTTCAAATATCACCATTTGTTTTTTATTTATTTAATTTTTTTGAGACAGAGTCTCACTCTGTTGCCCAAGCTGGAATGCAGTGGCACGATCTCGGCTTATTGCAGCATCTGCCTCCTATTTTTAAGCAGTTCTCTGCTTCAGCCTTCCAAGTAGCTGGGAATATAAGACACCTGCCACCAGGCCCAGCTAATTTTTGTATCTTTAGGAGAGATGGGGTTTCACCATCTTAGCCAGGCTGGTGTTGAACTCCAGACCTTGTGATCCTCCTGCCTCAGACTCCCAAAGTGTTGGGATTACAGGTGTCAGCCACCGTGTCTGGCCCAATGTAATTTTTAAAAATGTTGAATTGCTAAAATATATGCTATTGAAAGTAGTATTTTTATTGTGTTCTGACAATATCAAGTTGATATGTAAAAAAGACTATGTTTATAATTATTCAGGTATACATATGGGAAGCCAGTGAAAGGAGACGTAACACTTACGTTTTTACCTTTATCCTTTTGGGGAGAGAAGAAAATTATTACAAAAACATTTAAGGTAACTTTTGCAGACATTTTATGACTTGTAATGGGGAAAAATATGTGTGGTTTTTCTAGAAATAAGATTTAGTACTGAGTTAACAAAAAGTTAAGTGTAAGAAAATCAAGAGCTTTCCAGCATTGAATAAGTGAGAATTTACCCAATTTATAGTGATTAAAATGGTACCAGAGCTATCATATTGTTGTGACTTAGTCTGAGTGTTATTTCTAAAATTTGAATTGCTAAAATAAAAAATAATACTGAACTTTTAAACAAAACAGATAAATGGATCGGCAAATTTCTCTTTTAATGATGAAGAGATGAAAAATGTAATGGATTTTTCAAATGGACTTTCTGAACACATAGATCTATCTTCTCCTGGACCGGTAGAAATTTTAGCCACAGTAACAGAATCACTTACAGGTTTGTAGACGTTAAAGTGAAGGTAAAACTATTTATGTGACACTACTTCATCATCTTTCTTATTGTAACTGGCACTTTCATTTGGGAGCATATTGACTTTCTAAAATGCTATTTAATGTTGAAATTGTTATGACTGCTAGTCTAACTTGCAGGATGATTTTATAATGGGGGACCTTATTTTCTATGAAAGTCTCTACTTCAACCACATGTGATTGCTCTTTGTAATTTTTTTCCATTTCTATTCTTTCCCCCTGAAAACTACATGGAAAGGCTTACATTTTCAGCTGGCTACCTTCTTTTTAAAATTGTTGAAATCTCAGCTGCTCCTAGACAGTAATAAGAAAATAAGGGTTAGTTTCTTGGACCTTTCTGTTACTATTTCAGTAGCTTTAAGCAATCCCTGAAGGAGCAAAAGACTATTCTTTCATTGACCTTAATTTGCTGCTGGTGTACATGTCATTGTGGTAGAATGGCAGCAATGGTGCTTAGAAGGGATCCACAGAGAACATAAGAGAACCATGTGATGCTCTTAGTGTCAAAGCCAATATGGGAATGAGGCTTATGTGCCCTGATATTTTAAACCATTTTGGTAGTAGGTTAGATGGAGAAATTTGATGGATAGAAGCTTTTGGTGAAACATTACTTTTGCTTTCTAAGTTTGTAATTTCCAAAAAAAGGTATCTCAAGAAATGCAAGCACTAATGTGTTCTTCAAGCAACATGATTATATTATTGAATTTTTTGATTATGCTACTGTCTTGAAGCCATCTCTCAACTTCACAGCCACTGTAAGTTGGTATATTTATTTCTAGTCCATAGCAGTAAGTTCAGCTTAATGAAATAGAGTGGGAAATAATATTTTCAGTGCTTTTCTAAAAATTTAAGCCAAAAAGTATATAACTTTGTCTCTTTAGATATGTGGGGCATGTAGATTTGTTTCCAAATGACTTTTGTCTAATTTTTCTAAAAAAGTTGTTTTCAACAATAAAAATATTTTTTTGAAAATGTATTTTTTTACAAGCAATTTATGTTAGATGTGGATTGCTACACTGAAGCCTTTATTATTTAATTGAAAGAATTAGATGGTAGTCAAAAATTTCAATTTCAATTTGGTTTTTATAATGATTGATTTTTGTTTTGGCAAAGATGTTACATTAAAAAATTACCAGCAGATCTCATTTTTTTTTTTTTGATAATGTTGAATTATCACATTAATTGCGTGAATTTTAGCAATGAGCAAGGCATGGTGCTGGGCAGCGCTGTGGAGCTAAGAAGGGCTTAGTCCCTACCCTTGAGCTCACATATTTGTGATGGTGACAGGAAAACATATACACAGCTATAACTCATGGTAGATTAAGATAAGTGTTACTAATTAATTTCTGCAGGGATTTAAAGCAGGGGTTGGCAAACTTTTTCTGCAAAGGGCTAGATAGTAGATATTTTCAGCTTTGTGGCCATGTGGTCTTTGTCACAGATACTCAGCTTTGCCAGTGTAGTGTGAAAGCAGCCATAGCTAATTTATACATAAGCAAGAGTGGAATATGCTCCAGTAAAACTTCATTTACAAACATACTGGATTGGCCTATCAGCTTGCAGTAGTTGGTTGACCTCTGGTTTAAAGAGAGAAGGGGTCACTTGCTGAATGGGTCAGTAAAAGTTTCAGGTAGTTTCTGATTTCAGTGGTCTTAACAATTTAGACTGAAAAGGTAAGTTAAAAAAAATTGAGGCTGCAAATGGAAATTTCTGAATGAGGTGAGTGAAACCACGGGAGTTCAGGGAGGGAGAGCTCGCTGTGGGATAGGCACGGGGGTTTCTGTGGGATGCTTTATGGAAGAGGATGCTCTAAACTGTTTTTTAAAAGACTAGTTGGGTTTTAAATGCTTGGGCATGGGAGTGGGAGGTGGGGAGCAAGATAAGAAGTGAGATAAGAAGGTGAGCTCTGGCTGGCAAGTTCAGGGTGCACTCAGGTAGTGTTTGGGGGAGACTGCTCAGACTGTGTGCAGGAGGATGGCAGTAATACAGGAGTGAGCGGATGGGCAGCCTTGTGGTGGTGGCTGTGGGAGTGGAGAGGATGGAAGAGAGAAGTTAGGACTTGGTGTTCACTGGATTTTGTGGTTGGGGAGAGGGAGGGAAAATCCAGAAATGTAAAGTCTTGCAGAATCGTGATGTTAGCAAAAATAGGAAAATGATGTGGTTGCCATTTTACATGTGTGAATTTGAGGTGACTAGGATATCCAAGTAGAAATTTCCTGCAGGTAATTGGAGGTGTGGGCAAGAGCTCCAGAGCAAGGTGAGGCTAGGAATTTTGGATTCGGGGTATAATCACAGAGATAACAAGCTAAGCCATAGGACTGCTGAGACCTTGGAGGAAGAGAGAACACCTGCCCCAAATTCCCACATTTAGAAAGAGGAAGGGGAAACTGGAAAGGACACTGAGAGGATGCAGAAAGAGAGGTAGGAAGTCAGGGGGTTGTTTTGGAGCTGTGGAAGGTAAGGGAATCCATAATATTAACAAGGGAGTAATCGGTGATGTTGGATCCCTCCCAGAGAGAGGCCACTGAATCTGGATATTATAGTGCTAACAATAATTTTTGAGAGTTCAGTTTCATGAGAATACTGCAGATGGAAACTGTGTTCAATTGTACTCAAATCCTTTGCATTTTAAAGATGTTTTGTTTTCACCATTAGGTGAAGGTAACCCGTGCTGATGGCAACCAACTGACTCTTGAAGAAAGAAGAAATAATGTAGTCATAACAGTGACGCAGGCAAACTCTACTGAGAACTGGGGCAGACCTATCAATGGAAATCAGAAAATGGAAGCTGTGCAGAAGATAAATTATACTGTCCCCCAAAATGGAATTTTTAAGATTGAATTCCCAATCCTGGAGGATTCCAGTGAGCTACAGTTGAAGGTGCCATCTGTTTCCCATTATTGTGTCACTACAACATCGTTACAGTTGTAATCTTGTGGTAGGCACTCAACCTGTCAGACCTGAAAGTGCATAGGAAGTGGACACATGTTTCTATTTAGAAAAATGGGGAGAGTGTTAAAGCAATTTAATGACAGTGGCTGAATGTTACACTAAACTTTTCCTTGTAAGTTCATTTTGAAGAGCACAGTAAAATATAGCAATGTGAAGATATGATGGAGAAGTTCCTCAAACCCCCAGTCTAGGGTTTGAGGTCAGTCATTTGAATTTTTTTTTTGCAGGAACCGAAACGAAAGAGGAAAAAAAATATATATGTATATGCACATATATATATATTCCTTTCCTGTGTTTTAAAGCTATCAGTTTCTTTACAGTATAAGCCATAAAATGATGAGAATCCAATGTCATGAATGTATTTTTCTCACATAAAAACAGTTGAAAATGAATTTGGTCTTTACTAATTGTTCAGCAGGTAGCGTCTTTTCTCAAGGTGTTACTAAGGGTGAATATTTACGGCTCCCTTTTCTTTTATTATAGGCCTATTTTCTTGGTAGTAAAAGTAGCATGGCAGTTCATAGTCTGTTTAAGTCTCCTAGTAAGACATACATCCAACTAAAAACAAGAGATGAAAATATAAAGGTAATGCTTACAATTCACTTGATAATTACAATATAATCAGACTCTTTTGCTTTTGACATGTACATGTTAATTAAAGTTTTTTTTCTAGGTGGGACTGCCTTTTGAATTGGTGGTTCGTGGCAACAAGCAATTGAAGGAGTTAAGCTATATGGTAATCTCTTACAGAATCTAAATTGATGATCTACTGTAGAATCATCTATTTTTTCATTTTTAAGTTCAGGGGTACATGTGCAGGTTTGTTATATAGCTAAACTCGTGTCATGGGGTTTTGCTGTACAGATCATTTCGTCACCCAGGTATTAAGCCTAGTACTCATTAGTTATTTTTCCTGATCCTCTCCCTCTTAACCTCCACCCTTCCATAGGCCCCAGTGTCTGTTGTTCCCCTCTGTGTGTCCATGTGTTCTCATCATTTAGCTCCCACTTACAAGTGAGAACATGTGGTATATGGTTTTCTGTTCTTGACTTAATTTGCTAAGGATAATGACCTCCAGCTTCATCCATGTTCCTGCAGAGGACATGATCTTATTCTTTTTTATAGTTGCATAGTATTCCATCATGTATATGTACCACATTTTCTTTATTCAGTCTACCTTTGATGGGCATTTAGGTTGAGAATCATCTTAAATGGTGTCTGCCTTATATCTACACTAAACTTACTAATTTTTATAACCCAGCCTCATACCTTTTTAGCTTGTCTTTTTTATATTGCAATCAAATAAAAAACCTTTTTTATTTCTTCACCTATATTTGCATCTCCCATTTAAAATAGATAATTAAATATCATATTATGTTTAAATTTTAAATTTCTATTTGATAAACAATACGTATTCATTGTAGAAAATTATGAAATATAAGAAAAACAAAAAAGAAAATAAAAAGTACTATCGATGACCATGGAATTTTGCTAATCCAACTGTCCCAATAGTGCCTTGTATTTCTTCCAATCAAAATTAGATTCTTAACTATGAAGTTACTGTTGCTCCAATCAGTATTACTTTAATCTTATAATTTTCTGTTTCTCAGTGTATGCTCTCTGTGTTTGTCAGAGAGATTTTCCTGCGTTCAAAAAGACTCTGAAGCTGACTTAAGTCAAGAATCTGTGTGTATGCATACAATTATGATTAATGTAGCTTCAGTTGAGATCTTACTAGGGTTAGCAATAAATTAAACCCATCTACTATTCTTTTCAGGTAGTATCCAGGGGACAGTTGGTGGCTGTAGGCAAACAAAATTCGACAATCTTCTCTTTAACACCAGAAAATTCTTGGACTCCAAAAGCCTGTATAATTGTGTATTATATTGAAGATGATGGGGAAATTATAAATGATGTTCTAAAAATTCCTGTTCAGCTTGTTTTTAAAAATAAGGTAAGATTTAAGGTAATGATGTTTAAAAGAAAGCTTTATATTAGTGAAGTCTGAGAAATGTAATATTTCTTTAGAAAAGTATCATTAATACAAATTGGTTAGAAATTTTTATTATTCCATTTCTAGAACTATGGTTAAATGTTTTAATATTTGGCACTACATATATATTTTCATATATGGAGTTATTGGGTATTGGTAGTCTATTTGTAAGATTTGGTTCTGGTCTTTAAGATTTTAACTCAGATCATGAAGCCATTTCAGAATTTTTCAAATGGTTGAATAAATGTTGCTCAGGGATGAAATTCCAGCGGTAACATAGTGTTGATGTGGTGTTGATATTGCAGTGATATAAAGGGTGTGGGAAGGAGGTAGGCCCTCTAGGATAATATGTAGAAGCACAGCTGGACTTTCACTATCTATTTAATTAGCTGGACACTAGCCCAGGGCAACTTTTCAATAAGCTTGATTACCTTGCATGTGAGGATCTTCGTGGAGTCTGGTCTCCAAGTGCACCAGTGCCTTTTATAACCTCAAGTGACCAGCTTGAGTAGGAAATCCCTTTGGATCCCAGCTCTGAAGAAACCTGATAGAGTCACCCCATGTACATCAGAATGAGCCATTGCTGTCACTCACTAACAACTGCTGCCTTCTCAGTCTCTTATGTAAAAAACTAGTGCTTTAAGTAGTGATAGGCAGAGTATGGTTCTTCCATTTTTTTGCCTTTAATTATTAAAGTATTTGGGAAGTAACAGTAGTGATCTGTACTTTTTAAAAAAATTTTTTTACTTATTTTTTGAGAGTAGGTCATGAGACTGGCTAATTTATATATTTTTGGTAGAGACAAGGTTTTGCCATGTTGCCCAGAAAAAAATAAAAAATAAAAAAAGAAAGACAATTCCCAGTAGGAAGGGGCCTCATGACATTTGATTCAGCAGTCATGTGATGACTGATGCTCTTATAAAGTATTAGTAGGTCCACGACCATGCTTTCATGAGGATAATGGTGAGGAAGTTTAGACACAGAGCATGGGGTCCTGATGAGTATTTGCTCTAACCACCCCCTTCCTTGGAAAGGCCTCCCCTCACCCGCAGTCCAGGTGGTTCTATGAGTCCCCCGGGAGCTCTCGTTGAATTCACTCCTAAGTTCACATCACCAACATGTAGGCATCTGCAGTTTCTGTGTTTCTCCTTTTGGATACTGGCCTTCCTTAGGTGTGTTAAGACAGTGCTATCTTCTACTCAGCACTGGTTGGGATCTGAGGGGTGGGAGATAGAGAAAGGGAAGAAAAAATATACAGAATTGAAGAATAATTCAGATTGATACCACTGTGAGAAGTTTTATGACTTGCAAACACTGTAGGAGTAGTTTTTTATTCCTTTCCCTAGAGAAGGGTTATGTATAGTTTTAGAATTATCCCTGGGCCAAGGCAAATGTAGAATCTGCTATATTTTGAGCCACTGATCTGCTATTGTCAAGAATATGTTTTAAAAAAGTGAAATAACTTAATCCTGCTTTCTCTCCTTCTTAGATAAAGCTATATTGGAGTAAAGCAAAGGCTGAACCATCTGAGAAAGTCTCGCTTAGGATCTCTGTGACACAGCCTGACTCCATAGTTGGGATTGTAGCTGTTGACAAAAGTGTGAATCTCATGAATGCCTCTAATGATATTACAATGGAAAATGTGAGTTTAGCTACTTTTTAAATTACGAAAATGTGTATTACAAGAGAAAAAGAAAACTTTATTGTATTACTTTAAATATTTAAAGAAAAGTTCATTAGTTCTTTTGCATGCACAAGTCAGTAATTAGTAAACCTTCCAAATAAAAAATAATCTGTATTGTAATGGTTATGTTGGAAAGAAGCAGTGTCCTTGCTGTCTTTTATGAGAAATATCACTGAAAGTTAGATGGGAAGAATAAATTCTGGAGGTCTACGGTACTACATGGTGGCTGTAGTTAATGATGATGTAATACATACTTGAAAATTACTAAGAGAGTAGATTTTAATGTTCTCACCAAAGAAAATGATCAGTATATAGTATGCAAGGTGATAGATATGTTAATTAGCTTAATTTAATCATTGCACAGTATATACAGATATCAATCTATCGCATTGTACTCCATAAATCTATATTAAAAAATGCCACCTACGGTTTTCCTTCATTTTCATACGATATTTTAAGACACTCAAGAAAGTACTAGGAAATTGACTTGCATAATTCTGGGTTACATTGGATAAGAGAGCTTTAGATAATTTTTGAAGTGTTTTCTATTTTGGTTATATACAGTGGTTTTAAATAATTACAGTTCCTGTTGAATCAGGAGTTTGCAGTATATTGAGGTGGTGAAATCATGTTATTGTGCAGAAAACGTACAAACCAAGAAGTATATGAACATCTAGCATAAATGAATTACATATTCATGAGTCATTTGGTTTTTATTTATATGTTCTTGATATATCCTTGTGTACCATTGTCAGTTGTAATCTAGATTGTACAATTTATGTCTATTAATGGATTCAGTACAGTGATTGACAATACATCAGAAAGAAAATTATATATAGTTAGGTTGATTTCGTCAGTATATTGTAAAGTTTAATTTGCTTGTGAAAAATTGTACATTTTCTTCAGTCTATACAACTATTTTTTAATCTTTTCTTTTTTTTGAAAACTTTTTTTTACAACCAATTGGTCATTTTTTTCTCTTTGACTTTTCCTGAATTCACATTATTTTTAGAAGTCTATAGATCTTACATTTGATTTAACTGAATACTATTATATTCAGTTAATATTATTATATACAGTTAATGCTATTATATTCAGTTAAATCAATAGTATTTAAAAAGTATTTAGCTTTCTAAATATGTTGGTAAATATTTCATTTTTTCTTCCCTACATATGTGTATGTTTGTGTGTGTGTACATATATGTGTATATATACACATACACACACACACGCTTTCTGATGTTCTGCTCTGTCTCTATTTGTGTTAATATATAATATATACGTTTTATATATATATTTCTAGTATATTTATAGATACATATAACATATGTATATTTACATTAAATTTTCTCAGATATTAAGATTGCTTTCCCAGATTTCTTTTGTTTCATATTTTCTTGGTGTATTTTTCCATCTTCTTATTTTAAACCTTCTGTAAAATTTTAAATGTATCTTTTAAATAGCATATTATTATATTTTGCTTTTGTTTTTCAATCTAATATAACAGTCAATATCTTTTAATAAGTTTTTATTTAATCCACCTATAAGTATGATAATTCTTGTTCTAATAGGGATTGTTTTCTGCATTTTTCATATTTTAAATTTTACACTTTTTTTGTGGGCTACATTAAATTTGTTTTGCTGATTTAGAAGTTATGCTTCCTATTTTTGTTACTCTGTTACTCACAGCTGTACCCGTGTTAATTTATTCTTGCTGATTTTGAAAGGCTATCAATATTTGAATCTTCTGGTATGCTACTATATCCTCCCGGCCTCTGTCTCCTCCTCCTCCTAACCTGGCCAGATCGTTCCGATTGTGTACAGATTTTAGCTCTGTGTTATAGATTGCCCTTTCAATCTATGCTGTTCTTTCATGTTTTAAATTGTGAAATCTGTGTGGATTATTTCTTTCTTTCCATTTTATTTTTTTCTCTATTTCTGGGACTTTTGTTATTCAGAAATTGGCACTTTTACTTCCATCTTCTCAGGTCAGCACCTCTGCCCTTCTAGTGTGGACACCTTCTTTCTTCTCTGGGAGAGTTCCTCAATGGACTCTTTCAGCTTAGTGATCATTCATTGGTTGTATCTATCCTACTTTGATCTCTTATACTGGGTCTTTTATGTCAGCTATTATGTTTTTAATATCTGTTATTTTCCTTTGTGTCTTGTTTTTGTTTTATATTCTAATATTTCCCCTTATCTTCTTGTATATACTTACTATGCATATTTTAAATTATTGAATTGACCTTTTCAGTAATTTTGTGTCACATGCTGCATACTACATGTCAAGTTGGATGTCTTACTTTTACAGTAGTTATACTCTTTGGAAGTCTAGTTGATTTGGCAGCTTTTCTGATAATATCTATTGGGGAAGGCTGAGCATCAGGTTCCAATCTGTGTAACTCCTGTGAAACCCTTCTGAGGAGAGAGTTCTAGCCTCACGGACTAAAGAATTACTCTTGATCCTTTCTGCTGCCTGCCTCTATTCAGAGCTTCACTCTTAAACCCTTGGGGAAAGAGCACCATTAAGGGATAGTCTCCTGAGGTTATGATTCACTAGCCCTGTGGGTTTGGAGGAGGAGGAGAGGAAGAGTGAATTCTTGAGGGACATGGGTCTGTCTGCATGTTTTCCTCACTTTCTCACACTAGAATGGCAGAGGTGCCAATCTGGTGTTGAGCTGCTACTGCTATTGATTCTGGCAGTGAAGTTGCCAGGATTGTGTCCTGAGGCTACCCCCTGGAGGGAAACAAGGGCAAAATTTAAAAACCTCTCCTCCAGCCTGTTTTCTGACTGCTGTGTCTATTGCTGCGTCTAGCTGCCTTCTGCCTTAGGCTGAAGCCACCCACTTTCTCCCAAGACCAATTCAAGATGTCCACCACTCTTCCTGGGGTTTTCTCATTGTGCACATTGAAGTTTCCTGCTTGCTTTTATTGTTTCTCCAGTTGGTTCTGGAGGAGGGAGTCAGGAGCCTGTGATAGTAGACTGTTTTGACTTCTTTTTTTTCTTGTTAAATTTATATGTGTTGTCAATAGCTTCTTGAATGCCTTGGAATAGTTTAAGTATATTGGATCTTCCAGGAATAAGTTTTAGAGGTTAGCCTTCTTGTGGGTAGCCTATGCTGCAGCTTTGACAATGCTTTGTTTATTGAGCCACAGAGAACAGGAAGATTTCTTTATCAGATAGATGCTGCTTTTTCTTTTTTCCTTTTTTAAAAATAAATTTTACTGTATTTGAGGTTTGCAACATGATGTTATGGAATACATATAGGCAGTATAATGGTTACTGTAGTGGAACAAATTTACATATTTATCATTTTGCATAGCTACATTTTTGTGACAAAAGCAGTTAAAATCTATTTACTGAAAACTCCAAATATCATACAATTCTATTAACTGTATCTCTCATGTTATAGATATCATTGCATTTTTTTCGTTTCAGATATCTGCGGTTTTTTGTCCTTTCATCTCCATCTTTTCATTTCCTCTTCCTTCCCCCCTCACCTCTGTAACTATCGTTTGTTTATTTGTTTATTTAAACTTTTAAGTTCAGGGGTACACGTGCAGATTTGTTACATAGGTAAACTTGTGTCATGATGGTTTGTTGTGTAGATTATTTCAGCACCCAGATATTAAGCCTAGTATTCAATAGTTATTTTTCCTGATCCTCTCCCTCTTCCCACCCTCCACCCCCTGACAGGTCCACTGTGTATTGCTCCTCTCTATGTGTCCATGTGTTCTTATCATTTAACTCCCACTTATAAGTGAAAATGTGGTGTTTGGTTTTCTGTTCCTGGATTAGTTTGCTAAGGATAATGGCCTCCAGCTCCATCCATGTACCTGCAAAGGAAATGATCTTGTCCTTTATGGCTGTGTAGTATTCCATGGTGCATATGTACCATATTTTTTTAATCCAGCCTATCATTGACAGGCATTTAGGTTGATTCCGTGTCTTTGCTATTGTGAATAGTGCTGCAGTGAACATATGCATACATATGTCTTTATAATAGAATGATATATATTCCTTTGGATATATACCCAATAGTGGGATTGTTGGGTCAACTGGTATTTCTGTCTTTAGGTCTTTAAGGAATTGCCACATTGTCTTGTACAATGGCTGAATTAATTAACACTCCTACCAACAGTGTATAAGAGTTCCTTTTTCTCCACAACCTCACCGGCATCTGCCATTTTTTAACTTTTAAATGATAGCCATCCATTCTGACTGGTGTGAGACATATATCTCATTCAGCTTTTTTTTTTTTTTAGACAGAGTCTCACTCTGTCACCCAGGATGCTGGAGTGCAGTGACTTGATTTTGGCCCACTGCAACCTCTACCTCCTGGGTTCAAGCGATTCTCCTGGCTCAGCCTCCTGAGTAGCTGGGATTACAGGTGTGAGCCACCATGCCCAGCTGATTTTTGTAGGTTAATAGAGACAGGGTTTCACCATGTTGGGTAGACTGGTCTCAAACTCCTGACCTCAAGTGATCCTCCTGCTTTGGCCTCCCAAAGTGCTGGGATTACAGTGTGAGCCACTGTGCCTGGCCTCATTGTGGTTTTGATTTGCATTTCTCTAATGATCAGTGATGTTGCACTTTTTCTCATATGATTGTAGGCCACATGTATGACTTCTTTTGAAAAGTGTCTGTTCATATCCTTGCCCACTTTTTTTTCTTGTAAATTTGTTTAAGTTCCTTATAGATGCTGCATATTAGACCTTTGTCAGATGCATAGTTTGCAAAAATTTTCTCCCATTCTGTAGGTTGCTTACTCCCTTGATAGTTTCTTTTGCGGTGCAGAATCTCTTTCATTTAATTTGATCCCATTTGTCAATTTTTGCTTTTGTTGCAATTGCTTTTGACATTTTCATTATGAAATCTTTGCCTGCGCCTATATCCTGAATAGTATTGCCAGGTTGTCTGCCAGAATTTTTATAGTTTTGGGCTTTACATTTAAATTTTTAATCCACCTTGAGTTAATTTTTGTATAAGGTGTAAGGGAGGGATCCAGTTTCAATCTTCTGCATATGGCTACCCAGCTTTCCCAGCACCATTTATTGAAAAGGGAATCCTTACCCCATTCCTTGTTTTTGTCAGGTTTGTTGAAGATCAGATAGTTATAGATGTGCAGTCTTATTTCTGCGTTCTCTATTCTGTTCCATTGGTCTATGTGTCTGTTTTTTGTACCAGTACCGTGCTGTTTTGATTACTGTAGCCTTGTAGTATAGTTTGAAGTCAGGTAGCGTGATGGCCCCAGCTTTGTTTTTTTTTGCTTAGGATTGCCTTAGCTATACGAGCACTTTTTTGGTTCCGTATGAATTTTAAAATAGTTTTCTCTAGCTCTGAGAAGAATGTAGTAGTTTAACAGGAATAGCATTTAATGCATAAATTGCTTTGGACAGTATGGACATTTTAACAATATTTGTTCTTCCCATTAATGAGCATGGGATGTTTTTCCATTGGTTTGTTCATCTCTGATTTCTTTGAGCAGTGGTTTGTAGTTCCCCTTGTAGAGATCTTTTACCTCCCTAGTTAGCTATATTCATAAATGTTTTATTCTTTTCCTGGCAGTTGTGAATGGGTGCTTACTTCTGATTTGGCTCTCTGCTTGCATGTTTTTGGTGTATAGGAATGCTAGTGATTTTTGCACATCAATTTTGTATCTTGAGGCTTTGCTGAAGTTGTTTAGTCAGTTTAAGAAGCTTTTGGGCTGAGACTATGGGATTTTCTAGAAATAGGATTATGTCATCTGCAAACAGGAATAGTTTGACTTCCTCTCTTCCTATTTGGATGCCCTTTATTTCTTCCTTTTGCCTGATTTCCCTGGCCAGAAATTCCAGTACTGTATTGAATGGGAGCGTGGAGAGAGGGCATCCTTATCAGCATCTTGTGCTGATAACTACTGTTTAAATGCTGCTTCTTGAATAGTTCTATGAATTGGTGTCTGAGCAAGAGCAGAAGCAAATTTTCCTGTATTTGTAATTTGTGACAGAGTTAGAGTCATGGAACTGAAGGCTTTTCTCTTTATTATGCCTGGCTCTGGCTCCATTGTCTTGCCGGCTTGTTGAGACATTATGAAATTTTTTTCTGATTATGTTCTTATTGGTGCCTGTTCTAGTTGCTTACTGTAGATGTAGCTGTGGTTGTTGTTAGCATTGCAGAAATAGTGGTTGCAGGTGTTTAATTTTATGCTAGAGTGTGTTTTTCAACTTGTACTTAGATTTTTTTGTGTGATTTTTAATTCCGACTTTGTCTTAATTTGTCTGGTTAATGCTAATGTAAATTAGGGAGAAGTATCAAAATCATTACCTGAAAAGGTGTAATACTTTAATTTTTTTATTGTAGTTAAATATAAATGAAATAAAATTTGCTATTTTTACCATTTTAAGTATTTAATTCAGTGACATTAATTACTTCAAAATTTTGTGTGACCATAACCAATATTTCCAAAACATTTTCATGGCTCCAGACAGAGACTCTGTAATCATTAAACAATATCTACTCATTTCCCCCTCCCCCCAGCCCTTGGCAACTCTAGTCTACTTCTGTCTTTATGAATTTGCCTATTCTAGATATTTCACATAAATAAAATTATATAATATTTGCCCTTTTGTGTCTGGCTTATTTCACTTTGCACAATGTTTTCAAGGTTCTCCCATGTTGTATCATGTATCAAAACTTCTTTTTATAGCTGAATAGTATTGTATCGTGTACATACACCACATTTTGTTTATCAGTTTTTCTGTTGATGGGCACTGGTTGTTTCCACCTTTTTTGGCTGTTGTGACTAATGCTGCAATAAGCAGTGGCATACAAGTGTCTCTTGGAGTTGTTTTCAGTTCTTTTGGGTATAAGCCTAGGAGTGGAATTACTGGGTTGTATTCTAGTTCTATGTTGAATTTTTTGTGGAACTGCCAGTTTTACTCACTCTTTTAGCCTGTTTTACTGACTTTTGCTAGCAATGAGTACTGTTCTTAAAAAAAAAAAGCATTGCTAATGGGGTACATGCAAATATCTCATTTTAGAAAAAACTGTATCTCATGGATGTTGCCATTTGCATTGCTTTGACTGTCAGTGAGGCTGAATATTTTTCTGCTTATTAATAACATATTTCTACTTTTATAAATTGCTTCTTCATATTTTTTTAAAAAGTTAGGTCAGTGACATTTTGCAGAGTTAATATTAATCTTCAACAAAGTTAACCTGTTTGTCTTTGCCAAAAGTGTGGGTCCTTTTTAATGCTGACCTCTGCGTGTTGGTCTTGTGAAACAGTAACTGTAAGCTCTCCCTGGCAGAACTGAAGTCCGGACTTCTTAGGAACTCTGGATTGCTGAACAGAGTAAAAGTAAGGGTAAATAAGAAATGCAATTTTGGCTGATTGAATGATGAATAAAGCAATTACATATTCATTGCTCCTCAATTTGTGTCATTTTCAAAGTTGATAAACATGAAGGCTAAGTTATCTAAGTTACTTGTAAGAAGTGTTGCGGAAGGTTGCTATAAATCCATTCATTCTGTATGTTTTATCTTCTCCTTAGGTGGTCCATGAGTTGGAACTTTATAACACAGGATATTATTTAGGCATGTTCATGAGTTCTTTTGCAGTCTTTCAGGTATGTTTTGTTTGCTATATTGAAAAGATATTACTAGTTTTTACTATTGCAAACTTTCAGAATTAGTGATCATTTTGAGATGTTAAGCTTTTATTAAATCTGTCACTGAAGTGCAATGTTATGTGAGTTGTATTTGAAATGGAAAGATAATCATCTTTTGAGTTTTAAAAGCAAACAGAACAATTCATCATTAGAAAAGTTAATGGAATTGACATTAAACAAATAATTTTTTTCTTTATGTGTATATATTGCCATATAAATATATTTCATATATATTTACTTGACTTTGAAATGGCTCTTTATGCATGAGTGTGTGTGTGTGTGTGTGTGTGTGTGTGTGTGTGTGTGAGTGAGATTGAATGTGTGTGCATGTGTTTACCAACACTCTCAAAAATGAGCAAAAGTGAGTCAAGAGAGTGGGAGACTGCTTTGATAATTTAGGGTGCATATAAGTTTGTGTTTTAAAATAAAATCAAAATTATTCTTTTTAGGAATGTGGACTCTGGGTACTGACTGATGCAGACCTCAGGGAGGATTATATTGATGGTGTTTGTAAGTAATATATGGTGACATACTTGTATTGGTCTTTTACCTGATATTCAACATTACTTATGTAGGTATGGATATTTTCTAGATGAGCATAGAGGTTGCGATTTTCATTTTTCCATTCTCTCATTCTAAAATGTTTGGAGTTTAATGTACTTGGAAGTATATCTGGGCCATGACATGGAATGCTCACCTGAGCTCCTGTTTAGATCTTTGAAGTGAATGCTTTCCATTTTCTCTCGGTAATTCTTTGATGTAGTTATATTTTTGGACATATTGGAAGCTGCTGTGCTTCCAATTTGTATCACAAACTGTGCTATTCTTTTGGAATTATTTAAAAGGAGCAACATATTTTTGAAATGTTTCTGTTCTCTAGCTTTTTGAAGTTCAAAAATAGCCCAGATGCCATCATACCATAAAGTATTCTGGTACACACACACAGACACACACACAGAGACACACACACAGACACACACACAGAGACACACACACACATACTCACACACACAATCCTCATTAATCTGAGTTCTTCCTGGATGGGTCATATCTTCACATCTTAGTTTCTTGGATTGCTAAATAGAGTTGGCTACCAAATAATTATAAGTGTGCTTTTAGAAAGAAGTCATAAAATGTTTTGGCTGAAGGAAATGTATAAATTAGAATGGTTAACCTTAGAAGGGATTCTCTTTTCTTTCAGGTAAAATTATACTAATATCATCTTGAAATGCTTCTAGAACTGTCAGTTTCTATCCCTGAATTCCCTGTTTCTGTCAGGATTTCTGTTATTCCATGCCAAGCCCTGGAGTTTCTTTGGGCTGGTTCTTGCTGCCACAGGGCACCTGATCCTCTGTCCTGAAACTTAAAAGATAATGTTATAGTCTTGAAGATGTCATGAAGTCATTATGATCTCTCTATATTAAAGATATGTGGTACATTTAGATTTCCTCATATAACCTTCTATCCTAGACAATGTTCCAAGCATCTTTTTCCACTTGTTAGTCTCAGCTTTTACCCATCTTTGTTCTTTTTTATGTATCAAATTCTTCCTAATGCCTACTGTAATGCCCATTCAATTGCCAATAATACTTACTGCATCCTTTACCTTTTCTGAAAACCTTCTTCAGAGACATTATGTCTCTGAACACCTTCTCAAGTGATCAACATTTGTCCTGTGCATGGAGTTTACAATTCATTCTCTCTGGTGGCTGTTTTTCTAATTATTATTAATGTTTATCTATAGATGACCATCCAGAGTATGCTGAAAGGTTTATGGATGAAACTGAAGGACATATAATAGATATTAATGGCTTTTCTTTGGATAGCAGTCCACGTGTCCGAAAACATTTTCCAGAGACTTGGATTTGGCTAGACACCAACATGGGGTAAAAATGTATAAAGTTCTTTGCCCATATATATTTTGTTTAGTGTTTGTTTTAAAGAAGCTTTGCCCTCTTTCTAATGTTTAAGTACAAGCATAGTGTAACTAAGAACTAAGTAGACTGAAAATTTTTTTTTGGAAATTACGTTTATTGAATCTAAATGCAGTTTTTGATAAAGCCACACACAAATTATGGCAAGAAGCTCTCATCAATGAGAAGACAGGCCTTTTTTGAATGAAGGGTAGTTTTAACTTCCTTGAAGTTTCGTGATTCTTGTTAGAGAAAAATTGCTGGGAGTACATTTGTTGTCACAGGGTGGGAAGCACTCATGATTACCTCCTGTGACCCCTGACAATGCTGCTAACTGAACGCCGTTCCTCACAAAACATTCCCGGGAGTCACAGGGACAAGGGGCATGGGTGGTGGAAGGAATTCAGCTTAGCTGATAAACCGCGTACTACCTGGCCTGATAATCGAGCAGGTAAATCATGAAATCCACGTAGTATTTTATAGTCAGCTGTTTAAAGATAATTGAGTTAACACATGCGTGAAATCTCAAGAAACAAATAACAGCATTGACAGGGATACAGATAAAAACTTTTCTGCAAATTTAGAGAAAAAATTAGAATTAAGTTTGAAAATGTGTATTTCTTATCTACACAAAATTTGTGGAATAAATGTTTATTCAGAAGATGTAAATATTGCAGGAAGATTTTTATTAGAATATGGATCAATATGCAGTATTATGACCTTATGATGACCTATTCTTTGAGAAGTTGGGATCTACTATTTTATACTTAAATCTTTTAAATGGTTTTAAATTCAGATATGTTTAATGTGAAAAACTGAAATTCTTCCAAACATAGTTTAGATTATGTTGCCTTATTTAGAAATATATCAGTTCTTGGTTTTGTGATGTTTATGATTATTATCTTGACTTCAGTTCCAGGATTTACCAAGAATTTGAAGTAACTGTACCTGATTCTATCACCTCTTGGGTGGCTACTGGCTTTGTGGTCTCTGACGACCTGGGTCTTGGACTAACAACTACTCCAGTGGAGGTACTGTATTGAAGGGCTGCTTATCAATGTTACAGTGACATTAAGCTAACAGAGTGTCAGTTCCTCCGTGGATTTTTTTAAAAAAGATTGCTTATATTTATCACAGTTTAGAGATTCCTTGGCTTTGTCTTTGCTATTTATCTGTTTTATATTTGAGAATATAATATAGCTATATAGCTATATAAACTGCTAAATGTGCAAAGTCCATATTAAGATTTGGGTAGAAAAGTTTATTATTGACCTGAACTAACCATCTCCAAAGGCCAGAAGAGAGAGAGAGCAAGAGAAAGAGAGAGGAGAGGAGAGAGAGTGGGTCTTTTCATGTGTCCTCATCAAGAATGAACAGAACTTCTCAAGTTGTTCCCTAGCCAGTATTCCATCATGTCTTTTAGTCAAATTGCATCATATATTGTTTCCTAAACCAGTCACTGGCGGGAGGAATATAATGACCATGAGTGGCCTTAGACCAGTAGCTCTCACTTTAATTTTACCTGAAGCCCCCTTTTATAACAGACATTTTGTGTTGCCTTTTTACCATCCCCAGATGAAATTCATAGAAAGTATAAAACACCTGTATATACAACTTTCTAAAAAACATCGGTATGTGATTATTAGAGAAATGCAAATCAAAACCACATTGAGATACCACCTTATGCCAGTTAGAATGGCAATCATTAAAAAATCTGGAGACAACACATGCTGGAGAGGATGTGGAGAAATAGGAACACTTTTACACCGTTGATGGGAGTGTAAATTAGTTCAACCATTGTGGAAGACAGTGTGGTGCATCCTCAAGGATCTAGAAATAGAAATTCCATTTGACCCAGCAATCCCATTGCTGGGTATATAGCCAAAGGGTTATAAATCATTCTATTGTAAAGACACATGCACATGTAAATTCATAGTGGCACTGTTTACAATAGCAAAGACCTGGAACCAACACAAATGCCCATCGACAATAGACTGGACAAGGAAAATGTGGCACATATACACCACGGAATACTATGCAGCCATGAAAAATGATGAGTTCGTGTCCTTTGTAGGGACGTGGATAAATCTGGAAACCATCATTCTCAGCAAACTGACACAAGAACAGAAAATCAAACACCTCATATTCTCACTCATAGGCAGATTTTGAACATTGAGAATGCAGGGACATAGGGAAGGGAGCATCACACACTGGGGTCTGTTGGTGGGGGGGCCAAGGGAGGGACAGCGGCGGGGGTGGGGAGATGGGGTGGGATAACGTGGGGAGAAATGCCAGATATAGGTGATGGGGAGGAAGGCAGCAAACCACATTGCCGTGTGTGTACCTATACAACAATCCTGCATGATCTGCACATATACCCTAGAACCTAAAGTACAATTAAAAAAAAAAGAAGAAAAAATCAGTATGCCCTAAGTAAAAGACTAAGGAGAAATAAAAGGAAAGTAATGTATAAGAAAATAATATGTATTTCAGTATGTAAGTGACCAGACATAGCCACATACTGAAATATTTATGCTGTGCATAGAACCACCCTGCATGTAACAGCTACAAATACAGTTTGATACGTGTGTATTGTTTCAGTAACTCAAAAACCTTGAGTGATGCCGCCTGTGGTGGTATGCATTTTCAAAATGGTGACCAATTTTTGGTAAAGGTGCAAATAAAACAAGTTGCAGTTGTCTTGTTTGAAATGAAATGAATTGTCTCCTTTGAAATGGTAATTTTGATTTACAAAATAAGTGTATTCATGAAAAATTCAGTGTACATTGAAAAATGCTTTGGGTTTATATAGAAATTAGAATTAGATTGTAAGCTCAGGCCATTATAAACAGGCAATTCAACTATATGAATGTCTGAAGGGACATTCAAGAATCATGAGAACACGGCGATTTTTAACTGTCTGGGACCATCCTCAGTGTTGCACCCTGTAACCCAGTAACTGCTGATAGCACCTTCGTGTCATGGTGACAATCTAAGGTACCTTCACAAATGTCCAGATAAAGTCTAGAGGGAGTTACTACTGCAAAACCACTGTCCTAAACTAATCCAGGTTTAGTTTTAGATGCTGGGGTGGGACTTGGCCAACAATATCAGAATTGGATCACTGAGGAGGAAGCACATGTATTCACGTATCCCACACATTTTCTCATCTGTATGTAAAAATAAATCATATATATGTTTTAGAAATAATTGCCAATTTCCTCTTTAAATTTAGTCAAAAAGCACATGTATTTCGATGTCGCATTCTAGAACAGGGGCTGTTGGATTTGGCAGGGTTTTTAAAGCAGACTGGTAGAGTCGATTTGAAAGAAGAGCAAATTGCTTTGGGATTAGACAGGCTGCGTTCTAGTTCTGGCTCCTCTACTTGCCAACAATATGAATTTATACTAGTTACAAAGATCTCTAAAATTTAATTTTCTTTTCTATAAAATAGGAGCCTAACACTAATCTCATGAGGTTGTAATGACCAAACAAAATAATTTATGTAAAGTGCTTGCACTAGTAGGCACTTAATAAAGTATAGAGATTATTAGGTTAAGTAACATAAGTCAATTTGCCATCATTCATTTGTGATAAGTTGCTGTTTGCTTTCCGTTGGTAGACATTTCTAGGTGAAGTTAAGAACTTCAAAGGTTTTATAAAGATTGTATTTAATTGCATAAAATGTGAAGAATTTTGACCTGAATGAAAATATGTACTCATTGTATTCTTTCCAGCTGCAAGCCTTCCAACCATTTTTCATTTTTTTGAATCTTCCCTACTCTGTTATCAGAGGTGAAGAATTTGCTTTGGAAGTAACTATATTCAATTATTTGAAAGATGCCACTGAGGTAATATATTCAAGCTTTTGTTGATCATTTACATTCAGGAAAAAATTGGGGTAGTGTGAAGGGATTGGGTTGTGTAGTGTCTGGGCATTTGGGATTCTAAGCACTTTATCCATTTCTGGGAGACTGAAAATAGATATATCTTGCCAGTGATTTCTTCTGCTAATTAATGTCTAAGGACATCATTAGCATGTCTACACCTTCCCTCCTTGAATTTTCAGCATAGGTTTTTTCGCTTTCACCAGGAAAGTTCTTCATTGTCTCTGAAGCATGCCTTTTTCTTTCCTGCCTCCCTGCATTTCCCCCTGGTTTTTCCCACATCTAGAATGTGTGGCCACTTCTCCCTGCCACTCTGTGCCCACTGCAGTTTTTTTTTTTTTTTTTTTTTTTTTTTTGAGACAGAGTCTTGCTTTGTCTCTTAGGCTGGAGTGCAATGGTGGGATCTTGGCTCACTGCAACTTTAGCCTCCCAGGTTCAGGCAATTCTCCTGCCTCAGCCTCCGAGTAGCTGGGATTACAAGTGTGCACCACCAAGCCAGGCTAATTTTTTGTATTTTTAATAGACACAGAGCTTTTCCATGTTGGCCAGGATGATCTTAAACTCCTGGCCTCAAGTGATCTGCCTGCCTCAGCCTCCCAAATTGCTGGGATTACAGGCATGAGCCACTGCACCCGACCTCCATTCTGTTATGTTCGTAACCTCCATGGTTATATTTTCAAGGATTCGCTATTGGATTCATGTACCTTGTATTTCTTAGCTAGTCATTTCCCTGGGAGACAGGAGTTAGGTCCACTTTTTGTGTTGTGCCCACAGTATGTTAACCAAATGATTGATTTTTCTCTCCCAAGAATAAGTAGGGATATATAATTAACTTTATTACATACATGAAAATGCTATAATCTCTTTAGGCACTTTATATATAGAGTGATTTTTTTAAATTAAAATTTTAATTTTTAAGCTTTTTATTGGCATATTTGGCTGACAATGCGGGAAGTAATTTTTTTTTTATTTTTTAATTTTACTTTTTAACCCAGTAACAAGAACTAGAGCCAAAAGGCCTGAATTTGTCCGATCTACCTTTTACCAGCAAATGACTTAATTGTTGTTCCTCATCTGTAAAATGGGAATGGTAATTATTATACCCACAAACAATATTCTGAGAAGCAGAGGAAAACATCAATAGAAAAATAATTTATAAAATGTAAAGCCTAGAGAAATGCTATTTTTGATGAGCTGGCAACTTTGGGATAATTTACAAAAGTTTACAACCAAGATATGCTTCAGGACTAATGTCTGAGTTGTACTTTCATTGGAATAGTTTTTACAGCGACTTCAATGAATTCAATAATTTTTCATGCTGTTTTCTTCATATTTTTCTAATGGGACCAGTATGTCCCAGGATGGCATAGTTAAATCAAGCTCGTGGTGAAATCAATATACAAAATAACCTTTCTGTGCACATCCTTACCATCTAATGGTGTCAGATAGTGAGAGAATTTAATATTAGTGGGAGGACTAGAAATGGGGCTGAAGAGTGTCCTCTCCCCATGCATCTTGAGGTTGAGGGGAAATCATAGAAAATAAGTGAAATTTTTCCTGATACCCTTTGAAACTCTCCTTGGCTGAATCTTTGTCTCATCTCTTCTCTGGTCTTGAGCCCCACAGATTGAACAGCACTTAAAGTGGTGATAAAAGAGCACTTCACTGAAGAACATTTATTATACAAGAGCTTTGATTTATTTTTTTTCTTTCAGGTTAAGGTAATTGTTGAGAAAAGTGACAAATTTGATATTCTAATGACTTCAAATGAAATAAATGCCACAGGCCACCAGCAGACCATTCTGGTTCCCAGTGAGGATGGGGCAACTGTTCTTTTTCCCATCAAGCCGACACATCTGGGAGAAATTCCTATCACAGTCACGGCTCTTTCACCCACTGCTTCTGATGCTATCACCCAGATGATTTTCGTAAAGGTGAATATTTGATGTCTGAAATAAGTGAAATAGAAATACATATTTAAAAAGGAAGCAGAAGTTTTTTTTTCTCTTGGTTAAATTTTTTGGCATGTCTAGTAGGCCGTCGTTTTACCTTTCTCATAATGCCTAATCATTTTCTCATCTGTTTGTAAAAATAATCATATATATGTTTTAGAAATAATTGCCAATTTCTTCTTTAACTTTAGTCAGGAACGTGACTATAAAGACGAACAACTCTTTTATAGTCAGTTACATCTACAGACTGTGTTATGTTGCGATCCTGTGAAAACACGGTCAAGTCAATTTGTAGATTTAAAATTTTGGAATTTTTCAGTGAAGGTAAAAGAGATTTATATATATATATTTTTCCAAAGATATTCTAAACAGAAAGACAATGAGCATAGTGACTAAACACTTGTATTCTGGGGTGAGGCAACCCTGTGTTTGAACGTCGGTTTTGCCAAGTATGATTTTGATCAAGGCATTTAATCCCCTGCTCTTTGGATAAGCAACTGCCTGAAAGGGTTTTCTCCTTACATTTTCATCTTCTTCTTGTCATTTTCGTGGTCAGTCCATGAGATGTCTTATCTAATTTGACTAGAACTTACTAACGGATTTGAAGTAAGAATAACAAAGTGGTAGGCACTGTGTCATCAGATTTAATTCAGTTCCATGGAAATGGTGCCAATTAAGTGTAAATCCTGTTGAAAAGCACATTTCAGTTAATGACTTTGCGAGGAAATCTAAAAGTAGGAAAAATTAATTAAAGTTATGGTAATTTGTTGTAATACCAACTAACAGGAAAAACTCTTTCTGTGAAACAAATGTGTTACTTGTTTAAATAAAATATCTAATTTAAAGAAAACAGAAGAAGAAATGGTAGGTGCTTATTTAGCCATACACCAACCTCAGACACAACAGGTCAGTTGTTTGTGCTCGTATCTGTGTATAGTTCTCTGTAAATATATGAGTAGAGACCATGTTAATTGTGTTCCTTTTATTCAACAGGCTGAAGGAATAGAAAAATTATATTCACAATCCGTCTTATTAGACTTGACTGGCAATAGGCTACAGAGTACCCTGAAAACTTTGAGTTTCTCATTTCCTCCTAATACAGTGACTGGCAGCGAAAGAGTTCAGATCACTGCAATTGGTAAGAATAGAGGATACCACCATCTGTTGGTTTCATTGCATCTGATCATATATATTGTTCCTTAAAGATGTATTTTCTTATTGAGTCCTAATGAGAAGAGATTTCAAAAATTTTTAGTTGGTTTGCCAGTATTTTATTGAAGATTTTTGCATCTATGTTCATCATGGATATTGACCTGAAGTTTTCTTTTTTTGTTGAGTCTCTGCTGGGTTTTGGTATCAGGATGATGTGACAAGGGGATGGAGGCAGGAAACCACATTGTCATGTGTGTACCTATGTGACAATCCTGCATGATCTGCACATGTACCCCAGAACCTAAAGTACAATAAAAAAATTTTTTTTAGTTGGCCCGAACAACTGATTATATTATGAAGGCTGGCAAATTATGTATCCTAGACTAGTTCTTCTCAGTCTTCAATGTGTGTAAGAATCAACTGGGAGTCTTGTTTAAAAGCAAATTCTGGTTTAGTAGGTCTGGAGCAGGGCCTGGGAATCTGTATTTCTAACAAGATCCTAGATGTTGGTGATACTTTTGGCTTCCAGACCACACTTTGAGTGGCAAGACCTCACTCTACCATGGCTGGAGAAAGGAGTTATTCCTAAGAGCGGAGCTTCTGGCTTCTGTGGCTCTCCACCACTGGCGAATATCAGAATCTTGTAAGGAGCTCTCTAAATACACAAACATCTGGGCTCTACTCTAACCCTACTAAGTCAGAATTGCTTGGGCTATGGCTTGGTCATGTATATCTTAAAAAGCTTTCACAAGTGATTCAGGTGACCAAAGGTTGAGTACTGCTGCCTAGAGCAGTTCTCTGTGCAGGATATGAGTAACCTTTACAGTAGGAAGTTACCCACTGACTTCAGTCACCTCTCCTAGTTGCTTTCCATAACATAAAAGTACTTTTCAAAAATTGACAATTTATAGTTGTGTAAATTTGTGGAATACAAAGTGATATTATCATTTATGAATACAATATGGAATAATTAAATCAAGCTGGTTAACATATTAATCACCTCAAATATTTAACTGTTTTTTTGTGGGGGGAACATTTGAAATTTGCTCTCTTAGCAATTTTTTTTTTTTTTGACGGAGTCTCTCTCTGTCACCCAGGCTAGAGTGCAGTGGCAGGATCTTGGCTCACTGCAACCTCCGCCTCTTGGGGTTCAAGTGAGTCTCCTGCCTCATCCTCCTGAGTAGCTGGGAATACAGGCATGTGTTACCATGCCCGGCTAATTTTTGTATTTTTAGTAGAGATGGGGTTTTGCCATGTTGGCCAGGCTGATCTCAAATCCCTGATCCCAGGTGTTCACCCTCCTTTGCCTCCCAAAGTGCTGGGATTACAGGTGTGAGCCACGGCGCTCAGCCTTTCTTAGTAATTTTCAAATGTACAGTACTCTTGTTATTAACTATAATTTTCCATGCTAAAAGTGCTTTTTTTTTTTTTTTTTCAGACAAAGTCTCTCTCTGTAGCCCAGGCTGAAGAGTGCAGGTGTGATTTTGGTTCACTGCAACCTTCACTTTCTGGGTTCAAGTGATTCTTGTACCTCAGCCTCCCATGAAGCTGGGACTACAGCTGTGTGTCATGATGCCTGGCTAATTTTTTGTATTTTCAGTAGAAACGGGATTTCACCATGTTGGCCAGGCTGGTCTCAAACTCCTGACCTAAGGTGATTTGCCCACCTTGGCCTCCCAAAGTGCTGGGATTACAGGCATGAGCCATTGAGCCGGCCTACAAGTACTTTTTAATTAAACGTAGTGTCTACACAAATGGTGTTGTTAGTCAGGGTTCTCCAGAGAAACAGAACCAATAGGAGATACTTATGTATAAGAGGAGATTTATTATGAGGAATTGGCTCATGCAATTATGGAGGCTGAGAAGTCCCATGATCTGCTTTTGCAAGCTGGAGACCCAGGAAAGTCAGTAGTATAATTCATTCTGAGTCCAAAGGCCTGTGAACCAGGGGAGCTGAAATCCCAGTCCTAGGATAAGATGAGATGAGATATCTCAGCTTAAGTAGTGAGGCAGGAAAAAAAGCGGCGATTCCTCCTTCCTCAAGCTTTTGTCTATTCAGGCCCTCAGTGGATTGGATGGTGCCCACACACGCTGGGAGGACAATGTGCTGGGCCCAGTTCACCAGTTCAAATGCTAATGCCATCTAGAAATACCCTCACAGACACCCAGAAACAATACTTAATCTAGGAACCCCATGGCCCACTTAAGTTGACACACAAAATTAACCATCACAAATGGTTTGTTTACATAGTTGTGCTTTACAAATAACTGAAGAAAACGGTTTAACTAATGACATCTAATAGTTTGTTAGATCTTTAAGGTATAATTAATGACATCTAATAGTTTGTTGGATCTTTAAGGTGGCAGGACCTAAAACACTTTTTTATAGTTCTTTTATATTTCACCAGCAGGTGTAATGTTTCATTATAACCCAAACAACAAATCTGTAGGCAGATGACTTTATTTGGAGAGTTAGATATAATTTTTCTTTTTTGGGGGAAGAGACAGGGTTTAGCTATGTTTGCCCCAGGCTGGACTTGAATTTCTGAGCTCATGCAGTCCTCCTGTGTCAGCCCCTTGCATAGCTGGGACTACAGGCGTGTACCACTGTGCCTGGCCAATTCTTAAAAGGAATTAAATAAGCTCTCTATTTAGGGGAATAAATTCTCCTTAAGCATCTCCCACAGTGTTGGGATGCTGGGAGATGCACTACACACACACATACACACGTGCACACCCGTTTGCATGCACATGCACACATATACACAGAGGGAAGGAACCTGGCATTTTAAATATATGCCACCACTCCTTACATAGGACCAATTCTATCTATGGTCATGGAAATACCCCGAGGCTTAATTTTTATGCTTGATGTAAAGAATGGATTTTCAAGGTTTATTTTCACATTTTTTTTTTAAAAAGATGTATTTTGTAGCCCAGAATGTACAAATTTTGGCTTGCTTCTTTGAACTTTGAGAGTCTAAGTTTATGTTCACTTTGAATATGAAACATATAACCTGCAGTGGTAACAATAAACCTCTATGTCTTTGTATTCACATCTAAAGTTTAAGCTATGCCGGCGCAGCTTCAGCCTATTCACATGAAACAGGCTTTTCCCCCCTTTTTTAATATTCATTTTTTAGGATCACATTTTCACTAGGTATTTGGACTTGGCATTGTATAAGTTTTCAAAATAAACTAGATAGAAAGATACTCTCATCTATACAGCTTAACAATGGGAGGACCAAAATTAGAACTCAGCCTTCGTATTTCTGAATTTTTACGACTTTCTGTGAGTTGCAGTGTTAGGATGTGGGTAGAGGGTTTTTTAAAGGGTGTGTTTTATTTAATTTTAGATTACTGACTTTGAAGAATATTCCTAATCCTTTTAGGAATTAATTGAAATACTTATATTTGTTTTTGCTAAATAGAATGCATTGGAAAACACTACAATCTTCATTTTTTTTTTTTTTTTTT
>NW_016107347.1:9902917-9903957 GCF_001604975.1 Cebus imitator | reverse complement strand
TTTTTTTTTTTTTTTTTTTTTTTAAATTATTTCTCAACTGCTTGTGGTATATTAGTAAGAAATAAGAATAAAATTTTGTTTGTGTGAAGAATACTACTAACAAAACATTTCTTTCCTGTATAAGTGTTAGTGTCCTACTAATCAATTCCTTACATTTAAAAAAATTTTCTTAAAAAGTTATTTTTTGCCTAATTTATGCTGTAAGCTTTAACTAAGCTAAAAATGTCCTTTTAAACCACATGATTTGCAAGTTCAGTACCACAGCATTGTTATTTTTTGACCAGTCTTCCTAAAACCTTGATGTAAATTTTCAACTCTGTCTAAGCAGTGGAATAATCGTATTGCTTCAATGACAGAGGCCTTCTGTACCCAGGGGAAGTCTCTTTGCCACCAGCAGGTGGTAGTTACTGAATATTTACTGAATGAATTGCATGTCTTGTGCTTTCAGGAGATGTTCTTGGTCCTTCCATCAATGGCTTAGCCTCACTGATTCGGATGCCTTATGGCTGTGGTGAACAGAACATGATAAATTTTGCTCCAAATATTTACATTTTGGATTATCTGACTAAAAAGAAACAACTGACAGATAATTTGAAAGAAAAAGCTCTTTCATTTATGAGGCAAGGTAAGCATTTTAGAGACCTACATTTGTTTGTAAAAAATTTGTGTTTTTTTTTCAGGTAGGGTTCACTTTAGACCGTATTTCAAATAGATGGATTTTGTCTCAGGTAGGTGATGGGCTACATGGTATTGAATGCACAGGAAGTACAAACACTGAAAAGCTGTTACTGTTCCTTTAGCAAACTGTTCACTCATGGCTGCTAAGATGTTCATTAGTAATGGCTTAAGAGTTAGTTTCTGGAGGGGGTTTGTATTATACTAAGGGATCTGAAATTTAAAACTCCTTAAAATTCTAGAGGCACACTCATTCATTCATTATTTACACATTTGTGGAGTGTCTCTTAATGCCAGGATCAGTTCTAGTGCCAAGAAAACAGAGGGAGCCAGGGCCTCTCTTCTTCTTTTTTTTAAAAAAAAAA
>NW_016107347.1:9888072-9902687 GCF_001604975.1 Cebus imitator | reverse complement strand
CTGACAGACCCCAGTGTGCGATGCTACCCTCCCTGTGTCCATGTGTTCTCATTGTTCAACACCCGCCTATGAGTGAGAACATGCGGTGTTTGACTTTCTGTTCTTGTGTCAGTTTGCTGAGAATGATGGTTTCCAGCTTCATCCATGTCCCTACAAAGGACATGAACTCATCATTTTTTATGGCTAAGTAGTATTCCATGGTGTATATGTGCCATATTTTCCCTGTCCAGTCTATCATCGATGGGCATTTGTGTTGGTTCCAAGTCTTTGCTATTGGGTGAAATATATGAACAGATACTTTACAAAAGAAGACATATATGAGGCCAACAAACATATGAAAAAATGCTCATCATCACTGGTCATTAGAGAAATGCAAATCAAAACTATATTGAGATAACATCTTACGCCAGTTTGAATGGCAATCATTAAAAAATCTGGAGACAACAGATGCTGGAGAGGTTGTGGAGAAATAGAAACACTTTTACACTGTTGGTGGGAGTGTAAATTAGTTCAACCATTGTGGAAGACTGTGTGGCGATTCCTCAAGGACCTAGAAATAGAAATTCCATTTGACCCAGCAATCCCATTACTGGGTATACATCCAAAGGATTATAAATCGTTCTGCTATAAGGACACATGCACATGAATGTTCATTGCAGCCTCTCTTCTTAATGAATTTGCTGCTCAGTGGAGAGGATGGTTTGTATGTAAACTGACGCAGTGCCATGCGGTGGAGACCTTCTTGGTGCATTTAAAATGTCAAGCAGATAGGGGTTAAGAGAGAAATATTAGTAGGACCTGCTGGACCCTGAGGAAACGCCGTGCTAGCAAAGACTGTATCCTGACGCCTTGAAAGGTGGAAACTGTTCACAGGCACCAGATCCTTTGTTCTGGCAACTTGTTAATAGCAGCATTTAATGTGAGTTGAGTGTGTACTATATGGCAGGCCGTGTTCTAAGCACTTTATCTCATACCTTAATGAAGGCTCACAATTCGTATTAGCATGCTTCTGTTTTATGCAGATGAGCAAGCTGAGGTGTGGAAAAGTTAGCTAGCTTGCCCAGGGTCATGTAGTCATGTAGAGCTGGGATTTGGACTCAGCCTATGCTCTTGACATCCACACTTAGGAGGAAACAAACAGATGTGAAACATGTTTAATAATAATAGTAAATTTGATTTTCTGAAATACTCCAAAGCCAACTAAGAACTACAGTCTCAGTTTTACATTTCCTTATCAGTGGACCTCTAGCACAAACTCTCTGTGGCTGAGTTTTTCTCTCTGCACAATTCGTACGATATATTCTGTCCATCAAACTCATGAGGATTAGAAGGGCTCACACAAACTAATTAAAAATAAGAATTCACTATAATCTAAGAAAAATATAGTTCAATACCTCCTAATTCCTAATTTTTTTTTAATGACAAATGGATTAAATGCAAAGTAGAGGCACACTGCTGTTTACTAATTTCTCCACAGGAGAATTAGAAAACTCATGTTAGTGTTTCTTCTAGGCTCCCTTATTGTGTAGAGACCTGTTTATTCTGAACTAATTCTATGTAATGACAGTAATAGCAACTAACTCTGTATAAATGTTTTATGCATGTTTCATTTAATTCTCACAAAAGCTGTAGGAGTAGGTATACTGTCATTATTTCCATTTTATAGATGAGGAAATTGAGGTGTAGAGAGGTTAAATAATTTACCCATGGTTTTCCCCAGGTGATCTGGCTCCAGAGTCCACCTTGTTCCTCAACACACTATGGGATAATTCTAATCTGTGAGGTTCTCAGGTTGTGAGAAGCAATGGGGTATGATGGAAAGGACCAGGAACTGGGGCAGGATGCTTGAGTATCACCACCATGTATGAAGTTCATTGGAGGTTCTGATCAAACAGTAAGGGAGGAACATGGAGTCCTGTAGGGAAGGAGGCACCAAAGATTAGAATATGTGTTGTCGGATTAGACAACACATATTAGAGCAGTAAGGTGTTGGGTTTAAGTAGATGAGCTGGAATCAGTGTCCTAAGATCTCCCTGGGATAGGATGGCACAGACACAGGCTGAGTGGGAGTCAAGGGGTTGAAGATCAGGAACAATGCAATGTATGAGGCCACAAACCAAGGGAGACCAGGGTTTGGAATCAGGGTGGGTGTGGCCTGAGTTCTGATGTGGGGAATGACATCGTGATATATCTTTCCTTAGATTAGGGCCAGACCTTGCAGACACTATGGCCGGCCCTGAAATGCAGCAGGTGGTTAGGTCTTCTGGAAAATTTGCAGAGATCCAGCAGTTGGAATTTCCTGTATAGAGTTGCCTATGTAAAATTATCCTTGTTAATACACATTTGTGGATTGGTAGTGTTTTAAATATATACATGCAAGAATAACCTTTTTTAAGTGGTACCAAGTGGTCTCTGTGGTATATTGTGTGCCATGCTAAAAACAAATAAGATCTTTACACATTGGCATAATGGCTGTAATTAAGGAGATAAGTAAAAATTATTTGGGATTGTCATGTTGGACTTTGTACCTTTTGAAAACAAGTTTCCAATTTGTATTCAAGATTTAGTTTGTCTGGTTTCAAGTAGAAACTACAATGGAATTAGACTGGTGCTTTATAATTTGGTATACATTCTTTGGCATATTTTAATAAAGTAAGGTAAAATATTTTAGAAAATGCCTCATAATTCCATATTTTTTTATGCTTTTATGAACTATAAATTTGGCTAACCAAATATTAATGCTTTAAAAAGATAGGATAAATTTTACGTAGCTTGAAACATTTAAGCAATGAAAACTCATTCCTTAAAAGTAATTTCAGTATGTATCCTAGATACTTTTGCTGCAGATCAGCAGCCATTCTGCAAAATGAATGGTCCAAAATCTTCAGCATCTGTTGTTTTCCCAAAGCAGTGCTAGCCTCTTAGGTCAGTGCCGGTCAGGTAGGTGGCCAAACTGTAGTTTTTCAAAGTAACCCAGTGAAGATCTCTTATGATTGCCCGAGATCCCTCCTCACATTGGTTGGTTGTTAGAAGGTGCAGAGTGGCCAGAGTGCAAAAAAAGCATTGTTCTCTAAATGCCAGGTAGTCCTCTCAAGAGTTGAGAATGCTGAGCGCTGCAGCTGTAAAGTAGGTGACTTTCCCCTTGAGAGGAAGTATATCAGGGGCATAGCAATGGCTGTGGAGGCAGTCAGACCTGGGCTGGAGTCCTGGCTCCCCACTTGGGCCAGGTCCTTAGCCTCTCCAAGGCTTGGTTTTCTCACCTGGAAGACAGGGATAATACAAGCACTCACTTGGTGGGGTTGTTTGGAGGAGACAGTGAGAAATGTCAGCATTTTATTCAGTACATAGTAAGCACACAGAGAATATCAGCTATAGTAGGATTAGTTGCCTCTAACTAGGGAGTTAGGGGTTAATGTCAGCAAATAGATCCTGTCCGTTCTCCCTCTAAAAACCAATATGAAATTCTTCTATTTCTCTCCATCCCACTGCTAATTGTTCCATTCAAACAGCACTATCGCTCACCTGGACTACTCCAACGACTTCCTGAGTAGTTTCTCTTTTTCTGTGTTCCCTCCACTTCAGTACATTCTTCATGTCACATAAAAGCGATCTTTGAAAGCATCAAGATCCTGTCACTTGCTTGCTGGCGATCCTGCAGTGGGCTCCCGGCCTCAGCCTACTGGGTCCTGGGCGATCTGGCTCGGCCTCCCTCCTTAGTCTCGTCTGGAGCTGGCTGTGTCTAGAACACTGTGAGCTCCATGCTGCTTCAGGGACATGAGGCTTGCTCTTCCTTATCCTGACATGCCTTCCCCCTGGACCTTTCCGTGGCTGCCCCTTTTCATCATTCAGGTGGTGTTTGCCTCAGAGTGGCCTTCCGTGACCACTTAATAATTCTAACTTGTACTATTCCATTTTATTTCTTCACTTTACATTGCTTAAAATTATCCTGTCTGACATCTGTCCCTGGATTTAGAGGGGGAGCTCTGTGACAGTGGGGGCCATGGTTGATCTTCATCATATAGCTATGTGAGCATCTCAATAAATCCAGAATGGACGAATGACTTATTACCAATATTAACTTCTATGGACTTTAGGTTTATCATCCTAATGTGGATATTGGGTCCAGAAGATATCTGAATCTGAAGTGCCACAGTGTAGTGTGATGATTTCTGGGCACTAATGGGTCTGCCTGGCCTTGGAATTCTCTTAGAAGCTAAGAAATGTGACCAGTGATTTCCATGTGCTACTCTTTGAGCTGGTGAAGTGGCTGATGAAAGTCAGCACAGTAGAGCTCCCCAAAAAGACATCAACTCACATGCTGAACTAAATTATGTTTCAAAGTAGTAGACAAAAGCTTTTTGGTATAATGCTTTTCATTATAAAATCGGTGTCTCATTTCAGAGACTCTCTTTTTTCTTTTGCCATCACATTTGCCAAAGTCCTTTAAATATACTGTGGTTATTTTTATTTTTTAAGAAATCAAAGTGTCTTCGGCATGAGTCATGATTATATTATTTAAATGTCATTTATGAATGGTGCATTGTTTTATTTAAATCATGCTTGGCCCAGGAGCCCTGTAACCTAAGCCATTGTTTTGTTGGTCGACACAACAGCTGCATCATTGAATGAAGTGCCTTTGCTGTCAAAAAGAAAAACGGAACCATAACGTGAAAACTGTTTTTGATAAGGACTGGAAATCCTAAACCTGTTAATTGAAAATTTAAACCATTTGTTTTCCTAAGATATTTAAATCATAGTGCCTGCACTTGTTTTTTAAAGTAAAACTCAGACTGAGTCTAGTTGAAAACATATTTCCTCCACTGAAGTAAAAACAAGAGAAAGAAGGCTTCAGAATGTAGATGTTGTCATTGGTCACAAGTATGGTTAGTGGCAACAGCTTAAACAATAGCTTAAAAAAGCTGTGATATTCTCACTTTCCATTTCGTGTCATAGAAAGTAAGCAAGTTCATATGATATCTTTTAATATAGAGAATTTTTAAAATCATCTTATTAGTAGAGGAAATTCTTGAAATAGTCACAAGGAGCCGATTTTATTTCCTTTATTTACATATAATTTTGACATGAGGTAAATCAAGTCAAATTATGTTCAGATTGTTGCTTTTTCATATGTTTGTGAACGGCATTTTTATCTTTACTATTGTAAATTCTGAAATACATTCATGGTTATTCCAAAGAAAATTCATAACCCACAACAGGATGTATCTTATCTGGCCCTTTATGAAGGGCTCACGGATTTTTATCCTAATAACCTCAGTACTTCTTCTGCATTTTGATTTTCAGAAGTCTATGAATGTTCTGAGCATATGATTACGTTTCAAACTCAAGAGCTGTTCTTAAAATGATTGACTTAAAGGTGATACTCTTATGTCTTCATAAACTTTTGGAGAAAGCTATGCTTTTGCATTTATTGTCTATTGTGATAAAAGGTCTCCAACTTAGATGGCTGCACTGGAACACTGAGCTGTTGTGAACATTATGGATGAGTCATCAGTGTCCTGTTTTCTTTTTTTGAGATGGAGTCTTGCTCTGTTATCCAGTCTGAAGTGCAGTGCTGTGATCTCGGCTCACTGCAACTTCTGCCTCCCAGGTTCAAGTGATTCTTCTGCTTCAGCATCCAAAGTATCTGGGACTACAGGTGCATGCTACCACATCTGGCTAATTTTTGTATTTTTAGTAGAGACAGGGCTTCACCATGTTAGCCAGGCTGGTCTCAAACTCCTGACCTCAGGTGATCCACCCACCTTGGCCTCCCAACGTGCTGGGATTACAGGTGTGGGTCACTGTGCCTGGCCCTGTTTTGTTTGTGGAATGGAAATTAGACCTGATACACTGGGATGATTTGGAGGACAAACAGCCGAGGGATCCACAATGATGCATGCCGGTTTAAGATGAGGAAGGAAACCTCACAGGAGACTCCCAGAAGGAGACATATGCGTTCTCTGTAGGGTCTGAATTTCTCCTTTACTCTTCCCTGGTAGCAGAGCTGGTGGTTTGGATTCTCAGTGTTATGTAAACCTGCTCAAGAAATTCGCTGCAGAACTGGTGATTGTCTGTGGCCTCGTCTCCTCTGGGCTGGCTGCCTCTAGTGGAAGAATGGCGCTAGTTGTTGATATTAGTGGGGAATGTTGGAGGTCAGCCACCTGAGGGGTGATTTCTTTAAGCACTGATCTCATCTCCATGATCTCATCTCTGACTGGTTTCACAATATGTCATACTTGGAACTGCCGTTGTTGATGTGATCTTGGGGCTTGGAGGCACATGGTCCTCTCCTCGAGGTTGGTCTTTCAGTCACAAAAAGTACCTCCTGTAGGGATTGAGAGCCTCAAACCTCTTTTCTTTTTTCTTCTTCCCTCTCCTTTCCTTCTCCTCTCTTTTTTCCTCTTCCTCTTTTTTCTTAGATTGAGTTCATAGTTAAACTCTGGCTGTCTGGATAATTTAGTACTTAACTGAAAATTGAGGGAGAATGTCCTGGACTCTTGCTGATTTCTTTTGTTAACATTAATTGCTTTGCTTCTCTGTGATCCCTGGCTGCCTCTGAAAAATGAACTAATATACTGCATTTTTAAAGGTTATGTGAAAACTCAGCTGAATTCCACCAGAGGTACAAAGAGGAGCTGGTGTAAATTAGTTCAACCATTGTGGAAGACAGTGTGGCAATTCCTCAAGGATCTAGAACTAGAAATTCCATTTGACCTAGTAATCCATTATGGGTCTATACCCAAATGATTATAAATCATTCTATTATAAAGACACATGCACACATATGTTTATTGTGGCACTGTTCACAACAGCAAAGAGTTGAAACCAACCAAAACGCCCATCAATAATAGACTGGATAAAGAAAATGTGGCACATATACACTACACAGCCATAAAAAAGGATGAGTTCATGTCCTTTGTAGGGACATGGATGAAGCTGGAAACCATCATTCTCAGCAAACTGACACAAGAATAGAAAACCAAATACCACATGTTCTCACTCATAAGTGGGGGTTGGGAAAGAGAAGACATGGACACAGGGAGAGGAACATCACACACCGGGGCCTGTTGGGGTGGGTGGATAGGAGAGGGATAGCTCAAAAAGAAAAAGAAAGGTTATGTGAGAACTAAAACATGGTAAAATGAACTAAAGTAGTGATAATACTTATCATTTAATTTTTTTCACTTTTGTTTATGTTTTGAACATGGAGAACATTAATATGCTTCCAAAAGACTAACTTATTTTGAGAAGTATATTCAAAAGAGGGCTTCTTCTTCCCCTTTTCTTGCTCTCTACCCCTTGATGGTAACTGTATCAGGCTGTTCTTGTGTTACCGTAAAGAACTACCTGAGGATGGGTAATTTATAAGAAAAGAGTTTTAATTGGCTCATAATTCTGCAGGGTGTGCAGGAAGCATGGCACCGGCATTTTCTTTAGGAAGGTCTCAGGAAGCTTACAACTGTGGCAGAAGAGGAAGAGGGAGCAGGCATATCACATGGTGAAAACAGGAACAAGAGAGGCAGTATTGGGGGGTGATGCCACACACTGTTAAATGACCAGATCTTGCAAGGACTCACTCACTATCTCAAGGACAGCACCAAGATTGAATGATCTCCCACTGGGCCTTACTTCCAACATTGGGGATTATAATGTAACATGAGATTTGTGTGGGGACAAATATACCAACTGCATCAGTAACCTACTTACTTCATTAGTTTCTAGTTTTTCTTTTCTCTCTCTCCTTTTGCTAAAAACCGGGCCTCTCCCTTTGCCCAGGCTAGAGTGCAGTGGCACAATCACGGCCCACTGCAGCCCTGACTTCCTGGGCTCAGGTGATTCTCCCACCTCAGCCTCCTGAACAGCTGGGACGGCAGGTGTGTGTCACCATGCTAATTTTTTTTTTTTTTGTATTTTTAGTAGAGACAGGCTTTTGTCATATTGCTCAGTCTGGTCTCAAACTCCTGGGCTCAAGTGATCCACTTGCCTTGGCCTCCCAAAATACTGGGATTACAGGCATGAACCTTGGTGCCCGGCCTCATTTCCTCTGTTTATTATACAGAAGATAGTATGTACTATATGTACTGTTTTAACTTTGCCTTTTTCACTTAACAGTATATGCAGGAAATTACTCTGCCTCAGTTGACAGAGCTATTCCTCATTCTTTTTTTCACAGTTGCATAGTACTCCATCATGCATATGTACCATAGTCAATCAGTCTCCAGTTGTTGGGCACTAAGATTGTTTCCATTATGTTACAATTACAAATAATGCTGTAATGAATAATCTTCTGCATGTATATTTTTGTCTTGTTCGAGGTGTATCTTCAGGGTAGATTCCTAGAACTGCGATTACTGGGTCAAACGGTAAAGACATTCCCCTACGTGGTAGTTGTACCCTTCTGAATTCCCTCTAGCAGTGGATCAGTGCTGGTTTTCATGCAGCTCACCCAACAGAAGGAGTGGTCAAACTTTTGAATCTTAATGCCAATCTGATGGGAGAGAAATGGTATCTCAGTGTAGGTTTGCGTTTCTCCTATTATGAAGTTAAACATGTTTTCTATATTAGAATTTGTCTTCATATTTTTGTCTTTTGTGACTTACCTGTTTCGTCTTTTATTCACTTACTTCCATAGGACTTTTCATCCTTTACCCTAAATTTAAAAAAGTTCTTTATATGTGTATACATGTATGTAATAACATATGAATAAAAATTACATAATGCTGATATTAGCTATTTATCCATATGTTGCAAACACGTTATTTTAATTTATTTGTTTGTTAAGCCTTGCTTATAGTGTGTTTTGCCTTGGAACAGTTTAAAGACTTAAAAAACAGTCAAATGCATCAATTCTTTTAGTTTATTGCGTGTGGTGCTTAGAAAGCCTTCCCCTACACCTATATTAGAGGGTAATGCCTAATGTTTATTGAGAGCTTTCCATGTAAAAGGTACTATACTGAGGACTTTTCTTCTTTTATCATGTTTAATCACTGGAAGAGCTCTGTGATTTACTAGGAGACAGTGGCCTTGGAGCCAGTGAGACCTTGGCTCATTCCCAGCTTCACTCCTTGTCACCTGTGTGACCTTGCAGGTGGCGTCTGTATCCTTTGAGTTTCAGTCTCATTATCTGTAAAAAGGGAAATAATAATAGCATCTATGTCAGAGGGTTCTTGTGAGAATTACCTGAGAACTTTGAACAGTTCCTGACATGTAGTGACTGCTTAATCAAAGTTGGCTAATTATTATACATAAAGAATATAATCTAATGGTCCCTTCTTCAAATTAAGCAAAGTTCTGTCATCACTTTAAATGTTTATATTTCTTTTACCATAAGTCTTAAATATCACCATGAATCAGAGTATCTTGGGTGTTTTTTCTTTACACATTTTGTTTTATTGTAACTTAGATACTCATTTCTAAAGTTTCTTTTGGAAAGACTCAGGGAGAAAAGTTTGGGACTTGATGGTAAGAGCACATTAACTGTAATTTCAAACCATTAATGCTTATGTTTAGTCAAATATGAATATTATTTATACTTATGGATGCTTCTAAAATATGGTATTCATAAAGTCAAATTTGTTTATTACTAGAGTTTACTGGGGAATGATTTCAACATTTCACAAATGAATATGGTTGCCAGGCTTTGTCTTGGCTGTGCTGCAAAGCTCAGGATGTGTGCCCTCACCTGCTAATAGTGGAATCCTGTAATTTTTGGAAGGATTTTTGGCTGTCAGAGAGTCATTGATAATGCCTTAAGCTGGAAATGTTTCTGCTAATGCTTGCTTTTAAGTGATGTTACTGCTATCTTAACTTCATTTTTAGCAAGTTAGTTTACTGTGGGTTGTTTGGGGAACCCTTTAGTGTTTGACCCACGAGTTCTCACACTGGTTTTTGAGATCCGTATGCATTGCTTTGCAAATATGAAACATCTGCTTTTTATTAGCAATCATTATTTGTAACTGTTTGCAAATTTGACACATCTGTTTTTATTAATGCAGTTACATGAGCGTTAATCCCCGCCCCAATTTATTTCTGTAATGCTACTTCACTGCCACCACTAAGTATATATATATATGTGTGTGTGTGTGTTAGTGGAAACGTGGAATTGGTGGGTAACTTAGATACTCAAATTTAAAGTTTATCAGGTTTAATCATTGGAAGAGCTCTGTGATTTACTAGGAGACAGTGGCCTTGGAGCCAGTGAGACCTTGGCTAATTCCCAACTTCACTCCCTGTCAGCTGTGTGACCTTGCACATGGTGTCTGTATCCTCTGAGTTTCAGCCTCATTATCTGTAAAAAAAAGAATAATAATAGCATCTATGTCAGATGCTATAGCATCTATGGCAGGCAAGTTGGTTTTTTGGTTTACCTCAGTTGGCCATGGCCAAAAAATTTAAAAGCAATTGTCTTAGATTATGTAGCATTTCCTCATTTCTATTGCTGGTCTAAGAATAGAACATATGTTTATTTTCTGTTTTGGCCTTAAACTTTAATTAATGATACCTTACATAGTATTTTTCTTGTGAGCAAACAATTCTAGAGGACCAAGCATTGAAACCATTATGGTGAACACTAGAGAGTTAAATAAAAATGTGCCTTTAATTTGCTTGCTTTTGAATGACTAGAAGTATCAATGCCATAGTGATCTTTTAATTTACTTTAATTTGGGATATCACTTTTTTTGAGACAGAATTTCACTCTTGTTGACTAGGCTGGAGTGCAATTGCATGATCTCAGCTCACTGCAACCTCTGCCTTTTAGGTTCAAGTGATTCTCCTACCTCAGCCTCCTGAGTAGCAGGGATTACAGACATGGGCCACCATGCCTGGCTAATTTTTGTATTTTTTAGTAGAGATGGGATTTCACCATGTTGGTCAGGTTGGTTTTGGACTCCTGACTTCAGGTAATCCACCTGCCTTGGCCTCCCAAAATGCTGAGATTACAGGTGTGAGCCACTGTGCCTGGCTGGGATATCAAAGTTTTTTATTTTATACATTCTGCTTGAAAAGTCCTGGCATTTTAAATTTTCAACAGCACTTAAAGTAGAAAGTACTCAATATTAGCTCTCGGTTTGATTTCTTTTTTCCCCCTCTCTCCCATATTTCCTCAACATAAAGTCATAATTAGAAACTTTCATCCATTGTAAGTTAATTATTATTTTGATTTTGAGTATCTGTCTATTTTTGTGTCTTTAGGTTACCAGAGAGAACTTCTTTATCAGAGGGAAGATGGCTCTTTCAGTGCTTTTGGGAATGATGACCCTTCTGGGAGCACTTGGTAAGTGTCTTTGCCAACTGAACAAATCTGTGTCATGGAATGGGCTTTCTATAGGTCACAATAGCCATGAAATTGACAGATATATCTCTATATATTATAGACTGGGAGGCTGCTTTTCCCTTAGTCTGGCTTTAAAAAGAGATTCTGTTTTTAAAGTACTATTTTCAAACATTAACAAATCAAATGTTTTTATTTAGAAAAGATAAGTTATAAATCCCCTTTTGTGTGTTTGTGGAAAAATCGCAATAAAAATACTTTATGATGATGGTGCAGCTGATGAAATCAGTTAGAAATGCTGGGTGATTGTGACACAGCTTTTTTTCTTAATCTTCCATGACTAATACAAGTGTTGTGTTAATGCAGTCAATGTAGTTTCTTCAAGATTTTTTTTTTGTGTGTGTGAAGAACAGTGATGGAATTAAGTATGAACAGCCAGTTTCCTTCAGACTGGAATCTCTATGTGGCTGATTTTGGATGATTAATCCCTCTTCTTGTACTTATCTTTAATTTTCTATTTTACTCAGAAAAAGATTGACTCACTGTATCAATCAGGATAGACTAGGAGTGCTGTGGTAACAACCAACGTACTCAATCTAAGCAGTTGACAATGGAGGGATTTCTTGTTCATGCTGCATTTCCACTGTGGTCAGCAGGGGGCTCTGCAGCTGCCAGTGTGTCCACATCTCAATAGGAGGGTCCCCGTTTTCCGCAGCCTGGAAAGAGGAGGCTGGAGTATATAGCACTGGCAATTAGAGACTTCATCCTGAGTGTATCATTTCTATTCATTTTATCCTTCTCAGAGCTGGTCACATGCTTATGCCTAACCTTAATGGGGCAGGAAAGTGAATTCCTCTGTGTAACCAAAGTAAAACAGAACTAGATATTATTGATTATTAGTAATGTTTACCACACAAAACCTTATATAACATGAAACAAATCTGCTTCAAATTTTCTTTTGGCCTGAGTCGGGATATAGAACCATAAATAGAAAGCTTTCAGTGTTTTATTGCTTGATGTTCTTTTTACCTCAGTATAGTGTTGTGTAGCAGGGACTGGCAAACTTTTCTGTAAAGGGTCAGAGTGTAAGTATTTCAGACATTTCTAGCCACATAGTGTCTCTGTTGCATGCTCTTCCCTCTTCCTTCCTCTCCTCCATCTTTCTTTCCCGTCTTTTTTTTTTTTCTTTTTTTTATCCTTTTAAAAACCACTCTTAGGTGGTGGTGGCAGATGGGGGCGGGGGTGGTGCACGCATAAACAGGCCCTGGGATATATTTGGCCTGAGGCCCAGATCTGGGCCAGGCAGATTTGGCCTATAGGCCGCAGGTGGCTAACTTCTGTCCTATAGAAGAGAAAAATGTCATTTCCCCCACCTGAAGTACTACAGTTTGCTTGTGAACTATGTATACATTCTTCATCCACAGCTTTGGGGCTGAGTGAAGTGTGTTTGAGCTCTTCTTTGGTAAATATCTGGAACAATCCAAAGATGAATAACCTTTGACAATTTAATTAACTCTTGGACTGTCAAATTTCTCAGTCTACAAAATAATGGGCTGGATTAAGTAATTTCTGAATTCCTTTCCAAATCTGATATTTTTGAGTCAACATGGCATTTCTTGGCCATGCTCAAGTGGAAACCAGGTCTGCCTGCTAGAGAGAGTTGCTTATCTTGTCTATTTATTGTTTTTCTTCCCTTTGTTCCATCTTCATTGATTCTCCCTTTGATAAATCTTCTGATGGGGGTAAAAGTGTTGTTTTGTTTGCTGGGTGTTATTTGGTGGACCTTATAAACTATATTTTATGTGATTTTTTCCCCCTTTTCATAAAGGTTGTCAGCTTTTGTTTTAAGATGTTTCCTTGAAGCTGATCCTTACATAGATATTGATCAGAATGTGTTACACAGAACGTACACTTGGCTTAAAGGACGTCAGAAATCCAATGGTGAATTTTGGGAGCCAGGAAGAGTGATTCATAGTGAGCTTCAAGGTGGCAATAAAAGTCCAGTAACACTTACAGCCTATATTGTGACTTCTCTCCTGGGATATAGAAAGTATCAGGTATTTCATCTTTAATTTAATAAATGATAGATGGGAAATTCAAGGAGGGTAGGTCTTAATGGGTCAAATATATATGTGGAAACTTAAAAAGTTGCAATTTTACAACACATATGAAATTTGAATTTGAGTACCCTTTTGCTCGCATTTGTGGCCATGTTCCAAAATCTGAGGATAAAAACATTAACCCACTCTTTCAGAGTAATTAAGAAAATTACAGAAATGCTTTTGAATGTATGTATTTTACTTGCTATTGGTAAGATAAGTCAATACATGTTTTATCATTGGAAAAGTTAATTTCTGAGGGGAAAGAAAATTATTTAGAATTTGACAATGTGTTCTAGCAAGTTTAGGTTGTGAAGGATTTTTTATTTCTAAAACGTCATAGAAGAGTTACAATGTCTGTTAATTTAGTGCTGAGAACACCTATACCCTGAAATGTGTGTTGAATGGGCATGGATGCCTGGATGAGAATGAGTATGCATGGCAAGGTAGTGCTGATGAGCTTAAGTTTGCTCCAGAGCTATCCTGGTGATTGATGCCTTTACTGCTTACTGCCTACTGTATTTTATGAGATCACCAAAGCCATTCTTTCTCTTTATTAGGCCCCCCACTATTTTCCTGTTCTACTACAAGGCTTGTAGAAGCTAAACTTTTCCTAAACTTACAGCCGCAATACCAGAGATCAAATATAAGAAATACATTTCTCGAGGAGTTTGCTGTTCTTGTCTGAGTTTATGATACCGAGTGGGAGAAACACTGGCAAAACCTCTACTATTTTCTTCTAAGGAATGGCATGTGTTTACTTATAAAAACTGAAAAACAGTATTATTTTAAAAATGCATGGCAAATCTTTAAATGTCAATGATTATGGTTGATTTTCATTGCCTAGGACAAGGTCAGGTGCTTCACAGATGCTGAACTTATTTTTTAAATGAATGTTTCAAAGTACTTTTCTTTTTTTTCCCAGAAAATTGAACTTCATTTTTAAATTTTTTTATTTTTATTTTTATTTTTTTATTGCATTTTAGGTTTTGGGGTACATGTGAAGAACATGCAAAATTGTTGCATGGGTACACACGTGGCAGTGTGATTTGCTGCCTTCCTCCTCATCACCCACATCTGGCATCTCTCCCCTTGCCATCTCTCCCCAGCTCCCCACCCCCCACCGTCCCTCCCCCATTTCCCCCCAACTGACCCCAGTGTGTAGTGCTCCCCTCCCTGTGTCCACGTGTTCTCATTGTTGAACACCCGCCTATGAGTGAGAACATGCGGTGTTTGGTTTTCTG
>NW_016107347.1:9876301-9882532 GCF_001604975.1 Cebus imitator | reverse complement strand
GGCGGGCTGCCTGGGTAATGGTGGACGCCCCTCCCCCACAGAGCTGGACCGTCCCGGGTTCAGCTGCGCTTGCTGTGAAACTCTCAATCCAGAGTTTCTGATTGCTGTTCTTTTGTGGGGGTGGGACCAGCCGAGCCTGATCGCCTAGCTCTCTGCCTCAGGGCCTTTTTTAAGTTTGTGTTCCTCTGGCCTGTTGAAGAGGCGCTGGGGTATGTTTGTTTTCCCCTGCGGCCACACACTGCGCTGGCTTAAACAGTGACACTGAGGTTTGTGGCGCTTTTTTTTTTTCCTTTTTTTGCCCTGGAATCTACTGTCCTGGTTCCCTGCTCAGTCCCCTTTTTAAACAGATGAATGGGCGACTTCCCGTGCCTCCAATCGCCAGCCAAAAGGGCACCCGGACCAGTGTATTTTGTACGGAGAACCGCGGCTCCGGGGCGCCGACAAAGCAGCCGCGCGGGGCAAAGCAGCGGCACCGGCCGGCACAGCCGCGCTGGCCGAAACAGCCACGCTGGTGACCTGTGGAGCTCCTCGGCCTGGGAATTTCCTAGTCTGTGGGCAATAAAAATGCGGTGTCCACTCACCCTCTGCACTTTCACTGGGAGCTGCAATCCTGAGCTGTTCCTAAATGGCCATCTTGGATCCTCCCTCAAAGTACTTTTTGTTTCAATATGTGGTAATGGGTTACTTTGAATAGTAAAAAATAAACTTTTTTTTTTTCTTCCCAAGCCTAACATTGATGTGCAGGAGTCTATCAATTTCTTGGAGTCTGAATTCAGCAGAGAAATTTTAGACAATTATACTCTAGCTCTTATAACGTATGCATTGTCGTCAGTGGGGAGTCCTAAAGCGAAGGAAGCTTTGAATATGCTGACTTGGAGAGCAGAAGAAGAAGGTAATGTGCCAGGCCCATTTGAAGTTCTTATGCATTATGAAATATATAACTTACATGAGAAAAATTTTTAGCCAGTTTTGAAATCGATTACTTCATCTTTTGATGAAAAGTAAAACACACACAGAGACCAGGATGGGCCTAACATGGCTACAATGCTTCTGGTCTCTCCCCAGGGCTTTTTTTCTACAGAATCTTAGGGCTCAGATATCTTTTTATTTTAGATATGTCATGCCCAATGTCAATTACCCTTTAAGTGTCTGATACCATTTCTGATTTGTTAGCTTTGTAGTTTGCTAAGACCTTGGGTTCTGAAGAGACTTAGGTTCAAATTCTGTTTCTGTACCTTGCCTTTATGAGGTTCAGCTTTCCCAACTGTAAAGTGGGAATAACACCTATTTGAGAGTTGCTGTGAGGATTAAATGAGATGATGTGCAATGCTGCTGCATAGCAAGTGCTCAAAAATAGGAGCTAAAAGAAATGCTAATTGAAAGAAATGTGAATACCAAAAAATGCTGCTAGTAAGTGGATTATGTGCATTTTATATATAAAGTGGACAACGATCTAGGGGNTAAAAGAAATGCTAATTGAAAGAAATGTGAATACCAAAAAATGCTGCTAGTAAGTGGATTATGTGCATTTTATATATAAAGTGGACAACGATCTAGGGGTGTGTAAGAGAGAGATGGGAGTGGGTGAGCAGAAATAAGATAATGTCCAGTGATTCAAACTTCTGTTAATTCAAGAAGGGATAATTGTAGAAAGTGTTTAGAGGCTTCTGAGACTGTAAAAAATATTCAAACTCTGTTAATTCAGGAAGGGATAATTGTGGAAAGTGTTTAGAGGCTTGTGAGACTGTAAAAAATATTGTATTAATAACTTAGATTGAATTCTTGTTACCTGTTCCAAAGCTGTGAACTAGAAGGTTATTGCATAGAGGCTGAAGTAGTCTTTGACATTTTTTCTTCTTGTCTGCCTGGCTAAGTGGTAGTTATTTAATATTCCACTTAAGTGTAATCATTATCTAAATAGTAATATTTGAGAGAGGGCACCAAGTAGGATAGTCCTCTGGGGGATAGAGCAGAGTTATCTCTAGGAAGGTTGTGGAGTTGGTTGGGGTTCCTAATTTTTTTCTTGGGGGCTTGAACCTCAAACTTCTAACATCAACCTTCAGATAATGAAAATGGAAGAGTCTTTCCAGAATATTAGAGCTAGTTAATGGTAGATTCCCAGAAGAGGATTCTTTTCAATGCATACTACAACATTTTGGGGATGGCCTGGTTAGATAAGTAATGTATGTTCTCTTCTGGAATATATTAATTTTTCCTTTTATTTATAGTTAGTCTTGAGCCAAACATATGGAATTTCTCTTAGGAAAACTATTTTCATCAAAACATCCTCAGTTGTAGGCAATGGGAAAAGGATGAAAATGTATAAGTATATAGGTTGGGCATCCCTAATCCAAAAATCTGAAATCCAAAATTCTCCAATGAGCATTTCCTTTGAGTATCATGTCAGTGCTCAAAAAGTTCCTGATTTTCAAGCATTTTAGATTTTGGAATGTATGTATTCTGTAAATATTCCAAAAATTTAAACAAATCAGAAATTGGACACATTTCTGGCCCCAAGCTTTTTGGATAAGCTATGCTTAACTTGTAATAGTTTAAAAAAGTGACATACTTGTACATGTGTACGTATGTATTTGTGTTTGTGATAAATAAATGCATGTTTGGCATAAATACCTATATACAAATGTGTGTATATATATATATTTATGCTAGTTAAGTACAACTTGGACCAGAGTAGGAATATTTAATGGTATAAAATGTAATTTTTCTGGATAAATGATCAGAATGTTATTACTTTTCTCTTGCAGGAGGCATGCAATTCTGGGTGTCATCAGAGTCCAAACTTTCTGACTCCTGGCAGCCACGCTCCCTGGATATTGAAGTTGCAGCCTATGCTCTGCTCTCACATTTCCTACAGTTTCAGGCTTCTGAGGGAATCCCAATTATGAGGTGGCTAAGCAGGCAAAGAAATAGCTTGGGTGGTTTTGCATCTACTCAGGTGAGAGATGAGAGTTTTTTTTCCTTTAAACTATTCCCTTTAAACTATAGTATATAGTTTAAATACTATAATACTAATATTATATATACATGTATTATAGTATTTATATGCATTATAATATTACATATATACGTATCATAGTAATACTAATATACATATATATGTACATTAGTATTATAGTAAAGTATATACTATATGTATATGTGTGTATATATATATACACATATATATGTAATATTATATATGTATATATATACACATATATACACATGTACACACACACACACACACACACACACATATGTATGGAAGTATGTGGTTGCATATTTTCCTTGATTTTATAAAATTACTTGGCAGTTTCAAAGTTTAGTAACTTAAGCCAAGGGCTAAATCCACCAATTTTATTTTTTTTCTCCTCATTATTATGAACTTTATATCTGATATTTGTATGGAATAAATCAGTTCCCCATCTACATTTGCCATTTTCATCTGTGGTAACTGATGTAAGAGTAGATGCTCAGTTCCATACAGCAAATATTTTCTATTTTCTTTTCTTTTTTTGGAAAGGAAAAACTGAAACTTTTAATTTACTGATAATATGATCATTTATGTGCAAAATTCCAATCTACAGAAATGCTACTAGAATTAACAAGTGAGTTTAGCAACATTGTGGGATAAAAAAATCAATGTACAGAAATCCATTGTATCTATATATGAGCAATGGAAACTCAAAATAGCATAAAATGTGAACTATTTAGGGATTAATCTGACAAAAATCAGCAAGACCTGTACACTGAAAACTATGAAACATTTTAGCAAACATTTTCTGAGCCTCTCCTGTACTCTAGGCCAAGGAGATTCAAATATGAGTCAGGGAGCATTCCACTGTGAAGGAAGGTGGATGAATGTACAACAACAAAATGCTACTAAATTTACTCTTTGAAGACCTTGGTGTATACTTATATGCACAAATGTCTTTCTTCCCTCAACAGGATACCATTGTGGCTTTAAAGGCTCTTTCTGAATTTGCAGCCCTAATGAATACAGAAAGGACCAATATCCAAGTGACCGTGATGGGGCCTAGCTCACCAAGTCCTGTAAACTTTCGGATTGACACACACAACCGCTTACTCCTTCAGACAGCAGAGGTGTGGGCAAGAGGCAGATCTGTGTAGATGATTCTTTATGCTGGAGTACTGCTTTATTTGTATTCTGTTGATTTCAACAAAGACTTGTTTCCAGAGCTCTGTAGAGGAATAGGGAAGAGTGGTGCCCTCCTTTGGTTGAATTTGCTGAGCTCTGGAAGCGTGGGGAACTTGGGAAAGATTGGTGGAACAGGAGAAAACATGGGCAATGTAACATTGGGAAAGGAATGAACATAGAAACCTGCTGAGTTTCTATTCTTCACAGGCACTATGCTAGATTACTTTACATATGCTATTGCATTTACTTCTCAAAGTAACTCTAAGAAGTAAGTACATTTATCCCCATCATACATGTGATAAAACTGAGGCTGAGAGAGTTTAAGTGACTTGCTCAAGATCATGTTACTAGTAACAGTAGAGCTAGAATTTGAACTCATTATTCCAAAGACCATGTTCTTTCAGCTGTTCCACATGTCTTCTTAGGAGAATTGATAGAACTAGTAGTAGAATTCTCACTTTAACTGGAAGAAAAGAATATGCTAGTTTTTAACTTTATTCCCTTGGTCAATTTTGGGGGAGGTTGAGTACAATGGATGAAGGTGATAACTTCAATTCTGGAAAGTGAGGAAGTGTGGTGATGATAAACGAAAAGAAGGAATAAAGTTAGTCGCAGTCGTAGACAATATGTTATTGTGCTTCTAGGAAAGCCAGGGAATTAGGCGCTGATTAAGGGAGATCAGGGGAGGGAGATGACTTTAGTTTCTTGTCTTTTATGTTTCAACCCCAACAGGAGGACAGACTTGTAAGTAGCACTAATGTGCCCTCCCATGGGCAGAAGTGAGGGAGCTTGGAGAGTGTGCACTTTTCCTGCCATCACCTTGCTTACCTATTTGACTCATAGCTTTTGGTATGTGAGACAGTGCAAAGCTCCTAGTGCTGTCAGTGATTGCTTCTGCTCCTAATGAGGAATAGGGCTGATCTGTTTTGTTACTTGGAAGGCTCTGCATATGGAAAATTAGCTTCATTCAATTTTTTTTTCCCACCTTGATTCAGCTTGCTGTGGTACAGCCAACTGCAGTTAATATTTCCGCAAGTGGTTTTGGATTTGCTATTTGTCAGGTATGTAACAATGCTTATTTTTTGAAGTTAAATATAACTTTTTATAATAATTATTTGGTTTGAGGCTTTGCTAAATCTTTAACTTGAATATAGTTCTTAATGATATACATCTACGACTTAAACAAGATATATCACTGTCTTTAATAAAAAGTGTTAGAGATGTTGCCAGCCAGTGAGTAGAGAACAGTTATATAGACTGATTTTCTATTTGAAAAATATTTCTTGGAGATTATTTGCTTTTTGAAGTGAGGGTTAAAATCCTCTAATATGATTCCCAATAACAACCACATGTTTTACTTACAATTTCTTAATATTCATCTGATAATATGGTAGAATTATTGTCAACATGGTAGAATTATTGACTTGAAGGGAGGAATTGTGTCCCTTTAATGTAAAATCTTATATAATAGTAAATATAACAATTAGAGCATAATTATGTTCAATGCCGTGGTATAGGAAAAAAAATCTAAAGAAATTTACATTGTATGGTTCAGCAGGAGCTACAAGAAAATGAAAGCAGGATGAAAAATACTGAATAAAGTAATCATTATGCAAAAGAGTACATAAAAATCTTGAGGACTTTAAAATCATCTCATTAGAACACCAAGATAATACGTAATAGGACCAGAAATGGTCGTGTGCTTGGGTAGAAACAAACAAACAAGTAAAAACACTGAAACACTTATTGAGAAAGTAAAAAAAAGGCTATTATGGAGATAAAGTACTTTTTTGAAAACTAGTACAATCATTCTAGTTGAGAGAACAGGTATACTTGGTGAGTATGGCAGGTATACCTTGCTAAGCAGGTATAATTTAGAAACTTCCAAATAATTCTAAGATTATTTTGTATGTTGCTCAGAACACAGTAAACCTTTTTTTTTAAAACTAAAGGAAAAATGATCGGCTGGGTGCGGTGGTTCACACCTGCAATCCCAGCACTTTGGGAGTCCAAGGTGGGTGGATCATGAGGTCAAGACATTGAGACCATCCTGGCCAACGTGGTGAAACCCT
>NW_016107347.1:9833560-9876071 GCF_001604975.1 Cebus imitator | reverse complement strand
AAAAAAATCATCACAGTGAAAAGGACAGAAAGAGACAGTGAATAATTTATTTTGGTCTTTACTAACGAAGACCATGGAAAATTCTCATTCTCAAGCTTTCTTGCAATCCAAGAGTAAATCCAAAAGTAAATATTCAGGGTGTTCTAGATAAAACTGAAAAATTACAAATACTTAAATCACCAAGTTGGTTGGGATTCATTTTTGATAAACTGAATGTAGAGAAATTACTAAAACCAAGTGATTTTTACTTGAGGCTTGAAGGACACAGGGTTAAATGTGGTGCCTGCTTGTCAGAAAGTTCACCAATCCCACATCAGTCTCAAAATGCAGAGGGACCGGTAGGCATTTTTCATGAGGGAGGAAAAAAATACAAAGAATGTGGTCACCCAGAAATGCGTATTGAGATTTTTTACAGTTGATATTTTAATAAGTGCTCTGGAAAAAGGAAGGCAAAGAATACTCATGAGTTTGCGGTAAGTATTACCCTCTTTTCGGCAATAAAATGCTAAACTGTTGGAAATAAACTGCAAGATCTTTTGAAGTTCCCTGAGCAAGCAGTTGAGCTTTACTGCCAAATGTAAACCCTAATACTTAGTTATGGCCCGAGAGACAAATAGAGTAGTCCTCGTCTGTTTCCTGACAGCATTGGTCTCTAAAAGAACAGTTATGTGCCACTGGAAAGAGAATGATGGAAATAATACAGAGCATCTCTTCAATTTTATGAGACTATTCTTCAGCTGCTTCAGGAATACTCTATAATTTAATCATTACAACTCTTTAAGAAAGAGTTGATGAATGTCCAAAGTGAGATAACCAGAATGATCAAGGGGATGAAGGAATGTATGAGTTTGGATTGTGGCAGAATAAAAAGATTGTAACTTTTAGATTTGAAAAATGAAGACTTACTTTAGAGGATTTTTTTTAAGTATGCAAATCCATGAGTGATATTAGATGTTAGTTCTGAGAGGGGTGTGTGTATGTGTGTGCGCATATGTGTATTATATGTTTTAGGTTTAAGTTAAGAGAAAATACAACCTTACAAAGCAGCAGTAAGCTTTATGAACCTTGTTATAAAAAAGGAGATGAGGCAGAACATGTAAGTAGATTCCAGTCCATCTGGGGATGAGACTGGCCTAGGAAGGTTTTTTTTTTTTTTTTTTGAGTTGGAGTTTCGCTCTTGTTACCCAGGCTGGAGTGCAATGGCGCGATCTCGGCTCACGGCAACCTCCGCCTCCTGGGTTCAGGCAATTCTCCTGCCTCAGCCTCCTGAGTAGCTGGGATTACAGGCACGCGCCACCAGGCCCAGCTGATTTTTTGTATTTTTAGTAGAGACGGAGTTTCACCATGTTGACCAGGATGGTCTTGATCTCTTGACTTCGTGATCCACCCGCCTCGGCCTCCCAAAGTGCTGGGATTACAGGCGTGAGCCACTGCGCCCGGCCTGGCCTAGGAAGTTTTGAGTACATCCCTAAGCTTCTGATTTAGGATCGCTTTGAGAAAGATGCAGGTCCTCCAGCATGTCTACAGCACTTTTAACATCAGTGATGGGTACTGAGTAGATGCTGAGAAAGACCCAGTTGACTTAAAAGCTGTCGTTTATTTTATCATTTTTGACAAACGTTGTATGAACAACAACAAAAAATCCTCAGCAATGTTAAACTAAGGCTCTTCAATGTTTTAGTTTTGATTTATCCTACTGAGAGTTTCTAACGTCCTAGGTAGTAAAAAATGACCCCATTTGGGAAACAGGCCTTAGAAATTAGTGAATGCTCTCAACAAAGATTTTCCCTCAAGGGACTGTTTACTTTCTTTGAGAAAATATATCCCCGAATATCACCCATAAGTGTTTTATTATTCTTGTTTTTGAATATTACTTAACAAATTTCTCCATTAAAAATAATTTTATAAATTGTAATAATATTTGTTAATAGTGATACTTTGTTAGCCAGTAAAATTAATTTTTTTTCTAGTTTGAAGATTAAAAATCTTATTGGGTCCGTCCAAAGAGAATCATTAACTAGTACAGTATTTAGAAGGCATAGTGATGGAAATTTATGTCCAATTTATTATTTATGCTAGTTTATTTTTTACAGCTCAATGTTGTATATAATGTGAAAGATTTTGAGTCTTCTAGAAGAAGAAGATCTATCCAAAATCAAGAAGCCTTTGACTTAGATGTTGCTGTAAAAGATAATAAAGATGATCTGAATCATGTGGATTTGAATGTGTGCACAAGGTAAATGTCTGCTTAGGTCTCTCTTCTTTTTTGCTTTAAAAAATAGACTTGAAGATTCAATTATATATAGTTGTCTAACTATGTCAATATAAGAAGTTATATTGAACAAAGAATTCAGTAATGCACCACACTTCATATTACAAACTAGAAATAGTAATTATATTCAAGCATCTATTAGATGCATACAAAAATTATTTATGTTTTCCCTGAATATATAACAAATTTGAATAGAACCATGTATATATACATTAGTAAAACTCAGGTCTAATTTAGGAAGACTTCAAATTTAGTCAATCATATTTAATACTCCAAAAATGGTTATTTCTTGTTACGAGTTATTTTTCTGTTGAAATAATTATTTCAGGTTCATATTGAACCTTAACTGTTATGTATTTAACCCAAAACTTTATGATAACATGCAAATTCAATAAAGAGGATAGTTTTTTTTTTTTTTTTTTTTTAAGATACATTGAAAATATTCCTGTTTAGGAGGTTCTCATCTTGGATAATTAGACACTTAACAACTGAAGCTTCCAGGATTACTTTTTAAGTTGATTCTTAAATTTTTCTATATCAAAGCATCTGAGAATCTTGTTAAGTCATAAGAAAGAAGGGTTCTACCTCAACCCTACTGACTTCACAGTAAGGCTGGGAAGCTGCAGCTTTTTGATCATTCTGCTGCACACAAGAGTTGGAGCATACTCCTTGTGAATGTTCTTATAAAGGCGTCACATTTTTTTTTTCTTTCATGAATCTATCCTGTTACATCTGCATTATTTGGCATTGAGCTGGGAGTTAAAGATGCACTGGCATTGAGGAGCTGCTGTCTGCTCTTGTAAAATATCCCATAGCATCCTGATTTAACTTGGCTTATTGTTGGGCTAGAAGTCCCTGATGTGGTCCTGAGCTGGCAGGTGTTCTTCAAGCTCATCTCTGGGTGTACATCCTGGTGGCCAGCCTTCACAGCCATTGCCTGGACCCAGTCTCTGCCATTACTGCTACTGTCTCTCTTATCTTTGGACCTTCTCGTTCTTGATTTTGGGGTAGAATGTCACACATTTGCCCCATTCTTCATTGGGCATTTCAGGCCAGCAGCCTGATATCAGAATCTCTGCAGTGGCATCCTTTTCAGCTGAGAAGAAAATAGGACTCCAATTATTTTTTACTAATCTTGCAATTGGTCTCTGTTATAGAATAATGACTTCAAGTTATTATTATAAACAATAACAACCTACAGTAATTACAAACTTATATGCCAGGCACTGTACCAAGCACTTTTACATGCATCTCATTTAATTCTTACAGTAAATCTGTAAAGTATGTATTACTATTATTCCTGCTTTTCTCAAATTCCTGGCCTCAAACGATCCTTCTGACTTGGCCTCCCAAAGAGCTGGGCTTGTAGGCATGCCTGTTCCTGCTTTTCTCATTCATTTATTTATTCCCTTAGCAAATATTGGTTGAGTCTCTACTATGTGCCAGACATAGTGTCTGTGTGTCAGCTGTGGGAATATAATTGTAAGCCAAAAAAGACACAAGCTCTGCCCTCGTGGAAATTGGTGTTTGAGGGGGATACATAAACTAATGAAAAACATCCCCTAAGCAGGTCTAAAATTCTAGTTTTGAAAAGGGTAAAGAAGAAGACCCTCATGGAGTTATGAGAGGGATATTTTTGCCTCTTAAGAGATATCAGGTAAAGAAACATGAGGAAAATGAGGTGGAACCAGGATTTAGACTATGAAGAGGCCTCAGAATTCATTTATAGGGGCTCATGTAAGGATGCAGGATTTCCAGTCTTATCCACATGTCAGGAATCAGGTGGACAACAGAGTTCGGGTGGGAGGTAGAGCGTGAAGAAGGGAAATGTTTTCATGTGAGGGTAGGGGTTTTATAAAAAGGGTTTAAATGCTGCTACTAGTTTTCTGAGAAAAATTTGGTATGAAAGACAAATAACATTTAAGTGTATTTTTTCAGCAGCACATTATAAAAAGACTATCTGATATTTCCGACACTTGATTCCTATCAACAGGATCCAAGACCTTACGTCATACCAGTCTTTCTGTGTGGCATAATAGTTTAACAAATTCTGCCCCAGGCTGGTAGAGAGATCAGATCAACCAAGGCACGCTTAATGATGTACCGAAAGTAGAATCTGCATTTTGCTTTTTAAGCATGTAAGCATATTGACTGTTTTTTCCCATCTGTAATTTTTTCTCATATGCAAACACCTCTAGTTTCAATCCATTTATTAGTTTTCAATAACATCTATTTTGGCTTAGTGCATTGTCAGCAGATGGTTTCAGTTGCTTTGGATTGCAGAGCCAGCTGAAGTCAGCAGTTGTACTATGTGGCTTTTCAATCAGTCATGTTTGGCAGGCATGAGTTTACTGCTCTAAAAAGCAAGATTTTTCTAACAGACCTTCTTGCTTTTGCCATTTAAAAGGACAACAGGTACTAACTTAACGCTGTGATCCTTTTACGTTGGAGGTGAACATCTTTCCTTAATCACTTAGCTGGGCTCCTTCTGCTCCAAATGAAAAGCTCTTGCCATAAATTCATTTTAGAAAAATATTTATTTTCAAGGAGACAAAATGTTGTTGGTGCCCAGATCCTTTGATGCTCACATTATGTACAATGGGGTGAGAGAAGGATGCAGTGTAATAAAACTTTCCAAGGTTTGTAATTCCCTCGTAGCAGCCAAAGAAAACACAAAATGTTTTTCAAGTATATGGGAAAACAAAGGGAAGGCCTCTCCGTACTGGTCTGATGTTTCTAAAACCAGATGAATAAAAGGTTGCTAAGACCTTGGATGGGGCCTATCGCTAAGTTGTCAAGTCATGCCTCCCCCTCTGGGCCTGGCTTTCGGCTTAGAATTTTGGTGCTGTCAACTATTGAGAAAAGGAAAAATGCAATTCAGTTTGGAATCACCACTAGAAAACAGAGTTGTCTGTTGAAAGGATGTATGTTGTTCTGCTACAGTTTATCAGCACAAGCCTGTTACATTGCAGGCATTGCATATTGTCTGCCAAATGAACACATTGTTGTATCATTATTTCTTACATGATCGAAAGCTCTAAGAATACCACACATGTAAGAAAATGATAACCTATTTTCAAATTCTCTATAGTGAATTTTATTTGAACTTAAACAGTATTTGGAATAACGTTTGGTGGGTTTGATTTTTATATGAAGATAATTTAATAACAGCTTTAGGTTCTTCCTGGGGAGTTTTCATTCATCCTCCCCTCTTTGATTTAGGTTTTTGGGCTCAGATAGGAGTGGCATGGCTCTTATGGAAGTTAACCTACTCAGTGGCTTTATGGTGCCTTCAGATGCCATTCCTCTGGGTGAGACAGTGAAGAAAGTGGAATATGATCATGGAAAACTCAACCTCTATTTAGATTCTGTAAGTAGTAAAGCGTAAAGTAACTGTTAATACAGCTACTATATATTATGTTTAGATGTCTACCTTACTTTAAGTGTGTTTTCTTTAAGTTGTTGTTATTTCAACTTTTTGTGTCCCTGAATGAGTTTAATATGGCAACCATATATTTATCTTCATTAGAAAGACATAACTATAAACTCAGTTTAGAGAGTTGCTATTACTGATGAGGCTGATGAAGTTCTTTAAAACCTAATCTTTATTTCACACCAGATGTGAAATACATAGAAATTTCCATATTATAATTAAAAAAATTCAGTCCAGACGTGAATTTGAGACCCTCTCTGCCTCAGGAACTTGCTTAGGCTGGAGTGTAGTGGTGCAATCATAGCTCACTGCAACCTTCCACTCCTGGGCTCAAGTGATCCTCCCACTTCAAGCTCCTGAGTAGCTGGAACTACAGGTGCATGCCACCATGCCTAGATAATTTCATGAAAAGTTCTTGTAGAGACAGAGTTTCACTTTGTTGCCAAGGCTGATTTTGAATTCCTGGCTTCAAGCAATCTTCTGGTCTTGGCCTCTCAAAGTGTTGGGATTACAGGTGTGAACTGCCATGACTGGCTAGAAGACAAAAGCCTTAATTACACATTTTAAAATTCTTCCATGAAGCTTTTAAGAAACCTTAAAGGGATTAATATTCTTACCTTGAAAAATTAGGTGCTAAATCATGGAAGATTATTCTCAGAGATTTGATCTTGACATATAATTATGATATAACCTTCATGTACTCTTTCCATTGCTGAATGAGTACTACTAATTCAAGCATAAGGTGCATACAATATGTAGGGAAAGGTAAGTGAAGAATTCCAGACTCTGCTTGGTATGTCTCAAAACTGGTGGCATGTAAGTTTATTCTTTTCTTATAGCATTTAGATGAGCTTCACAGGTTGACTTGATATTGAGTTCATAGTATTCTAAGGATTTCATTTTACATGGGTGTGTTTGTAGTTTCATATTTCAGTTTTGCTAAGTATGAATCAGAAATATATTGCTAAATATCTACTTTTAAAAAGATAGTTCCTGAATGTTCTCATTTGTCTTAGCTCTTCAAAACCACTTTGGTTAAAGCCCTGTTAAAATGAATTCAGTCTCAATCTAATGTTAAATAAGAGTCTCTAGATTCTTTTGTTCTTTAGGAATTATCTTACATTAAACCCTGCATGAAAGCCATGGGCCTGACTTGGAACTTGAAAAACAAATTTAAGGTTTTAATTTAGTAGTGTAATTGGTTTTGGAGTTGGTCTTCTATCTTTGATGCTCTTGTTAATGGTTATCTTAATTTGAGTGTCCAGCATTCTTTGAGTGGTCAGTTTGACTTTTCATTTACTACTGCTGGCAAATAAGGGAATATTGGAAGGAATTTACTAATTTCTGATTCTTTAACTAGTGTTGTTTGCCAAATTGGCAAAAGGTATCCCTCTTGGAGACAGACAGGCTGGCCATGTGTACCCCATCTCAGTCTTTGGCTGTGGAGTACAGCCCCATCTTAGTTACCTCACCTACTGGGTGGCATGGCTTGCGTGAGCTGAGGGAGATTCCCAGGAGAAGGAGGCTGCTATGAGCCATTAGTAGTAACTGGGTGTGGGGTGCACCATTTGAGACAGGGGATCTGGTGCATGCACCCTCAGTCTTGCTGCATACTTAACCACCCTAATTCTCAGCATCCCATTCAGCAAAATGGAACTAAGAACAAATATCTTTTTGTAAGCATTGTTTTAAAAGTTAAATAAGAGAGTTCCTAGGAAGTACTTAACTGCAGTATCTGACATGTAGAAATCCTCCCTAAGTGTTAGTCTCTGTTTCTTAAAATAAGAAAAAGAAATGTCTTTACTTAATCATGAACATGCAGTGTGCCAACCCCTTAAGACTCTTTTGTATTTTTCAAGGTAAATGAAACCCAGTTTTGTGTTGATATTCCTGCTGTGAGAAACTTTAAAGTTTCAAATACCCAAGATGCTTCAGTGTCCATTGTGGATTACTATGAGCCAAGTAAGTATGCTCTGGAGTTCTTGATTCTTAGAAATTAAGCCAGGCATTCATTCATTTACTGGAAGTGACCACCTTTTAGATTGGTTCTGTGGCAAGGGCAGGGTTTGGTAGGAGAAAGTATAAAAGGTAGAGAGGCAGGAAGTGAGCATTCCATTTCAGTGAAGACTATTGATAATTTACAAGGGTCACATGAGAGGTTTTAGCATATGAAATTTAAAAATGATATATATTTTTCATAATGTTTTAAGTTTTTAACTCACAATTATAAACGTTACAAAGAAAAATTGACAGAGAGAGTCTAGCTATGTTTCATTTGAAGATAGTGCTTCTATTTCAAGCACCCATTTCATTTGGTTCCAGCTTTAAAATGGGAGTTCTAAAAGTAGAGCTACCATTTGACCCTACGATCTCATTACTGGGTATATATCCAAAAGACAATAAATTATTCTACTGAAAAGACACCTGCACTCATATGTTTATGACGGCACTATTCAGAATAGCAAAGACAGGGCATTGACCTAGGTGCCCATCAACTGTGGACTGGATAAAGAAAAGGAAGTACATGTACACCTTGGAATACTATATAGCCATTAAAAAAGAACTAAATAATGTCTTTTGTAGCAACATGGATGCAGCTGAAGGTCATTATTCTAAGTGACTTAATGCAGAAACAGAAAACCAAATATCATGTGTTCTCACTTATAAGTGGGAGCTGAACATTGGGTACACATGGACATAAAAATGGAAACAGTAGACACTGGGGACTTCAAAAGGGGGAGGGAGAGAGGGAAACAAAAGCTGAAATACTCTATTGGGTACTATGTTCATTATTTGGGTGACAGGATCAATAGAAGCCCAAACCTCAAGCATCACATAATATAGCCTTGTAACAAGTTTGTACATGTACCCCCTGAATAGTATATAAATAAATAATAAGTAAAATGGGACTTCTTCAGGAGAGAGCATGAACAGCATCTGCAATGCAGTGGCATTGGCTGGAGTTAGCTCTTTCTTCATTGATATATACTTCTTATATCAAGTATAAGTTTGCTGAAAACTTATACTTGATAACAGACTTTTAAAAGTGTATCAAGAAAAATATAGCCAGTTTGGAAAATAACTTGAGCTTCTTTGATTTTACTGGTAACTTCTTATTTTATAAAATGATGGGAATTTAGGATGTAAAAATAGAGAGCTGGTCTAGAGACAGCCCAAGTTTAACAGGATGAATCCATGTTTAGTCAGAGTGACTTTTTGCATGTGATCTCTGTCTGGCCTAACGTTTCTAATGGTAATACGTCTTATTTTGAATAAGCCCTTGTGGTGGCCCAGAATCATCACAATGATGAGAAGCATGACCATTTTGATGTGTTAGGTAGTTATAGATAATTACACTTTAAATGAGATGAACTTGTTCCCATTGTTGTTAGTGCTTGATAGAGTATTCAAGACGAAGGCATAGCACCAGTTCTTTCCTCTAAGTCAACAAGCCAGTTCCTCTTGTCTTTTGGCACTGAGGAAAAGGATTCACCCAGGTTCTTGTGGGACATTTGGGAAACACTGATGTAGTACTTCTTCTCTAGTGGAGGGATGGAATATACTGTGCAGACCCAATGACAGTAACTAGTTATCCAACTTTATTACTTAATTGAAAAATTCCCCAATTTATATTTCTTGGGTGCGTGGGGAACATTTTAAATATTTATGAAACAAAAATAATTCAGTCTATGCAAAGTTTTGTGGAAAGCAACTTATTTATGAGGAGGCCATTTTAAAATGAAAATTTGGGAAAGATCAGAATAAGCAAAACACAGAACTGGAAAAAACCACTTCAAACTTCATATGGAAACAAAAGAGAGCCTGCATAGCCAAAACAATCCTAAGCAAAAAGAACAAAGCTGGAGGTATCACTGCCTGACTTCAAACTATCCTTCAAGGCCACTGTAATCAAAAAAGCATGGTACGATTACCAAAACAGAGACATAGACCAACGGAACAGAACAGAGGCCTCAGAAGCAACACCAAACATCTGCAATCATCTGATCTTTGACAAACCTGACAAAAACAAGCAATGGGGAAAGGATTCCCTGTTTAATAAATGGTATTGGGAAAACTGGCTAGCCATGTGCAGAAAGCAGAAACTGGACCCCTTCCTGACACCTTACACTAAACTCCAGATGGATTAGAGATCTAAACATAAGACCTAACACCATAAAAACCCTAGAAGAAAACCTAGGCAAAACCATTCAGGATATAGTTATAGGCAAGGACTTCATGGCTAAAACACCAAAAGCATTGACAACAAAAGCCAAAATAGACAAATGGGGTCTAATTAAACTCCAAAGCTTCTGTACAGCAAAGGAAACAATCATTAGAGTGAACCGGCAACCAACAGAATGGGAAAAAAATTTTGCAATCTAACCATCTGACAAAGAATGGTTATCCAGAATCTGTAAAGCAGATTTACAAGAAAAAAACAAACAAACACATTCAAAAGTGGGCAAAGTATATGAACAGACATTTTACAAAAGAGGACATCGATGAGGCCAACAAACATATGAAAAAAAGCTCATCATCACTGGTCATTAGAGAAATGCAAATCAAAACCACATTGAGATACCATCTCATGCCAGTTAAATGGTCATCATTAAAAAATCTGGAGACAACAGATGCTGGAGAGGATGTGGAGAAATAGGAACACGTTTACACTGTTGGTGGGAGTGTAAATTAGTTCAACCATTGTGGAAGACAGTGTGGCGCATCCTCAAGGACCTAGAAATAGAAATACCATTTTACCCAGCAATTCCATTACTGGGTATATACCCAAAGAATTATAAATTGTTCTGTTATGAAGACACAAGCACACATATGTTCATTGTGGCACTGTTTACAATAGCAAAGACCTGGAACTAACCAAAATGTCCATCATTGGTAGACTGGGTAAAGAAAATGTGGCACATATACACCATAGAATACTACACAGCCATAAAAAACGATGTGTTCCTGTCCTTCATAGGGACATGGATGAATCTGGAAACTATCATACTCAGCAAACTGACATAAGAACAGAAAATCAAACATTGCATGTTCTCATTCATAGGCGGGCGTTAAACAATTAGAATACGTGGACAAAGGGAGGGAAGCATCACACACTGCGCTCAGTAGTGGGGGGCTAGGGGAGGGACAGCGGGGGTGGGGATAAAGACCAGATATAGGTGATGGAGAGATGAAGGCAGCAGACTGTCTTGCCATGTATGTACCTATGCAACAATCCTGCATGATCTGCACATGTACCCCAGAACCTAAATTACAATTAAAAAAAAATCTCAAAACACATTTACAATATGGACAACAATCTCTGAAAAATCATGAATAAATTTGAAATCAGAATATGTTTTTTTAAAACGATAAAACTCATTTGTGTTTTACAGTGAGTTTACTGTGGCTTTATGGGTACTTTATATAGTTTTTTCATATTAGCTTTTAGATACATGCTCAGTGTTTTAAAACCTTAAAACAAGGTATTGTTTAAGGTTTAAAACCTTAAAACAAGGTATTGTCTTCCCTTCATATTTATGTATTTTTTACTAGAGCCCAGGGTAAATGCCTCTTTTCAGTAGTTCTAATGATTAGAATTTGAGTGCATAGAAGATGTCATCCTAAAATAAACTCTTGAGGAGGTTAAACAGTCCTCAACTGAAAATTCTTCCTGATGCAGAGATTAAAGTGGTGCTTGCGATTGTAGTGTGCAGCTGCAGTTAATTTGCCCTCTTTCAATGCTCGCCAGCTGCTGGTGGTAGACAGATTGGACTGAGTGCATTGTTTCTCCCTTGGATTTGGTTAGTACTTTGGACCCTTCTTCAACACTTCAGTTGTTTCTTGTAAAGAAAAATAAAATTAGGTAAAGAATGGAAAACTCAGAAGAGTGTATCAAAATGCTCTTATGTTTTGGCAAAGTCAGTGTTTCCAGACAAGGGAGCTGTGTGAACTGATGTCTGCTTCTTTGAACAGGGAGACAGGCGGTGAGAAGTTACAACTCTGAAGCGAAGCTATCCTCCTGTGACCTTTGCCGTGACGTCCAGGGCTGCCGTCCTTGTGAGGATGGAGCTTCAGGCTCCCATCATCCCTCTTCAGTCATTTTTATTTTTTGTTTCACACTTCTGTACTTTTTGGAACTTTGGCTGTGATTTATTTTTGAAGGACTCCATGTAACACTAATATTTCTAGTACTCACATGTGATTGCTTTGTTTTCATAATCGAATATTGCTTTTATTTTGAAAAACAGTTTTTTTTTCTTTCTATGGGGTTGGGGTGGTGGTGGTGGTGGTGGTGTACAGCAGATCCTAGTGTGTATAGCTGCATAGATTTCTTCACCCGGTCTTTGTGTGGAAGATCAGAATGAATGCAGTTTTATGTCTATATTTTCCCCTTTCAAAATCTTTTAGCATTTTTTTGGAGGTGTTTGTTTTCTCCAGAATAAAGGTATTATTTTAGAATAGTTATTCTCCTCATTTTGTGGAAGAAATGAACCCAGATTCTTAAGCATTATGGCACATCCATGTTTGCTTAAAGATGGATTTCCCTGGGAATGGGAGAAAACAGCCAGCAGGAGGAGCTTGATCTCTTCCCTTCCCACCTCCAACCTAACCCTAACTGCCCACCCCACCCCACCCTACTGCCCCATGCCCAGCGGTCTCAGTAGATACTTCTTAACTGGAAATTCTTTCTTTTTAGAATGTAGGTGATGAGTTTGTTTGGGGGGGCATTTTTTTTCCCCGCTGGAAATCTGATCACACACCCCAGCTTTTCCTTTTCCTCTCTTTTTCCTGTACAGAGAAATATGAGAGGGGCAGTACATGTCCCTGTGCTTTGCATGCCATCTCAGAGGTTGAGGAGCATACCAAAAACTGCCCTGGAGGGTGCTGGGTGTGCTCTCTCCTTCCCACATCCTCAGCCCCACACTGACTCTATTTCGGGGTGAGAGGCAGAGAGCACTGTAATATGTGCCTCAAGGGATTTTGATTAGAAGATCCTAGACCAGGAGACACTGTGAGCCAGGGCACAACAAAATACTGGATAAGTCATTGCAGACCGACCTCCCTGCAATTTGAGAAAGAAGCTGGGTTTGTGGAGAATCAGAGCATCTTGACATGACTCCTGGCCTAAAGATCTCTGGCATTGGACAGGGGTTCTGTGGAAACTCTTCTAGGCTCAGTGATCTGAGCATCAGACTGCCAGTCATCTAGTGACATCTGATGCTTGCTGTGAACTTTTAAGATCCCTGAATCCTGAGCACCTTAATTTTTAGTTGCCCTGTGTTCTGAAGAGTAATATAATTTATCTGGATGGAAATTTTAAAGATGTCCCCCTTTCTCCTTCTCCTCATTCTCTCTTTCTTTCCTTTCCATCTCACTTTCTTCTTTGCCTTCTAAATATACTGAAACAATTTAAATATGAGTCAACAATTAATGATCTTTTACTCAATCTAAGAAATGGTTTAGTTTTGTTGTATAGCTTTCAGCAAATGTATTGGCATTTCTCTCAAGTGGACACGAGAAAAAGTAATTGCCATGTGCTTCAAAGAGTTTGTTTTATGTTTTTAGTTTTTTAAAAAATAAATCCATCAAAAAGAAAGTATGCAAATATATCTTTTAAGATTAATTTTAAAAAATGCTCTTATTTTAGTGAATTTTCAGAAATTATAGTGGAATGAATGGTATATATTACTTATGGATATTTTGGATACCATGGTAGGAATAACTAACATTCAATGTTTTAAAGCTGTCAAACCTATATGTAGAAAATAGATCCCAGAGAGTGGTCTATGAAGAGGGCAGTTAAGTATCAAATACCTAATTTTCTTGTATTTGTTTTTAAGTGGGGAAAAGTTTCTAGATCTCTTACACCTCTGACACAATGTTCTAAAACAGGCACTTGCTATTATGGGGCCTGCTTGTAATGGTGTTTTTGCCCTTTATACTCTGGGGGTTCTTTAAAGGTCAAATAATCTTATAAAAAATTGGGAGAGGGTCTTGGCAAAGGACTTTCCCCTCCTCTGCCCTAACCTGGGAACCTTATAATGATAATCGATACTTTATATTCTTTAGTACCTAATGTATAGTGAACTTTTGCTGTCATCTATTAGGAAACACTAGGATGGAAGGGCCATTTAAACCTTATTTACTTGTTTAAAAACTAGCATTTGAATACTTTTTTGGTGAAGAACTTCAGGTTTTCAATTACAAAGTACCTTGTAACTCATCTCTTTTTATTGTAAGTTTACTGAAAGTGAAGAGGACAAAAATGAGAAGGAAGAGAAAGGGTTAGCTAGCACTGCCTCCTGGGGTATCGGGCTGTGCAGATGTCCCAGCCACTTCTTCCTTCATACTTCCCTTGGAGAACTTGCTCTGCTATAAGCAGTGGACTTGGACTAAAAGTGATTAAAATACCACAGGCATAAGGAGAAAAGGAGTATATGTAGTAGTAACGATCAATAGTATAGATGATTTTCTTTACATGCTATGGGTAATAATATTAAAAAACTCATTTTACCATTAAGATTGCTTATGCTGAAGCTCTTCCATTTAGAATACTGTCAATGTCATTTACTGGTATGAACTAAAACCCCCTTCTTTCTACTGACTGGGAACCTTAAGCCACCAGCATATCTCACCTCCCTTTCTGGTTGGCCAATGCTTCCAGAGACTCCATGTTGGGAAAACCTAGTAGCCAAACACTTCTAGGACAGAATAACACTTTTATATTTGGTTTTACCATCTTACTACTTTTAGTTATAGTTTTAAAAAAGAAATTCAAGCCCATTAAAATATGTCTGGTCAATGAAATTCTTCCTTTTATTGTGCTGTTCTATTGTACTTTGTTTTTCAAACAATCTAAAAATAATATCTTTGGTTTAATATTTTGGATTATATATTACGATCTGAGGAGCATTTTGCTTATACAGAATATGATATATTTCCGTTACCTAGGAGTTGTTACTTACATATGCAATACCATATCTTGAATGTGGCAATTTTCAGGATTGTAGGTAGCGTAACTCTCCCTGCTCCTATTCTTTTGAGTCTAGGTATAATTATTTTTTTTTAAAGATGTACTTAGCTTTAATCTCTATTTATGCTAAATATAGTTATAAATAGACTGTCAATATAATTCCGACTATTTTTATTTTGACATAATTATTTCTTTTGACATGTCTGGCTGACTCAAGACATTAAAAACATTGGAACTTTGACTTTTCTTTGCCATTTTTAAGAAAAGAACCATTTTATTAACCTGCTGGCATATAATCTGGAGTTCTTTTGAAAATCTTACTTTTTCTAATTTGTTTTATTGAATTATTGAATACTCATTTCTTTCTAAAAATATGTTGTAAATTCTCTCTTGGCAAGATTTTTCCCTATGAGGGTAGTTATTATTTGAGTCTGCCAAGTGGTTACCATGGGTCAAGGTGCCATGATATATTCTTGGGTGCATTAGTTTTTTGCATATTGTAAATTTAAGACACTTATAGTAAGTGGACTCATTTGTGAATGGACTTCAGAACCTTTTACGTTCTCAGTAGAGGCTTCTGTTGGACAGGCAGAAGAGTATATTGCTCACTTTTTTTTTTTTTGTCTTCAAATTCCAGTAAGGCATAGCACTTAAATTAAAAATTTTCCATAATCTATTCAGATGATATTTATGTTAATATTAAATATCTTATGTTACACCGGGAGTAATTTAAGGTGCAATTATTTTTATCACTACTTTGATTATCCTCTTCAGAAAACTAAGCAGTAAGTGTAACTTTTAAATTAAGTATATGTCAGTGAGAGTAGGATTATTTTAACAACTATTTCTATCCAGTGAGTTGTGTTTTCATGTCTCATCAAAAGACAGTACCACATTGCATCATTTTATAAAATACATTATCATTTTCATTTCAATTGTAACATAGGAAAATAGGTATTTCCTGGATGATTTCTGAGTTTCTTACTGCAAAGAAAAGTTATACATTGGTACACATGTGTCTCTGTAATAGGAATAATATTGATATATGTGTGCTACATATTTAAGAATCATCCTATCTTACATTGTCTTGAGGCCAAGATTTACTACTTTTGCCCAGTGTGTTGAATTGGTGATAGAAGGCAGTTCCATGTTCCATTTGTAGATCTTTAAGATTTTATCTTTTGATAACTAATAGAATGTCGCTCAATTCTGGTCCTTCAATCCTTTATGGTTTTGATTTTCAGTAAGGGTCAGTTGATGTGGAGTCAATCTCTTTTGTACACAGGAAGCTTTATAAAACTTCATTCACAAATCTCCTATTTTGGGAAGCTGTTTTGCATATGAGAAGAATACTGTTGAAATATTATTTTTCCAGGAACTAAAGCTTTATATATTGATCAAGATTCTGAAAGTTTTAATTTTTAATGTTGGAATGTTATGTTATTATTAATTGTACTTTATTATGTATTCAATAGAAAATCATGATTTATTAATAAAAGTTTAAATTTCCACCTATTTATTATGTGTTCTTTATATTTGAGCATAAAGCATATCTATAGCACATCTCCCTTATTTAAGCTTACTTATGAGAAACAGGATGTCTGAGGCTAGCTTAGATTAGGTATTATTGTGTTGCAAGGGCTTGACATAAATGAAGTTGAAGAAATTTTATCATCAGCCTTCTTTACCTACCCCCCTCAGTGGAGAGGTAGGTAATACACAAATTAAAAAAAATAATGTCAGGTAAGCACTCACTTAACTTCTGGAAATTATACAGAAGTATACAGAACACATAGCTTTTATACACACAGGAAAATGGAGGTACCGATTGTCGCATCCAGACCATAAGATTTCATGTGCATTTGCTTAATTCCCACCCAGTGTTATTTAATACTTCTGTTGCCATGAATTTTTTGGGCTTCTGTGAAATACTAAAGATAACATTTCACAATTGGGGGTTCTGAACTGGAAGTGATTTTGCCTTCGGGTACAATTTGCTAATGTCTGGACATAGTTTATTTGGTTAACATAATTGGAGATAGTGCTATTGTCATCTAGGGAATGGAGGCCAGGGATGCCGCTAAACATTCTACAAAGCGCCAGACAGCTCCTTACAACAAAGAATTATTTGACCCAAAATATAAGAAAGTTCCAAGTTTGAAAACCCTCTAGCTAAGTGACGCAGGGCCCTTCTAGATCACCTCATAATGCCAACTGTTTAATATGATTAACTTAATACACTCTTATACAAGAATAGAGTCATTGGAGTCACTGGACAGATATTTAGATTAACAAATAAGTTTATATCCCAAGTCTAGGAAACTTGGCTTGAAGGCTGGGGAAAGATGAAGTAAATTTTTTTGAAAATATCTGTAATGGTAGTTTCCAAACTTGACAGACATTAGATTCACTTAAGAGCTTGGTTTGACAAAAATTTCTGGGCTTGCTTTAAGAAATCCTAATTCAGCATATCCTGAATCAGGTTCTGGATCTGAATTGTTAGATAAAGAGGTGATTCTGATGATTATTTTAATCTGAGAACCACTGGATTATTTAACGAGTTTTCCAGGCCTCACCTGCCTGGGTATTAAAAGGGATCTTGGAAATAGCATCATCCGTGCCATCTAACAGGGCCTCCAGCTTCCCAGACAGTCCTTCCCAGTGATTCCTGGGGGCCTCCAGGACTGTTTCATTCTCTCACAAAGGATACCACGATCTGTCACGTGGGATTTGCTTTGTTCTTTCTCTCCTATCTGGCCCAGTTTGTTTATGTTCAGTGTAGCAGAGACTGTCACTTTCTTCCTCCTATTCAACCCCTTCTCCTCCTCCTCCTTAGTTTCAGGAGGAGCTCATTTCCCAGCTGCCTTTGCAGTAAGGTAGAGGAGGACCAAGTTCTGCTCAGTGGGATGCAGGCCAAAGATATTAGCGATACCTGTGAGAAGTATCCTTAAAAGGAAGGGAGTAGGTGTCTTGCTTCTTTTTTTTTTAAATTTTGCTTTGGGTTCTGGTGTACATGTGCAGGTCATGTAGGGTTGTTGCATAGGTGCATACTATATCCGGCATTTCTCCCCATGTTATCCCTCCCCACCCTTCCCACCCCACACTGTCCCTCCCCTACCCCCCCCAACTGCCCCCAGTGTGTGTTGCTCCTTTCCCTGAGTCCACGTGTTCTCATTGTTCAACAATCGCCTATGAGTGAGAACATGTGGTGTTTGGTTTTCTGTTCTTGTGTTAGTTTGCTGAGAATGATGGTTTCCAGATTCATCCATGTCCCTACAAAGGACATGAACTCATCATTTTTTATGGCTGCTTAGTATTCCATGGTGTATATGTGCCACATATTCTTTGTCCAGTCTATCACTGATGGGCATTTGGGTTGGTTCCAGGTCTTTGCTATTGTAAACAGGGCTGCAATGAACATATGTGTGCATGTGTCTTTATAGTAGTGCCTTTTCTTCATCCTGCTGCCTGGATTGTGGATGATTGGCTAAAGCTCTATCAGTTCAATTTTTTAAAAAAATTATACTTTAAGTTCTGGGGTACATAAATTTTTCGGTCCTTTACCGGGAAGGCCAAACCCTCAGGACTGGAGGCTGGAGAGCCTGAAGGAGCTGGGGTCCCTAATGACCATGGGACAACCCTGAACCACTTACCTTCGAATTTCTTCTGCAAGTGAGAGAACACCTACCTTGTTTAAACCAGTTATGGTGGTGGGCAGGCTCTAGGGTAGGCCCCATGACCCCTTCCTACTGATGCTCAGGCCATTGTGGATCCCCTCCCTTGATTATGTGTGAGGCCCGTGACTTGCCTCTGGCCAATAGAACATGGCAAAGGTGACAGAATGTGCATTAGATTGTAGTGACCATCTTGCTGGAGTCTCTCCCCGCTTTTCTGGCTTTGAAGAAATGAGCTGCCAATGTTGGGCAAGAAAGTAAGAGAAGCTTTTAGGAGCTGACAGCAGCCTCCAATTGACAGCCAGCAAGAAACGGAAATACCTACAGCTGTAAAGAACTGAGTTCTGCCCACAAAAGTGGGTCCTTCTCTCGTTAAGCCTCAGAGCAGACTGCAGCCTCAGCTGATGCCTTGATTACAGCTGCAGGAGACCCTAAACAGGGAGCCCTACTGTGTGCCCAGTCTACGACTCAGAGAAACCGTGAGATAAAAAGTGTGTTCTTTTCTTTTCTTTCTTTTTTTTTTTTTTGAGATGGAGTTTCGCTCTTGTTGTCCAGGCTGGAGTGCAGTGGTGCGATATTTCGGCGCACTGCAAACTCTGCCTCCCGAGTTCAAGCGATTCTCCTGCCTCAGCCACCCAAGAGCTGGGATTACAGGGATGCAGCACTGGTTCCTGGCCCCAGTGCCTTGTTTTGCTTTTTCTTTCTTTCTTTTCTTTTGAGACCGAGTTTTGCTCTTGTTGCCCAGGCTGGAGTGCAGTGGTGTGATCTCGGCTCATGTCTGCCTCCGTCTCCTGGGTTCAAGTGATTCTCCTGCCTCAGCCTCCCAAGTAGCTGGGATTACAGGCATGCGGCACCAGGCCCAGCTAATTTTGTGTTTTTAGTAGAGATGGCGTTTCTCCGTCTTGGTCAGGCTGGTCTTCAACTTCCGACCTCAGGTGATCCACCCACCTTGGCCTCCCAAAGTGCTGGGATTAATGTAAGTGGTTTTAATCACTAAGTTTGTGCTAATTTGTTATACAGCAATAGAAAACTAATAACAAGAAAATAAGAGAAAACATTAATTCTGGTGTATGCAGCTAATATTTCTAACTGGTACACTTGGTGTTGCCATCTTTTCTGCCATCAAGGAGCCTATAAACACACGAGCATCAGCCCTGGTGCCCAGTACTCCCTCTGTTCTGCCATTTCCATCTCTGTGCCAAAGATGAGCTGTGTTCTCTGGAGGCCTCATTGCTCCAAAACCACACTGAGTTCCGCAATGAAGTGAGGAGTTTTTCTCTCCCTGCCTCTGTGCTATAGTGTAACTTTTTGTATTCTTAGTAGGGCTTCTTGTGTCTCAGTGCTCACAGTCTCAACAACAACAACAACAAAAAAGAATCGCCTGGGAGGTGGAGGTTGAAGTGAGCCGAGATTGCACCATTGGGCTCTAGTTTGGGCAACAAGAGCAAAACTGTCAGAAAAGGAAAGATAAAGAAAGAAGAGGGAAGAAAAGGAAAGAAAGAAAGAAAATAAGAAAAGAAAAGAAAATAACACACATTTTTTAATCTCACGGTTTCTCAGATATGGACTGGGCACACAGTAGGGCTCCCTGTTTAGGATCTCCTGCAGCTGTAATCAAGGCATCAGCTGGGGCTGCAGTCTGTTCTGAGGCTTTTTAATGTTCTTAAATGAAAACTGTTCTTTTAATTTCTTCCTGCCCCTCACTTCTCTCTCTCAGACCTAAGATCAGGAGGCTGGGCCATATGTCATGGGGTACAGATACTATACTGTCCTCCTAATCTCTCTTCTTCCTGATACAATCTCAATCTCTCTCTCTCTCTCTCTGTTATTTCTCCAAAATCTTCAAGCAAAATTGACTCCTGGTAGCCCTCCCTGCCAATAGTGCACTAGACACATTCACTTATAGATGCGGATGGGTAAGATCATGGGCTTTGGTACCAGGCAGGCCCGGCCTCAAGTCTTGGATCTGCCTCTTGTTAGAAGGGAAAGAGTTTTCTTCCCTGGTGTGTTGAGGTGGAATTTTCCCCTAAATTTTCTTAGAGTCTCTCCCTTCACTTGCTCCATCCAAAAGGAGACAAAGTGGTTTTCTGCATTGTCAAGTTAGGAAGAATGAAAAGGCAATGGTGGGCTCATCCCCCACTTGAGCTCTACCCTGACATCATCCTCAGTTCCCCTCTGCTGACCTAGGTCTTGTCTAGGCCCAGAGCTGCCTGCAAAGGCTGAGGAATTCTGGCCAAGAATGAGCTACAGTGGGAAGATCCATTGGATGCTCACACCAGGTTGTGCTCCACCCCCCTGCCCCCATTTAGCTTTTATCAGTAATAAAGTGAATATTTTGATTCCTTCATTTGTTGGCTTTTGCATACCAGATGGGGAGGAAGGATTTATTGCATTTCTTCAGAAACCCCAACACCTTCACCAAGAGCATGATCTTGGGCAGGTTTTGCAGTATCTAGTACATATTAGGTGCTTAATAAATCATGGTTATGATTATATATATGCATACACTGGTGGATACAGTTTAGGTGTTAGCTGTATATGTGTAACTTTGGGTAGGATGGAAGGGAATTCTATTTACTAGCTGAGCTGCTGCTGAGTGGTGGCCTCTTGGATGCCCTGTAGCCTGTACTGATGTTACTGTCATATTCACAATGGGCCATAGGTGGTACTTGGCTTGGGGATGGATTCCCTTCTCTTTCCTACTACTGCCTATGCCATCCACATTAAAAAAATTTTTCTATTATACTTTAAGTTCTGGGGTACATGTGCAGATCTTGCAGGATTGTTACGTATACACATGCCATGGTGGTTTGCTGTCTCCATCCCCCTGTCACCTATATTAGGTATTTCTCCTAATACCTAATTTGGATATTCCTCCCTAATCTCCCCACCCCCTGCTATCCCTCCCCTAGTCCCCCACCCCCCAACAGACCCCAGTGTGTGATGATCCCCTCCCGGTGTCCATGTGTTCTCATTGTTCAACACCCACTTATGAGTGAGAACATGTGGCGTTTGGTTTTCTGTTCTGTGTCAGTTTGCAGAGAATAATGGTTTCCAGCTTCGTCCATGTCCCTGCAAAGGACAAGAAATCATCCTTTTTAATGGCTGCATAGTATTCCATGGCATATATGCCTGTGCCATCATTTCTACCACAGTGAATTCACAAATGAGACCATGAAGAAGGTAATAATTTATTCAAAATCACTGGTGAGAAATCCAAATTATAGAGATTCAGATACAGGAATATTGTGCCCTCTGATCTGGTTACATTGCCCTGTCAGCCTGTACAGGAACATGAGGCCTTACTGCCCAGGCTTTGACAGCGTCCTGTGCGAGCAGAGGCTATCTCTGTCTTCTTCCCTGCAAAAGTCCCATATTTTATCTGTTCTCCATTCTGAAATTCCCACGTTTTCCACTTTTCCTGTCAGTTACTATGTTTCAGTAACCAGCAAGTCCCAGGTCTCCCTTTTTGCCTTAAGCTGTCTTTTGTTTCGTGGAAGCTGTGGGCCAAAACTTTCTGTCTTCTGCCCGTCTACTGCCAGGTCACATCCCTAGGGTAAAAGGGCGATGAAAGAACTTTGGATGATTCTCCACTCTGATTGGTAGTTGGATTTTATTCCTTTTTATGTTATTCCAATTATCTAAAAGGTCAGACAACTGCATGAGTTCAGGATGAGAGAGAAAGTAAATTGCAGCACCCATGAGAAAGACTTGATGGTTAAGAAAAGTATGAGTCAGTGACAAGAGGGCAAATGCTTCCAGTTTGCAAATGAAAGAGGGTATTAGTTCTGCATGTTTCAGGGTTTTATGTCCAGTTACTAATGTCACGATTTAGGAAAGTAGACCAACTGGAGTCCACATGGGGCAGAGAAGCCGTAACGGTGTCAGGATGAAAGATCAAAGGGTATGCAGAGGCTCAGCTGGTGGAAGAGACAACTCAGACTCTTAACCCTTGTCTTCAAATATCCGAAAGACTGCTATGAGCAAGCTCAAGTTGCAGAATCATTCCAAGTGGGTAAGAGCATCTCTGAATCAGAAGGTAGTGACTACATGGTCCCTGAAGTTGGTTAGTAGAAGCTGATGCTCATTAGTGGCTGACACTTCTTAAAATGGTACCTTATCCATTACTATTTTTGTTTTCTTATACTGAGTGTTGAAAATGGTAAAGGTTGAGAGTTTTTAAAATCTTGCTTGTGTTATGGGTTGAATTGTGTCCTCTCCAAAAAGGTATGTTGAAGTTCCAACCCCAGTACCTTGGAATGTTACCCTGTTTGAAAATAATGCCATTGCACATATAATTAGTTAATATGAGGTTATACTGACGTAGGAGTGAGCCCCTAATCCAATATAACTGGTGTCCTTATAAGATTATAAGAAGATGGCCATCTGGAGACAGAGGCATATAGGGAGAATACCATGTGATGATGAAGGCAGGGGTTGGAGTTATGCAGCTGCAAGACAAGGAATGCCTAAGGCTGCCTCCAAGCCACCAGAAGCTGGAAAGAGGGAAAGAAGGGTTTCCCTACAGGTTTCAGAAGAAACATGGCACTACAGACATCTTGATTCAGACCTAGCCTTCAGAACTGTGAGACAATAAATTTCTGATGTTTTAAGCCACTCAGTTTGTGGTACTTTATTATAGTAGTCTTAGGAAATGAACATAGCTCCCCAATTTTACTAAGACTAAGGGAGATGAAGTGCCTTGCACCAGTTCTAAAAATTCTATTTTCTTCACCCTACACAACTTCTTAAGCGCAACATTGAAACTTCTGTGTAGCATGAAGCAGGCACTCCATAACTGTTTGTGGCTTGAATTTGCTTGAGTCTGAATTCTGGCAGGTTGATGGCTTTCCCAGTTCCTGCTTACAGTCCTGTTCCTAGCCGGTGCTGGTGACTAAGCCCCCACACTTAACCGCTGCTCCTGGCGCACCTGCCTGCAGTCACAGGTAGGAGAACTGGAACTGCCATCCATTCCAGGCTGACTTACTCATTGTGTGTGTGTGTTTTTAAAATAAACTCTTATAGTTAGGATGCAAATTGATTTCCTCTTGAGTACCAGCTGAAATCAGTTTGAAATAACTGCCTTGGAGGGTTCTGCCAGAGTTTTGGAGGCCACTTCTGAACCTGGCGGGAATAAGAGCTAGAATTAGCTGTGGATGTCTGCATGGATGAGGCAAAGCCAGATAGTGGCATTTGAGTGGGGACTCTGCCATTCCTGATTTAGGATCTGTACTATACAAGTTACCATTTAATTATGTTGCCTTGCATTGTGAACTAAATTTCTTCATTGGTGTTGGTCTTGATTCACAGTCCACATCTTAAGTTCACATCTTTAGAATTTCTACCCTATACCATAGACTCTATTATCTATCTATCTATCTAATAAATGCTATCTGACTGAGGTACCCAGTGTACTCTGTCAGCTTTAGATTGTGTAATTTAGAAATAATAATAGTTATAACAATAAAGTCACACACTAAAGGTCTTGGCATCCCAAACCAGTGAAAATGGACAACTACTTTTCTTCCTGAAGTCTCCGATTTTCTAGTTTTCATTCCTCCCACATCCCCTGCAAGTTACTACACATTTTTTCTTTCTTTTTTTTTTTCTTAAATATATATTTTATTGCACTTTAGGTTCTTGGGTACATGTGCAGAACATGCAGGATTGTTGCATAGGTACATACATGGCAATGTGGTTTCCTGCCTCCATCCCCCCGTCACCTACATCTGGCATTTCTCCCCATGTTATCCTTCCCCGACCTCTACAACCCCCTGCTGTCCTTCCTTGGCCCACCTAACAGACCCCAGTGTGTGATGCTCCCCTCCCTGTGTCCATGTGTTCTCATTGTTCAATACCCACCTATGAGTGAGAACAAGCAGTGTTTGATTTTCTGTTCTTGTGTCAGTTTGCTGAGAATGATGGTTTTCAGATTCATCCATGTCCCTACAAAGGACACAAACTCATTGATTTTATGGCTGCATAGTATTCCTTGGTGTATATATGCCAAATTTTTCTTGTCCAGTCTATCATTGATGGGCATTTGGGTTGGTTCCAGGTCTTTGCTATTGTAAACAGTGACGCAATGAACATACGTGTGCATGTGTCTTTATAATAGAACAATTTATAATCCTTTGGATATATACACAGTAATGGGATTGCTGGGTCAAATGGAATTTCTATTTCTAGGTCCTTAAGAAATCGTCACACTGTTTTCCACAATGGTTGAACTAAGTTACATTCCCACTAACAGTGTAAAAGTGTTCCTATTTCTTCATATCCTCTCCAGCATCTGTTTTCTCCAGATTTTTTAATGACCACCATTCTAACTGGCGTGAGATGGTATCTCAATGTGGTTTTAATTTGCATTTCTCTAATGACCAGTGATGATGAGCATTTTTTCATATGTTTGTTGGCCTCATACATGTCTTCATTTGAAAAGTGTCTGTTCATGTCCTTTGCCTACTTTTGAATGGGTTTGTTTGTTTGTTTATTGTAAATGTGTTTTAGTTCTTTGTAGATTCTGTATGTTAGCCCTTTGTCAGATGGGTAGATTGCAAAAATTTTTTCCCATTCTGTTGGTTGCCAGTTCACTCTAATGATTGTTTCTTTTGCTGTGCAGAAGCTCCGGAGTTTAATTGGATTCCATTTGTCTATTTTGGCTTTTGTTGCTAATGCTTTTGGTGTTTTAGTCATGAAGTCCTTGCCTATGCCTATGTCTTGAATGGTTTTGCTTAGGTTTTCGTCTAGGGTTTTTATGGTGTTAGGTCTTATGTTTAAATCTTTAAACCATACATTTTGTTTTCTTAGGAATTTGTTGACAGATATTGAAAAACAGCGTAAATTACTTAGGAATATAAGATTATGTGGCAAATTGGAAAGTAAAAAATCTTTCCACATCAATAAATAAAAGATAAGGAAATGGCAGAAGAAGTAAAGAAAGAAAATGGTGGAAAGTAAGAAATGCAAATGAGAGGAAAATAAGAAATAGTTCTATGCATGACCAGTGGGTGATTTGTTAAATTTCAATTACAGAGATTAGTGCAGAATTTCAGCTGAGTTTGAAACTCCATAGATATTTCAGCCCTGTGTTTAAAGTGCTGAATAAATAGTCAACCTCATTCATGCAATTATGAGCAAATGCTGCTCTGTGTATTCTTATTAAATGATCTAATTTCTTGCTCCCCTTGCCCAGGTCTGCAGGAATAAGGTTTCTATTGTTTTTGGTTTTAACAAATGTCAGTAATTAACATAGTAGTTGTAAATTATTAAATACAGTTTTAGAGTATTATAATGATGAAATAAGAGATATTATGAAAAGAGAGTAATTGACTTCTCTCTAGCAGAATTGAAAAAAAAAATTCTAAAGCTTTCCTATATTAAAAATTTTGCATCTTTCTCGGCTTTGAGCCTATCTCGTCTCCTTTCATAGCTAAACTTCTTGATAGAGATTTTTATATTTATTACCCACATTTCTTCACCTTTCATTCCTCAGACCACTAAAACCTGGACGTACCTTGCAGAAGCTATCCTAAATCTAGTGATTGTCTCTCTTATTCTCCATCTCATGGACAAGGAAGGTCCTTGCTCATTTTCTTGACATTTTAGCATCTGGCACTGTTGACCACTCTTCTTGAATCCTCTTTTTCCTTTGCCTTCTTTTTAAATTTTTTTTAAATGATGGTGGGTACATAGTAGGCGTATACATTTATGGGGTACATGAGATATTTTGATACAGGCATGCAATGTATAGTAATCACATCAGGGTAAACGGGATATTCATTACTGGAAGCATTTGTCCTTTGGGTTAAAAACAATCCAATTATATTCTTTTTGTTTTTAAAATGTACAATTAAATTATCATTGATTCTAGTCACCCTGTTGTGCTATCAAATACTAGGTCTCACTCATTCTTTCTATTTTTTTGGACCCATTAACCATCTCCACTCGCCATCTATCCCTCTAACTTCCCTTCCCAGCCTCTGGTAACAATTCTACTCTCTATCTCCGTAAGTTCAATTGTTTTAATTTTTACCTCCCACAAATAAGTGATAACATGCAAAGTTTGTCTTTTTGTGCCTGATTTAGTTCACTTAACACAATGATCCCCAGTTCCATCCATGTTGCAAGTAACAGGATCTCATTCTTTTTTATGGCTGAATAATGCTACATTTTGTATATGTATCACTTTTCTTTATTCATTCATCTGTTAATGGACACTTGGTTGCTTCCAAATCTTGGCTATTGTGAACAGTACTGCAACAAACATGGGAGTGCAGATATTCCTTTGATATACTGATTTCCTTTCTTTTGGGTGTATACCCAGCAGTGCCATTGCCAGATTATATGGTAGCTCTATTTTTAGCTTTTTGAGGAACCTCCAAACTATTCGCCATAGTGGTTGTCCTAATTTACATTCCCACCAACAATATGTGAGAGTTCCCTTTTCTCTACATCCTTGCCAGCATTTATAATTGCCTGTCTTTTGGATAACAGCCGTTTTGACTGGGGTGAGGTGATGTTGCATTGTAGTTTTGATTTGCATTTCTCTGATGATCAATAATGTTGAACGCTTTTTCATATGCCTGTTTGCCATTTGTATGTCTTCTATTGAGAAATGTGTATTCAGGTGTTTTTCCCATTTTTAATTTTTATGTTATGTTTATTAGTCTTTTGTCAGATGAGTAGTTTGCAAATATTTCCTCCCATTCTGTGGATTTTCTCTTCATTTTGTTGTTTCCTTTGCTGTGGCAGTGGTTTTATAGTTTGAGGTCTTAGATTTAAGTCTAATTCATTTTGATTTGATTTTTATGTATGGTGAGAGACAGGGTCTAGTTTCTTTCTTCTGCATATGGATATCCAGTTTTCCCACCATTATTTATTGAAGAGATTGTCATTTCCCCAATGTATGTTTTTGGCACCTTTGTTGAAAATGTGTTCACAATAGATGTATGTATTTATTTCTGGGTTATCTACTCTGTTCCATTGTGTGACCGTTTTTATGCTAGAAAAATATTGTTTTGGTTACTGTAGCTTTGCAGTATAATTTGAAGCCAGGTAATGTGATTCCTCCAATTTTATTTTTTTTCTTGGTATAGTTTTGGCTCTTCTGGGTATTTTGTGATTCCATAGAAATTTTAGAATTGTTTGTTTCTCTTTGGTGAAGAATATCATTGACATTTTGATAGAGATTGCATCGAACCTATAGATTGTTTTGGGTAGTATGGATATTTTAATAGTATTGATTCTTCCAGTTTGTGAACATGGAGTATCTTTCCACTTTTTTGTGTCTTCAATTTCTTTCATCAGTGTTTTATAATTTTAATCATAGAGATCTTTTACTTTTTTGGTTAATTCTCAGGTATTTAATTTTATTTGTAGCTATTGTAAATGGGATTACTTTCTTGATTTCTTTTTCACATTGTTTGCTGTTGGCATATAGAAATGCTACTGACTTCTGTATGTTGATTTTGTATCCTGCAACTTGACTGAATTTGTTTTTCAGTTCTAATAGTTGTTTGGTGGAGTCTTTACGGTTTTCCAAGTACAAGATCATATTATCTGCAAACAAGGAAAATTTGACATCTTCCTTTCTAATTTGAATGCCCTTTATTTCTTTTTCATGTCTGATTGCTCTGGCTAGAACTTCCAGTACTGTATCAAATAACAGTGGTAAAAGTGGAGATCCTTGTCGTGTTACAGATCTTAGAGGAAAGTTTTCATTTTTCCCCCATTCAGTGTAATACTAGCTGCAGGTTTGTCATGTATGCCTTTTATTATGTTCAGGTGTGACTCTTCTGTACCCAGTTTTTAAATCATGAAGGGGTGTTCAATCTTATCAGTTTTATTTTATTTTATTTTTTTAGTATCAGTTGAAATGATCATATGGTGATATGGTTTGGCTGTGTCCCCACCAAATCTCAAATTAAATTGTATCTCCCAGAATTCCCACATGTTGTGGGTGGGACCTGGGAGAGGTAATTGAATCATAGGGGTCGGATTTTTCCCATGCTATTCTCATGTTAGTAAATAAGTCTAAGATTTAAGTTAGTAAATAAGTCTTAAGATAGTAAATAAGTCTTAAATAAGACTTAGTGAATAAGATCTGTTGGGTTAATCAGGGGTTTCTGCTTTGGCTCATTTTCCTCATTCTCTCTTGCTGCTGCCATGTAAGAAGTACTTTTCACCTCCTGCCATGATTCTGAGGCCTCCCCACGTGGAACTGTAAGTCCAATTAAACCTCTTTTTATTCCCAGTCTCGGGTATGTCTTTGTCAGCAGCATGAAAACAGACAAATACAGTAAATTGCTACCAGTAGAGTGGGGGCATTGCTGAAAACATACCTGAAAATGTGGAAGCGACTTTGGAATTGGGTAACAGTCAGAGGTTGGACTCATTAGAAGGGCTAAGAAGAAGACAGAAAAATGAGGGAAAGTTTGGAACTTCCTACAGACTTGTTGAATGGCTTTGCCCAAAATGCTGATAGCAATATGGACAATATAACCTAGGCTGAGGTGGTCTGAGATGGAGATGAGTAACTTATTGTGAGCTTGAGCAAAGGTGACTGTTGTTATGTTTTGGCAAAGAGACTGGTGGGACTTTGCCCCTTCCCTAGAGATTTGTGGAACTTTGAACTTGGTAGAGATGATTTAGGGTATCTGGTGGAAACCATTTCTAAGCAGCAAAGCATTCAAGGAGTGACTTGGGTGCTGTTAAAGACATTTAGTTTTAAAAGAAAAACAGAGCATAAAAGTTCAGAAAATTTGCAGCCTGAATATGAAATAGGAAAAAAAAAAAACAACATTTGCTGAGGAGAAATTCAAGTGGGCTGCAGAAATTTGCATATATAGCAAGGAGCCTCATGTTAATCCCATGGACCATGGGAAAATGTCTCCAGGCCATGTCAGAGGCCCCATCACAGGCCTGGAGGCCCAGGAGAAAAAAGTGGTTTCATGGGCCAAGCCCAGGGTCTCTGTGCCATGAGCAGCCTAGGGACTTCGTGTCCTGCATCCCAGCTGCTCCAGCTGTGACTAAAAGGTGCCGATGTACAGCTTGGGCTGTGGCTTCAGAGGGTGGAAGCCCCAAGCCTTGGCAGCTTCCATGTGGTGTTGAGCCTGCGGGTGCACAGAAGTCAATAATTGAGGTTTGAAAACCTCCGCCTAGATTTCAGATGTATGGAAATGCCTGAATGCCCAGGTAAAAGTTTGCTGTAGGGCTAGGGCCCGCATGGAGAACCTCTGCTAGGGCAGTGCAGATAGGAAATGTGGGGTGGGAGCCCCCACACAGAGTCCCTAGTGGGGTGTTGCCTAGTGGAGCTGTGAGAAGAGGGCCACCATCCTCCAGACCCCAGAATGATAGATCCACTGATACCTTCAGCTTTGTGCCTGGAAAAGCTACAAACACCCAGGGCCAGCCAGTAAAAGCAGCTGGGAAGGATGCTGTACCCTGCAAAGCCACAGGGACAGAGCTGCCCAAGACCACAGGAACCCACCTCTTGCATCAGTGAAACCTCGGTGTGAGACATGGAGCCAAAGGAGATCATTTTGGAGCTTTAAAGTTTGACTGCCCCTCTGTATTTCGGACTTGCATGGGATCTGTAACTCCTTTGTTTTGGTCAGTGTCTCCCATTTGGAATGGCCATATTTACCCAATACGTGTACCCCCATTGTATCTAGGAAATAATTAGTTTACTTTTGATTTTACAGGTTCGTAGGTGGATGGGACTTTCCTAATCTCAGATGAGACTTTGGACTGTGAACTATTGGATTAATGCTGAAATGAGTTAAGACTTTGGGAGACTATTGGAAAGGCATGGTTGGTTTTGAAATGTGAGGACATGAGATTTGGAGGAGTTAGGGGCAGAATGATATGGTTTGGCTGTGTCCCCACCAAATCTCAACTTGAATTGTATGTACCAGAATTCCTACCTGTTGTGGGAGGGACCCAGTTGAGTTAATTGAATCACGGGGGTTGGTCTTTCCCATGCCATCTTGTGGTAGTGAATAAGTCTCATGAGATCTGATGGATTTATCAGGGGTTTTCACTTTTGCTTCTTTCTCATTTTCTCTTGCTGCTGCCATGTAAGAAGTGCCTTTTGCCTCCCACCATGATTCTGAGGCCTCCCCAGATATGTGGAACTCTAAGTCCAATTAAACCTCTTTTTCTTCCCAGTCTCAGATATATCTTTAACAGTAGCATGAAAAGAGACTAATACATATTGTTTTTGTCCTTCTTTCTGTTGATATAATGTATCATGTTGATGAATTTGAATATATTGAGCCATCTTTGCATCCCTGGGATAAATCCATTTGGTCATAATGAATGATCTTTTTAATGCATTGTTAAATTTGATTTGCTAGTATTTTGTTGAGGATTTTTGCATTAGAATTCAGAGATATTGGCCTGTAGTTTTCCTTTTTTGACATGCCTTTGTCTGGTATTGGTATCATGGTATCACGGTATCTACTGGTCTTATAGAATGGGTTTGGAAGTATTTCCTTCTCTTCTATTTTGTGAAATGGTTTAAGTAGAATTGGTATTTAGTTCTTTAAATGTTTGGTAGAATTCAGCAGTTAAACCATTGGGTCCCAGCTTTTGTTTCCTGGGAGACTTTGCTATCTATGACTTCAATCTCATTACTTGTTATTGGTCTATTCAGCTTTTGAATTTCTTCATGGCTCAATCTTGGTAGGTTGTTTGTGTTTAGGAATTTATCCATTTCTTCCAGATTTTCCATTTATTGGCATATAGTTACTCATAATGGCCACTAATGATCCTTTGAATTTCTATCAGTTGTAATGTCTCCTTTTTCATCTCTGATTTTATTTATTTGGTTCTTCTCTTTCTTTTTGTATTATTTAGTCTGGCTAAGGGTTTTTCAATTTTGGTAATCTTTTCAAAAAATAAACTTTTCATTTCTTTGATCTTTTTTATTGCTTTCTTCATTTCAATTTCATTTATTCCTACTTTTATGACTTTTTTCTTCTACTAATTTTGGGTTTGGTTTGCTTCTGCCTTTCTACTTCTTTAAGGTGTATCATTAGGTTATTTGTAGTTTTCCTACTTTTTTGCTACAGGCACTTATAGCTATAAACTTTCCTCTTAGTGTGACTGTCTCTGTATCCTATAGCTTTTGGTATGTTGTATTTCTATCACTTATTTGAAAACTTTTTTCAATTTCTTTCTTAATTTCTTTATTGACCCACTGGTCATTCAGGAACATATTAAGTTTCATGTGTTTGTATGGTTTCCAAAATTCATGTTGTTATTAATTTCAGTTTTATTTCATTGTGATTATAGAAAATGCTTAATATTATTTCAGTTTTTTAAAAAATTATACTTTAAGTTCTGGGGTACCTGTGCAGAACGTGCATGTTTGTCACATAGGTATACACGTGCCGTGGTGGTTTTCGGCACCCATCAACCCATCATCTACATTAGGTATATCTCCTAATGCTATCCCTCTCCTAGTCCCCTACCCCCTGAACAGTCCCCAGTGTGTGATGTTTCTCTCCCTGTGTCCATGTGTTCTAATTGTTCAACTCTCACTTATGAGTGAGAACATGTGATGTTTGGTTTTCTGTTCCTGTGTCAGTTTGCTTAGAATGATGGTTTCCAGCTTCATCCATGTCCCTGCAAAGGAGGTGAACTTATCCTTTTTTATGGCTGCATAGTACTCCATGGTGTATATGTGTCACATTTTCTTTATCCAGTCTATCATTGATGGACATTTGGGTTGGTTCCAACTCTTTGCTATTGTGAACAGTGCCACAATAAAAACATGTGGCATGTGTCTTTGTAGTAGAAAGATTTATAATCCTTTGTGTATATAATCAGTAATGGGATTGCTGGGTCAAATGATATTTCTGGCTCTGATCCTTGAATTGCCACATTGTCTTCCAGAATGGTCAAAGTAATTTACACTCCCACCAGCAGCGTAAAAGCACTCCTATTTCTCCACATCCTCTCCAACCTCTGTTGTTTCCTGACTTTTTAATGATTGCCATTCTAGCTGGCGTGGGATGCCCTCATTATAGTTTTGATTTACATTTCTCTAATGACCAGTGATGATGAGGTTTTTTTCATATGTTTGTTGTCTACATAAATGTCTTCTTTTGAGAAATATCTGTTCATATCTTTTGCCCACTTTATGGTGGGGTTGTTTTCTTCTTGTAAATTTGTTTAAGTTTTTTGTAGATTCTGGATATTAGTCCTTTGTCAGATGGATAGATTGCAAACATTTTCTCCCATTCTGTAGGTTGCCTGTTTATTCTGATGATAGTTTCTTTTGCTGTTCAGAAGTTCTTTAGTTTAATTAGATACCATTTATCATTTTTGGGCTTTTATTGCCATTGCTTTTGGCGTTTTATTCATGAAGTCTTTGTCCATGCCTAGAATGGCATTGCCTAGGTTTCTTCTAGAGTTTTCATGGTTTTAGGTCTTACGTTTAAGTCTTTAATCCATCTTGAGTTAATTTTTGTATAAGGTATAAGAAAGGGGCCCAGTTTCAGTTTTCTGCATATGGATAGCCAGTTTTCCCAATCTCATTTATTAAATAGGGAATTCTTTCCCCATTGCTTGTTTTTGCCATGTTTGTCAAAGATCAGATGGTTGTAGATGTATGGTTGTAGATTGTTGTAGATGTGTGTTACTTCTGAGTCCTCTGTGCTGTTCCTTTGGTCTATGTCTCTATTTTGGTACCAGTACTATGCTGTTTTAGTTACTATAGCCTTGTAGTACAGTTTGAAGTCAGGTAGCGTGATGCCTCCAGTTTTGTTCATTTTGCTTAGGATTGTCTTAGCTATGTGGGCTTTTTTTGGTTTCATATGAAATTTAAGGTAGTTTTTTCTAATTCTGTGAAGAAAGTCAATGGTAGATTCATGGGGATAGCATTGAATCTGTAGGTTACTTTGGGCAGTATGGCCATTTTCACAATATTGATCCTAACCATGAGCCTGGAATGTATTTCTATTTGTTTGTGTCTTCTTTTATTTCCTTGAGCAGTGGTATGTAGTTCTCCTTGAAGAGGTCTTTCGTATCCCTTTTAAGTTGTATTCCTAGGTATTTTATTCTCTTTGTAGCAATTCTAAATGGGAGTTCACTCATGATTTGACTCTCTGTTGGTCTATTAGTGATGTATAGGAATGCTTGTGATTTTTACACATTGATTTTGTATCCTGAGACTTTGCTGAAGTTACTTATCAGCTTAAGGAGATTCTGGGCTGAGATGATGGGGTTTCCTAAATATACAATCATATCATCTTCAAACAGAGACAATTTGATTTCCTCTCTTCTTTTTGAACAACCTTTATTTCTTTCTCTTACCTGATTGTCCTGGCCAGAACTTCCAATACTATGTTGAATAGGAGTGGTGAGAGAGAGCATCCTTGTCTTGTGACAGTTTTCAAAGGAAATGCTTCCAATTTTTGCCCATTCAGTATGATATTGGCTATGGCTTTGTCATAAATAGCTCTTGTTATTTTGAGATACATTCCATCAATACCTAGTTTATTGAGAGTTTTTAGCATGAAAGGGTATTAAATTTTATCAAAGGCCTTTTCTGCATCTATTGAGATAATCATGTGTTTTTTTCATTGGTTCTGTTTTTTTGATGGATTACATGTATAGACTTGTGTGTGTTGAAACAGCCTTGCATCCCAAGGATGAAGCTGACTTGATTGTGGTGGGTATGCTACTTTTTGATATGCCACTGGATTTGGTTTGCCAGTGTTTTATTGAGGATTTTTGCATTAATGTTCATCAAGGTTGTTGGCGTGAAATTTCCTTTTTTGTTGTGTCTTTTCCAGGTTTGGTATCAGGATGATGCTGGGCTCTTAAAATGAGTTAGAGAAAAGTCCCTCTTTTTGTATTGTTTGGAATAATTTCAGAAGGAATGGTACCAGCTCCTCTTTGTAACTCTGGTAGAATTCGGCTGTGAATCCGTCTAGTCCTGGACTTTTTTTGGTTGGTAGGATATTAATTACTGCCTCAATTTCAGACCTTGTTATTTGTCTATTCAGGGATTTGACTTCTTCCTGGCTTAAACATGGGACGATGTAAGTGTCCAGGAATTTATCCATTTCTTCTAGATTTTTCTAGTTAATTTCATAGAGGTTAACATTTTTTTATTGCATCGATTTGATACTTCTCTCTTTTCTTCCTTATTAGTCTGGCTAGTGGGCTATTTTGTTGATCTTTTCAAAAAACCAGCTCCTGGATTCATTTTTTTGAAGGGTTTTTCATGTCTCTATCTCCTTCAGTTCTCCTCTGTTATTAGTTATATCTTTCCTTCTGCTAGTTTTTGAATTTGTTTGCTCTTGTACCAAGGCAAACAGGGTCTGGAGTGGACCACCAGCAGACTCCTGCAGACCTGCAACAGAAGGGCCTGCCCATAAGGAGGAGAACTAAAAAACAAAAAGGAATAGCATCAACATCAACAAAAAGTATGCTGGCTCAGAAACCCATCCAAAGATCATCAACATCAAGGACCAAAGTTAGAAAAATCCACAAAGATATGGAGAAACCAGTGCAAAAAGGCTGAAAATTCCAAAATCCAGAATGCCTCTTCTCCTCCAAAGGATTACAACTCCTTGCCAGCAAGGGAACCAAACAGGAGAGAGAATGAGTTTGACAAATTGACAGAAGTAGGCTTCAGAAGGTGAGTAATTAGAAACACCTCCAAGCTAAAGGAGCATGTTCTAACCCAATGCAAGGAAGCTAAGAACCTTGAACAAAGGTTAGAGGAATTACTAACTAGAATAACCAGTTTAGAGAAGAACATAAATGACCTGATGGAGATCAAAAACACAGCAGGAGAACTTCATGAAGCGTACACAGGTATTAGTAGCCAAATTGATCAAATGGGAGAAAGGATATCAGAGATCAACTTAATGAAATAAAGTGTGAACACAAGATTAGAGAAAAAAGAATGAAAAGGAATGAACAGGTCCTCTAAGAAATATGGGACTATATGAAAAGATCAAACCTACATTTGATTGGTGTACCTGAAAGTGACGGGGAGAATGGAAGCAAACTGGAAAACACTCAGGATATTATCCAGAAGAACTTCCCCACCTAGCAAGGCAGGCCAGCATTCACATTCAGGAAAATAGAGAACACCGCAAAGATACTCCTCAAGAAGAGCAACCCGAAGATTCATAATCATCAGATTCACCAAAGTTGAAATGGAGGAAATAATGTTAAGGGCAGCCAGAGAAAAAGGTCGGGTTACCCACAAAGGGAAGCGCATCAGACTAACAGTGGATCTCTCTGCAGAAACCCTACAAGCCAGAAGAGAGTGGGGGCCAATATTCAACATTCTTAAAGAAAGTAATTTTCAACTCAGAATTTCATATCCAGCCAAACTAAGCTTCATAAGCAAAGGAGAAATAAAATCCTTTACAGACATGCAAATGCTGAGGGATTTTGTCACCATGAGGCCTGCCTTACATTGTGGAAGACGGTGTGGCCATTCCTCAAGGATCTAGAACTAGAAATACCATTTGACCCAGCAATCCCCTTACTGGATATATACCCAAAGGATTATAAATCATTATACTATAAAAACACATGCACATGTATGTTTGTTGCAGCACTGTTCACAATAGCAAAGACTTGGAGCCAACCCAAATGCCCATCAATGATAGACTGGAAAAAGAAAATGTGGCACATATACACCATGGAATATTACACAGCCATAAAAAAAGATGAGTTCATGTCCTTTGCACGGATGTGGATGAAGCCGGAAACCATCATTATCAGCAAACTGACACAGGAACAGAAAACCAAACATCACATGCTCTCACTCATAAGTGGAAGCTGAACAATTAGGACACATGGACACAGGGAGAGGGACATCACACATCAGGGCCTGTTGGGGATGGGGGGCAAGGGGAGGGATAGCATTAGGAAAAATACCTAATGTAGATGATGGGTTGATGGGTGCAGCAAACCACTATGGCACATGTATACCTATGTAACAAATCTGCACATTCTGTACATATATCTTAGGACTTAAAGTATGAAAATAAATAAATATTATTTAAAAATATGTGACCAGTAGGGGGCAGAAGAGGATTAGAAAAAAGAAAATGCTTTCCTTAAATTATTGTCTAATTTTCACGTTCCTGTTGAGTACTAAGAATGAAATGAGATCTGAGGGCTTTTCCTCATTTCTGGGAAAACAGATGCTAAGATTATTAAAATGATCCACTTGCTTCTGTTACCATATACTTTTAGGATGCATTTTTATCTTTGGCATGTAATTTATGCATAATAATTTGTTATTCTTAGAGCAAGAAAAAAGCCATGTACAGAGTGGGAGTTTCTTTTGACTTTGTAAAAGTAAATCCTGATTTTCAAAACTGAAGAGATCATTAACCTTTGGACAGTTTAGAAAGAGGCACCATTGCCAGATTCTACTGTCATTTCTCTAGCCTGTTTTGGTTAGGGAATCAGTTATGGCAAGTATAGACCTAGAATTTGTGGAATTTTAATCTCCTACTGGAATCACAAATCCTGATTAATCATTGAACACTTATTTATTACTGTCTTTTTCCACCTACTTTTGCTTTGTACTGAAGTATGTTTCTCCCCAGTGCGTCCTCCTATACTCAGAGCTGGAGAGAAATAAACATAACAGGAAAGATAGCAAAATGGACAAGTTAGTGGAGGTTTGATTGCCTGGAGGGCTTCTCAAAACCCGTCTTCTTGTACAGTCCCCACCTCCCACATGTTCTTTTTCATTGTGAACTATATAGAAACGTTTTTTGATAATCCTGGAAGCCCTTCTCATTTGGGAAGACTGTCTAGAAATTCTCTAAGAGGGAAGTGCATTATTGGGTTTGATATCATAATGAAGGAACCTTATACTTACAAGCCCATCCATCCTCTTTTCCCCTTCCTTCATGTGAATACTTGTTTGTGATATAATTGTCCTGGTTAGAGAGGGAAGGTCCTGTGGTGGGAGTTTCATCTCTGTAAAGGAGACAGTAATTCCTGGGCCATAATCTAGGGAAGCTGTGGGTCCTCAGAAAGAAAACTGGAAGTCAGGAATTGGGAGAGAGAGCTCTTGTTTTTCTCTGGGTATTTCTGTCTTGTCTGTGCAGGGATATTCGATATGCCTGAGGATGCTCCTGGGAAGGAGAGGTTTAAGAGGCTTCTGCCATACAGATGAAGGCTGGGAACAGAGAGAGGGCTGAAGGTGGGTGAACTATACCACCTCAACCAGATTATTTAGCAGGACACTTTTTTTTTCTCATTTGGTTTCCTCTTAGATGTTACCAATTTCTAAATGTTTTGGACTTATTTCAGCTATACTGAATGGAATTTAAGGAAGTTAAAATTGTATTGTGAGAGCCATGTCTCCAGGTGAGGCCAGTGTAGAAGTGGTAGGTTTAATAGCTGAGACACTGAAAGCAGGAATTTGGACGTCAGGGTTAATGTTAGAGTCACAAGGCCTAGCCTTCCTTTCCCCTGAGAGCTTCTGTTTGCTCATTGCCACCTTCAAGGGTGATGGGGATTCCGCTCAGAGGAGGACCTGTGCAAAGAGGAACAGTTGGTATTTATTCTCACACAAAATGCTACAGAGAGCTGCCCTCTAAGCTTCCCCCTTGACAGAGTTCTTTCAGATCTATCAGTTATTAGGTAGGAGAAGAAGGCCAAGTAGGGGACCTATCCGTTTATTATCAACTTAGAACCGACTCCCTCACCCAGCTGTTTTCAGATTCAGAGGCTGAGTAATGTTCCCAAAGTTACAAGGTTAAAGTTGGGCAGGGGCTAAAACATGTTTCCTGCATCCAAGTAGTTTTCGCATTTCTGCAGATAGAGATGTTTTCACTTTCTTGGCTAGGTCTTAATCTGCAATGATACAGAAGTTTCGAGATACAAGAGACAGGCCAGTGAAAAAAGGTTTCTGCAGGTTCTTTACTTCAAGACTGTGCTAAGTAATAGTAGGTATTAACTGCATGGTCTTCAGAGCCTGTGTTGAAAGTGGGGTTCTTTCAAGGACTCTGGGACCCTGAACTTTGTGGCCCATTGGTTGAAGGGCTGAAATAGAAGGTTTCTCCTGCACTTGCATTTGAAGGCATGACAAAGTGAGTGCTTCAGAGGAGTGTGTGTGTGTGTGTGTGTGTGTGTGTGTGTGTGTGTGTTTGTGTCTGGGTGTGACTCCTCTTACTGCTTCTTTGGAAAAGGTATGTTATGCCTTGCCATCAGATCACTACCCTCTTCCTTTATCCAGTACACAAAAGGATAAATCCTCTCTAATGTTGGGGGTGTGTGAAAGAAGCAAGCCATCCCAATTTTAAACAAAGGGGCATTGAGCAGGAGAGTCCAGATGTCTCATTTTCTCTTCCTCAGGGCAGTTTATTTCCTGGGAAAAGAGCACCAAGATGTTGATGACAATTGCTTAATAATCACAGAATATGGACTCTGTGCTCCTGTGAGAAAGGAAAATCATCATGTGGCATTGTCAAGGGGTTCATCTGTAACACTCACCCAGTCTTCTCTCCAGTAGGGCAGCTGTTGGCCACCATGTGTCACTTGTGGCAGCAGCTAACATTGACTGCTTGGCTACAATGTGCCCAGCATTGTTCTAAGTTCTTTACATGTTTAAGGCCAGATAATTCTTCCAAATGCCTTACAGGTTAAGTGCAATGTTACAGACAGAGACACTGATAAATGAGGTGAACTATGTATCACATGATAGTAGGTGTAGAGCCTGGACTCAAATCCTAGCGGTCTGGTTCTAGAGCATGCGTTACTAACCATTGCACCACGCTGCCACCTTGTTGCATTCACCTGACTTTCACCAAATCTTATTGACCAAGATTAAATCTTGCAGAATTGATCCACGATCCCCTAGGTTCTGGTGTGATCACATACATTGAAGATGTACGTTTTGTTTGGGGAAAGCGATCTAGAGTAAAAACTGGAGTTTGATGATAAAACATTACAATGCCATTTCAGGAATCACGTGGTCTGAGAATCACATTATATTTGAAGATAATATTGAGTTAAGAATACAGATGTCATTCTGTATTTTTAATTCAATATTATCTTCAAATATACAGCTAATATGTATCAAAATATTGTTTAGTACTTAACTAAATGGAAAAAAAATGCTTTAATTTATTGCCCCTTAATTCATCTAGCAACCAAATGGGGAAAGTATAATTATTGTCCATAAAGATAACCTTAGGGTTGTTGAGTTATTTCCCAATGTAATGTAGCTTCTTAAGAGGCAGAAGTGAGATTTGAACCCACACTGAGACTCTAGTTCCCACATTCTTAACCACAGAGTTTAAATCAGCAGTTGGCTGTCTTGCAATTCAGGACAGACATCTTTCGAATCAGTGAGTGTTCCTGAGAATCTGGGAGCAGTATAAGCTTGGTTTTTGTGTTCTTGAATTTTGTTTTGCTGATTCTGTTCTTCTCTTGAACCATCTGTGCGCCATTCTTTCTTTATTTAGTATTCAGCTTTTATCATCTGGCTTTGATTTGCTCAAACCCTTTTCTTCATGCAATTTGTATTGTTTTGGTTTCTTTTTCTATGGAAACCATTTTTTTGGTAGTTAATGTAATAACACATGTTTTTACTACTTTAAAGTCTTATTCTTCCACTATAGTATAGGGGCTTATGTAATATGATGAGTGGTATTTTTAGTAAAAATTACGTATAATGATACACATATATAATTTTAAGTTTATAAATTTCCAGCCCTATAATTATCCTATGAATTGTTTGTCAAGCATCACAATTTACCTAAGCTTGCCTACTAATGCCACCTTTACCTTGCAGTTAGATTTGCAGAGTGTAGAAAATTTTCTGCCCTAAAATATTTGTTAATGGCATAGAGAAATAAAGTATTACGTTCAGAAAGTCTTGTGAAAGTGCTCATAAGGGCACTCAAGAAGGACTATGTATTATCTTAAGAGCCAAATGGATTGTTTCGAGTTGCCGAGTAGGATGCGGCTCTTGGGAAAGGGGTTTAGGACATGTAAATTACTCCCTAGCACAGAGCAGTTTATTCAAGGTATGAATGGGTGGGCCAGTGAACTTACAGAATCTAATAACCTTAAGAATGTAGGTGCCAGTAAAAGCAAGGGTATGAAGCGAAAACGAGGAATTTGGAAAAGCATGGAAAGCTAGATTATGTGTGTGGGTTTGTAACAGACATCCATGCAGCTATCTGGCCACCACAGTGGTTTTTCCTTCTCTGGTAACTTCTCATCCCTTGCCCCTGCTTCACCCCAAGACCATTTACATGATTACAGTAGGAGCATCCAGGTTCACATCATATGTCTCTGCCTTCACAGGTGATTGGACAAATGTGGGGCAACGTGTCCCTTCTCACATTAACCCTGAGACCAAGAGATTCAAGACAGGGATTGTTCTCTCTAACAGAGGAAATACAAACCAAGACTGCAGTGAGCAACAAGAAAGAGGCAGATGCCAGACAGTGACAGAGATGAGAAACATAATCTTTTGGTTCTCTCCAGTGTTCTAGTCACTTTTTAGTTCGTTTCCCCAGGACCACGAGTAACTCTGCCTTTGGCATTGACAGACTCCTCTGCCTTATAACATATCTTCCTTTTTGATTAAATTAGTGCATTTCATTGAACTTCCTTCATGCAAAACTTGTCACACTTTTATCATGGTAAAATATATATCATATAAAATTTTACCATTTTAACCTTTTTAAGTGTATAATTCAGTGGCATTAAGTACATTCACATTGTTGTGCAGCCATTGCTATCATCATCTCCAGAACTTTCTCTCCCTAAATGGAAACTCCATACCCATTAAAGAACAACACCCCATTCTAGTTCTCCACAGCCCTGGAAACCATCACTCTGCTGTTTGTCTCTATGTACCTCTTTAAGTGGAATCATACAATATGTGGCCTTTTGTGACTGGCTTATTTCACTTACCATAATTTTGTCAAGGTTCATCCATGTTGTAGCATGTCAGAATTTCTTTTCTTCTTAAGATTGAATAACATTCCATTGAATATATATGCTTTATTTTGTTTCTCCATTCATCCATCAATGAACATGGGTTGCTTCCTTTTGGCTGTTGTGAATTATGATGCTATGAATATGGGTATACAAATATCTGTTTGAGTGCCTGCTTTCAATTATTCTTTTTGAGTATGTAGCTAGGAATGAAATTATTGGATCAAATGATAATTCAGTGTTTAACTTTTGGAGGACTGACCATGCTATTTTACATAGAAGTGTCATCATTTTACATTTTCACTAGCAGCACACAAGTGTTCTAATTTCTCCTCATTCTTGCCAACACTTGTTATTTTCTGTTACTCTGATAGTAGCCATCCAAATGGATGTGAGTGACATCTTGTGGGTTTGATTTGTAATTCCCTGTTGACTAGTGATGTTGAATATCTTTTCATGTGCTTACTGGCTATTTATCTTCTTTGGAGAAATGTTTATTTAAGTTTCTTTTTTACTTGGATGTTTGTTTCTTTGTTGCTGAATTGTAGAAGTTCTTTATATATTCTGGATATGAATCCCTTATCAGATATATGAAATTTAAATATTTTTTCCGATTTATAAATCCCTTATCAGATATATGATTTGTACATATTTGTCCTTGGATGTGCAGAAGTTTTAAATTCTGATGTAGTCCCACTTATTTATTTTACCTTTTGTTGCCCATGCTTTTGCTGTTATATACAAAAAATCATTGCCAAATCCAATGCCATAATGTTTTTCCATGTTTTCTTCTCAGAGTTTTAGCTCTTACATTTAGCTCTTTGACCTATTTTTAGTTAATTTTTTACACACTATAAGGTAAGGGTCTAATTCCATTCTTTTGCATGTGGATATTCAGTTTTCCAAGTGGCATTTGATTAAAAGACTGTACACTGTCCATTGAATGGTCTTGGAATAGTTATAAAAATCATTTGATGATATATACAAGGATTTATTTCTGGGCTTTCTAGTCTATCTTATTGGCTTATGTGTCTGTCTGTATGCCAGTACCACACCATTTTGATTACTATAGTATTTATTTATTTATTAATCGACCTGCTCCTTCTTCTGAGACATTATTACTATAGCTTTGTTGTAAGTTTTGAAGCCAGGAAGTGTGAGACATCCAAATTGCTCTTTTTTTTTTTTTTTTTTTTTTTTTT
>NW_016107347.1:9774015-9833550 GCF_001604975.1 Cebus imitator | reverse complement strand
TTTTTTAAAGATTGTTTTGGTTATTCAAGGTCCCTTGAGATTCCATATACATTTTAGGATGGATTTTTCTATTTCTGCAAAATTGTCACTGGGATTTTCTTTTCTTTCTTTTTCTTTGAGACAGGGTCTCACTCTGTTGTACAGGCTGGAGGATAGTGGCATGGTCACAGCTCACTGTAGCCTTGACCTTCTGGGCTTTAGCAGTCCTCCACCTCAGCCTCTCAAGTAGCTGGACTACAGGTGTGCATGACCATACTTAGCTAATTTTTGTATTTTTTTTAGAGGCAGGGTTTTGTTATGTTGCCAAGGCTAGTCTCCAGCTCCTGGACTCAAGCAACCCACCTGCCTTGGCCTGGAGTGCTAGGATTGCAGGCATAAGCCACCATTTTGATAAGGATTTTCTTGCTTCAGCTCTTGCATTTTCCCTGTGAGCTCCTGATTTATAGAAGTAATTGGTTAAGTTTTAAAGTTCACTTTTATCTGCTGCATGAAAACAGTTTTCTTGTATTTTTTTATCATTTGTTTTCCCAGTTATCTCCTCTCTTTTTTTCTTTCTGACTCTTTTATGCTACACACATACATAGACACACACACACACACACACACACACACACACACACACTCAAACACATGAACAGACATACAGACACACAGAGACTGACACATACATGTACATTTTCTGGTGGTATGTTGGTGAGGTGTATCTGATGACTCCTTTTTGTTTTTTCTTCTCTCATTCTGGAACCCATCATGTTCTTTCTGTACTGTATATTAGAGGAGATTTATATGAAAGAGGGGTTAGGGAATTTTCCAGGCTTGTAAAAAATTTCCCATACCAGTAACATTCCTTATGACGCAGTGTTATGTGGGTAAATTCTTTTAGCTTTTATTTCTTCCCAGCTACCTGAGATTGGCCGGCCAGCATTTACATAATGTATTCTACCCAGCCTTACCTCCCTTCCTGACAGTTTTCTAAAAAGATGGTGTGTATGAATTATTGCTGGTTTACCCCCACCTTTCCTGCTCTTCCTTGATCCAGGCTACACATTCTCTCAGGTTGTCCTACGAGCCATGGAGACCTGTGCTCTGATGGCTTTGAAATCTTCAGCTAAATACTTCCTCTTTGGGTTTCTTCCCATACCTCTATTTGACTCTCAATGCATTTAGCAGCTCATCCTAACGTATTATGTTTTGGGATTTAAAAAGTCTCTGAATTTTATTAAAAATAGAGCTTACTTTTCTGGTTCTCATACTACTGGTTGTTTTCGGGTGATTTCCTGAAGGAGAAGAAACTAGATTTATGGTTTCCACCACTCAATCTGGGAAGCTAGAATGGTAGCTAGTTGAAATAACAATCATAGAAAGTTGATTTTCATGAGCAAGAAATGTGAGGAGAATGGATAATATCAGAATACTAAACAATTTCTTTATGGTGAATTTTAGCTACATAAAGACACCTGCATGTCTGGGAGTACTCATAGATGATGAATGACAACACATGAAATGCATAGCTGATGTGAATTTGCCGCCATTGCCCTTAACAGTTAACCTTAGGATGCTCTGGAGATCTCTGCTTCAGTACTGTGCGTGCTTCTCAGATTTTGTTTTTGAATCTAGTATTGTCATTGGATGTTTCCACCTCTAGCCATCCTGGCTCAAATGCTTTTCATATTCATCCCTGTGACTTTTATTTTGTCTTGCTTAGTCCACTGTCTCTATTGCCCTTTCTTTCTTCCACCCATCACCGTAAACAAGTATCTGCTTAGAAGACTGGGCAGATTTCTGGATTTTCAAGATAATGTGAATGTGACAGGAAAACAGTTGTCTTCATTTCCATTAAGGCTACTGTAACTGGAATTACAAAGAAGAGATTAAAAAATCTGTGGTTGTCACAATGACACACGTCTACCTATGTAACCTGTGCATCCTGCACATGTACCTCAGAACTTGAAAATAAAATAAAATAAAAAAGAAATCTGTGGTTGTATCTTACATTCAGGATATGGTCAGAAACTGGAATCAGGTATATAAGGAAGAATTTTGCATTCCACCTGAGATTGAAAACGTTCAGATAGCACTAGTGCTTGGCCAGTCAAAAAGTGACAATGGATATTGTAAGGAGGTGATGTGCAGAGAGGGTTAGATGAGGATTTGTTTCCTTTGTAGTTGACACCTACAGAAATATTATGTGAAACAAAGTGCTCCAAAAAATACATTAATGGGTAGTATCAAAATGGTGTGGTGAAGGAGAGTGGCTAGGCTGTCTTTAAAGTGGTGGATTCTTCCAAGTAGTGGCTTACAGTAAGAGTCCATAAAACATTCTCAAAGAAATTGGGTTTGACTTCCTCTTTATTTTTCCAGTTCTGCCCTTTTCATATATATATATTTTTTACCAAATCCAATGTCTTAATGTTTTGCCATGTTTTCTTCTAGAAGTTTTAGCTTTGTGTAATTCATTTTCTCCTTCATATCTACTTTAGATGTTCATCTTGTCTTTTTTTTTTTTTTTTTAAAATTGTGAGATGTGGCAGATTATTGAAGAGGCCAGTGAGCTCACCCCTGTAGAGAGGTCCTTATGTTAAGCTATGTAGATTCCTTGATATTACAACAAAGAATAGAATATTTAACCAAGACCATAAGATTAGTCATCTAAATGGTAGAAGTAGAATGCCTTTTATAGTTCTCCTATAGACATGATTATAGTTCCCTTAGGTTAAAGCATATTACTTCTAGGTGTTGCTTCTACAGAGAAATAATGTGCCTCCTGAATCCAAATATTAAAGAAGGGCTAGATGTGTATGTGCTATTGTCAAGCACAATCAAGTACATGTGTTCTAAATTGTACAGTTAATTCTTTAAATTTTTTAGAAGAGTAATTTCATAATATACATTTCAGTTTCCAGGTAGCTTAGGGTGTTAATGATTATACACTTTCTAAATGAAGAGAATCAGTTATATTAGAAAAATTAAGAGAGAAACCATATACTTGTTTCTTAAACGAAATAATGTGCTGTCACATTCTTTTAAAGTTGTCTAAAATCTCTTGTGTGCTATATACATATCATAATAAGAATAAATTGATCTCATTCTTTTCCAGCTGTGTCTCTTTCTATTATATGGAATATATGTTTTTCAAGTTCCAGAAAAGATCCTTTGTCAAATTTGTATTTGGCTCTTAGTTTCCAAAGCTTCAGAATAATGTCAGAGTGGGAAATATTGTGAATTATCCCAAATAATTGGAATTTTGGAAGTAAAATCATTACACCATACAAGTAAAATAAGTTTTTTGCCTGTAGTATGTTAATTCCAATTTTATTACCCATCTTATTGGTAAAGTTTCCTTACTTTTTATATGGAAAATGTAAGGAATAGAATGCCTATAAACATTTCAATTATGAGAAATTCTATAGTAAAATAAGCCAAATTGTTAAAAATGTGCAAAACATTTGCACTTATAGAGTAAATATTTCCATCTCTATTATATAAGAAAGGAAATCTTTCACTGTTCTTTTCCAAATGGATTATATCTTTTAAAATAGCACATAGCACATTTATTTGAATGATGAACCCAGATTCTAGAGAGTTAGTTCAGTTTTTCAGATATCCAAAGTAAGATAACATCCAGAGTTCTAACCAATTGTTCTTCCCCTCAAAGGAGAACCAGAATTCCTGTGTTTTCCATTTATATAGTATAGAATCTTGTTGGCAGAGATCTAATTTACATTTGAAGTCCATAGAGGTTACTTTGTTTCAAGCTATTTGATCCAAGAATGATGATCTTCTTGATTGTTTCCTGGCCATGTTAGGAAGTCCTAACTTAGTAAAGAGTTGTTAAACTATAACATCAAAGAAGTAAGTTTAGGTTAAATATAAAAACTGTGCATTGTGATTGGGTGCTAAGTTTGGCAAATATTTTTGTGCAATATCCTGGTATCCATTAAATGGATTTGGTACATCTGTAGGAAATGATGCCCCAGTACTTTATAGATTGATTATATGCATTTTCAGTTTAATGGCTGACATTTTCGTTAAGCATTTGTAGTGTAAGTAATTGAAGATCTGGGCTGTAATATAGAGGATAATGTGAATATAACAAGATGCATCTCTTCTCGTTGTTAAATATTATCTAATCGTTAGAAAAATTTATTGAGTACCTAATCTGAAAAAATTCCTTTTATTTGCATATTAGAGTACATGTATGCTTTTACATAACATAATGCACTATTTCTACATGCAAGATATATTGCTAGATGCTGTGGGAGATAAAAGATGAGAAAGGTGCAATTTCTCACTTCCAAGGAATTAAAATCTAGTAGAGGTGATACATGTACACAAATAAATGTAATGTAAAGCAGAGTAAGAAAAGAGATAAAAATAATGTTACTCACTGAGTTTCAAATGTATGTAAGAAAAATTTACAAGTAGAAAACAATACACAGTTTACTTGCATGTTAATATTCAATTTTATTAAAGGTGTATATTTAAAAACTTTTTTTATGCCTGTAAAATCAACTTATTAATCTTGCTATTTTACTAATAAATTTGATTTTTCTTGCATTGCCGTCACTTTTGCATTTGTTCTTGGAAAAATGTTTAATGAATCTTGAAGTTTTAATATTATGAAATGCTTAATATATAAATATTTAATGCCATTTGTATGCTTGATTAAATTGTCTTAGTCATTTCAATATTGCTTTGGTTTAAGTTTGTCTCCATCAAAACTCATCTTTAAATTTGATCCCCAATATAGCAATGTTGGGAGATGAGGCCCAGTGGGAGCTGTTTGGTTCATGCAGGAGGCTCTCTCGTGAATGGCTTTGTGCTGTTCTTGTAGTAGTGTGTGAGTTCTCCCTCTGTTGAGACTGCATTTGTTCTCTTCAGGGTAGATTACTGAGAATAGATTATTTTAAAAAAACAGGACATCCTTCATGTTTTGCCTCTTCACAGGTATCTATTTACTCTTGGACCTTCTCTACCATATTTTGACTTAGCGTGAAAACCCCCATCAGAAGCCAGGGCAATGCCCTTGAACTTCTCAGCCTGCAGAATCGTGAGCTAAATAAACCTCTTTTCCTCATAAATTACTTTCTCTTAGGTATTCTGTTGTAGTAACACAAAATGAATGAAGACAAATTTACATTTGCAAATTTAAAATAATTGATTCATGAAAACTTGTAAAATACTTTTAAGGTAGTATTACACATTTAACAAACACAATCTATCTTATAAATATTATATTATGAACTTTATATACTTAGTATATCAGATCATGTTAGTGTTTCAAAAAGTCTTTAAAAAACAAAATACACACAAAGTAATATAATTATTACAAAACCTATGAACACCAATACTTAATCTATGCCCCAAATTGATGCTATGTGATTGATTAATGTATTCCTCATATCTTTTAATTATCTTTATCTCTTGCTGGGATTGCAAGAAGAGCAGAATCATCTATTTGTGGTTGCAAAGTTACTTGTTTGGGTATTTGGAATTGAAATAGGGCACTTGAATGAACTTTCTAGAATGGTTTGGTCTAAACAGGTGCTTTTCAGGGTAACCCTCGAAAAGCAAGTATGAAAACGTCTTGTGTCTCAAATGTAAGGCTAGGGACATGAACTTTAGTAAAAACTATTGTAGACTTTTGAGTAGAGAAAGTACACAATCTGGGTTGGGTTTTAGAAAGATTGATAGTTTGAAATTGTTTTCATGTATGTAAGTGTATAAATTTTACTTTGAATAATTGTAGAGGACAAAATTTTGTTCTATAATTTAAAAAAATCAGAAAATTTAATGGATAAAACAAGTTCAGAATGAACATAAACTTCCCTTCCTTCTTTTCTTCCTTCCTTCCTCCCTCCTTCTCCCTCTCTCCTCTTTCTTTGTTTTGCTTTCATAAGTCATTTCATACGAGTTTTTCTCAAATGGGGAAGAGTTTTTAATCATCTTCCCCAGAGTACATTTGACAATGCCTGGATACAGACTTGGTTATCATTTCTGGGGAGAGGTGGAGTGTATGTGCTGCTGGAATCTAGTGTTTAGCAGAGGCCAGGGACTCAGCTAAACATCTTGCAAGAGTAGGACAGTTATTTACAACAAACAATTATCTGGGCCAAAATGTCAACAGTGCTGAGGTTGAGAAACCCTCGTCTACACCTGTTGTGGGAATACTCTACACAAAGCACTGAACTAAGCTTGTCACTCTCTAGTTTTCAGTCCTTTGTGAGGAATACAGACCTCTTTGAGGAACCTGGGTGATTATTTGTATTTTCTAACATCTGGACTATTATAGAGAATATGCTTTGAAATGAAGTTTTCAAAATAATATGGTAGTAATACTAACTCTTTGTTTTTATTTAGATATATTTTTGTTTAAGTCATAGTTCCTAAAATATAATGTATGGACATAGTGAAAAATCAGTAAACAGCTCACATCACAGGTATTACCAGGACCTCACAAAACTAGAGTTATAGAAGGTTGAAGTTTATAAGAAAGGACAGTTTAAAGATTATATGTTATTTACCTCAATAATAGTAATGTTGTAGTTATTTTTTCAAGGTAAACCTTTACTTTTATTAGCTTAAAAGTAACAAGAAGTGGTTATCATATTTTTTGGCTGTTCTTAGGAAGTCAATCTAAAAATATATTTGATTTTGAAGTAACTCAATTTTTAGAAATCAAGGCCTGAATCAAGACCTGTGCCTTTGTTACAGAATTTTAAACTTGTAACACCTTTTATTTAAAAAAAATTTCAAATCTTGCAAGAATAGAACAATGAATTTGTGCATACTCTTCACCTAAGATCATGAATTACTAAAGTTCTGTCCTATTTTCTCTATTTTCTTTCTTTTTCCTCCTCTTAGTATGTGTGTGTATGCAGGTATTATGTTTACTTCTTTTCTGTGCCTCCTAAACACAAGGAATTCTTTTATGTAACCATTACCACACTATAATGATCAAATTGAGAAAATTTAAAGTTGATACAATAATTATCTGATATAGAGGTTCTATTCAAACTTTGCCAACTGTGCCAATATTGACCCTATAGCATGTCATATCTCCCTCATCTCTTTAACCTAGAATATTTCCTCAGTGTTTTTTTATGACTAACATATTAGAAGAAGACAGGCCAATTATTTGTAGAATGTTTCTTAATTTAGGTTTGTCTGATTGTTCTTCATTTTTTCCAGATTATGATTATTTTGTAGAGTTATTACTATAAAAGAGATGCTGTGTCCTTCTCACTGTATCATACCAGGAAGCACCTGATGTCAGTTTTTCCCATTATTGATGGTAATTGATCACTAGGTTCAGGTGGTATTTTTCAGATTTTTATACTGTAAAGGTATCATTTGCCCCCTTTTAAATTAAATAATACATTTTCTGTAGGGAGATATTTTAAATCATTGCAAATTATCTGTTCCACACAAATATGCATTAGGTGATTTTGGCATCCAGTGATATTTCTTGCCTGAACCAATTATCAGTATAATGGTTGCAAAAGAGTAGTTTTCCAGTGATATTACTCCTTCTACATTTATTAGAATGAGGCTTTCTAATTTGAATAACATTTTCTCTTAATTAATTTGTTGCTTGTTTTAGTATTAGTATGAATGTATGGATTATTTTTATTCAATGTGTGATTTTGATTACTCATTTTGATGCTGAAATTGTTGAAAGTATGGACACTAGAAACTGTCAGGCTGGTTTCTGTGTCCTTCTGATTGGTCCCCATCATTTTTTGAGCCCCACTTTGCTTATTGGAATATTGAGATATTCCAAGTTCAATTTACACTTTCACTGCAATCAGCCTTTCTCCCTTTAGTTGAAAAACACATTTAGAAAACAAGATCTGGAGGTCAGATGTGCCCACTGCTACTGGGGCACAATTGCCTCTAGGCCATTTCAGTAGTCAGAACTAGAAATATATATATATATATATATATATATTTTTTTTTTCTTTTAAAATTAGTTAAAAAATTTAATTGTGGTAAAAGATACATAACATAAAATCTACTGTCTTGACCAATTTCAAGTGTTCTGTTCAGTAGTGCTAGGTATTTTCACAATGTTGTGAAGCCAATGTCCAGATCTCTTTTTGTCTTGTAAAATTAAAACTCTGTACCCCAAAACTCTCCATTTACCCAAGCTCCAAGCTTCTGGTAATCACCATTCTATATTACATCTCTGTAAAGTTGACTTCTCTATCTCCTCTAAGTGAAATTATACAGTATTTATCTTTTTGTGACTGGCTTATTTCAATTTAGGTTTATTTTTTAATCATGAATTCAGCAAAAGTATTTTTGAAGCATTATGTAATAGATTTTATTCAAATTGATGATAATTTTTTTGACAAATGCCACTTTAGAAATAAATAAAACTTCCAAATATATTTATTACAGTTAAGGATGTTGATCAAGTATTTGGCATGTAAATAACTGTGGGTTTCATTAAATAGTAAATGTTTGGCCTTAGTAGCTTATGAATCTCATTTACTTTGCCTGAACACACTTATTCTCTTCTTCTGGAATTGTGTGAATACTTAGAAAAGAGATTGTGATTTAAGGTGTATTCTCTGAAAAAGGACTGGGATAAATACATTTATAAGTAGTTAGTAAAACTATCACTGAAGAACATGAATTTTATGTTATATTTTCTAGCAGGAGCACTGGAAAGTCACTAAATCACATTTTAAGATACAAAATACATATCTACATACCTATCTATGTATAGGGCACACTTATATTGAAATTGTAAATATTTAATTTCCTAAGGGAGTGTTTCAAATATATGAGGTGATGCTTTTGATAACTGACCAGAGAAGCCAAGAATTACTGAGGGCTGAAAAAGATGGACACTTTGGTACTGCATGTACTTTAGAAGACTTTTGGATAGATTCCCAGAGTCTAAGGTAGGCAGAATATCTGAGCAAATTTGGATTTGATGTGTGAAGAATTTTCTTATCATATCATGTAGTAATGAAAGTTGCTTGAGCACCGGCTAAATAAGACAAGATATTCTAACTATCTCCTTTCCCTTTAAAAGAGCTACTTTAATGTACTTGTTATTTAAAGTGATATAAATTAGCACTGTCTTTTGGATTCGGATTGAAGAGATCTGATGAAATTCACTGTGAAATATGGGTCCAGCAAGTAGGTATAGGAAACAGAATTGGTTCCCCTAAACAAGTTTTTCATTAGGGTCACTTAATCACTAGGCTAGAAGGCTCTGGAATCATAAAGATCATCTAGTCCAAAAATTTTTAACTCTGTCACAGAGATTGCCAAACCTTACACCCTCATCCTTTCCTAAGACTTATGGTTCTATCATTAGAAATCTCTGGCTGCTAGAAAATTTTCTCCTGGTAAGTTTCACCCCCTTATCTTGGTCTAATCTATTGTAGCCATAGAGAAATGTCTCACACATGACTGGCCTTCAAATCTTTAAAGACAATATTCTATTTTCAAAGACTAGAATCTTTCATCAGTATAGCCCAGGGCTCAATTCAAGAGGCAGGACAGATTGCAGAAGAGGAAAACAAAGAACTGACAGATCTGTCCAGTCCCCTTTTGACCCTCACTTCATACATGAGAACAAGATCTGCTGGTTCTGCCAGCCAGGTGTGGTTTCCCCACTCTGCCTCCTACATGCAGCCCTGTTGTCAGCTGGCCTAGTGCACGTATACTTCAAATTCCATAGCCAACTCTCACAGTATTTTGGTACTCTTGATGAAAAAAAGTTGGCACGTGTGGACAAATTGTATACTTACCCTTGTAGCCATTTAAGGATGAACAAAACTTGCTGTTTCACAATAAGAACAAAACAGGAAAGTGGAAATTACCATTCTTATCAAAATCGCCACTGCATTCCAACCTGAGCAACAGAGAGACTATTTAACAAAAATAAAATAAAATTAAAAAAAAATTAATGACTAAGTGTGAAGGTCATTATGTTCATCTTTTCATTTGACTAGAACATTGACTTTCCTACGTGTATCATATCTGGAGTGCTAATTGTTATAAAAATCATTTAAAAACTGTGTAAGTCTTATGAATGTGTGAATCTAAGAGCTCAGAAAGAAAGAATAATACCTCAAATTCATCTCCAGTATTCTCATTGTTTTCACTAGTTTGGCCTCCACAGCAGATACTGGTGCTGTCACCAGCAGAATCATGATTTTGCCCCGGGACTCACACTTCAGTTGATTGTGTGTTTCAAAGGAGAAGGCCCTGTATCCAGCCCTAAAGGCTGATGCCAGTGATTCTTAAAGTTGGGAATCAGTTTTTTAGATAATAGGTGAATTCTTTGTTTTGTGGGAACATATTATGCATTGCAGGCATTTAGCGTCCTTGATCTCCATTGTCTAAATTCCAAAAACATCTCTGATCACTGTATCACCTAAATACTCCCAAACATTTTTAAATATCCCATGTGAACAGGGTATGGGGAGAAGTGTAGGAGGACATGCTGAAGTGTAGGTAGGAGGTCTAGTTCCATGTGAGAACCACAAGTCCAGGGCCACTTTCCTCTTGCCAGTGATCAGTGTAGGCTTGGGGATCTGACACAATTCTGACCAATGAGATGACAGGGAACATCTGCTGGAGGGCTTCTGGGAAAGTTTTAAGCCATTGATAAAAATGATACATGAGAATAAATAGTTTCTTATTGGTGTTTTGCCATTGTCATGAAGATATGATGTGTAGGAACTGTGGCTCTCATTTGTCAGGGAGGAAGTGAAATTGCCAAAGACAACTGAGAAAAAGAAAAAAAAAATCTGATCCGTAATGGTGCCTGAGCTGCTAAATTAATCAGTCCTGGAACATTTTGTATTTTGACTTCTTACTATGTGAGATCATAAATTCCTTATTGATTGAATAAATTGAACCAAAGTTTTCAGTTACTTAAGCTGCAAGCATATTAAATGATATGCTTTATCCTTTCTCCCCAGCCCCCGTATCTGAAAGATCACTTTGTTAACACAAATCAATATTAAAAATAGCTTCATCTGAACCAAACATCAGTCCTCTTTGACAGGCCTGGGTATGTCTTCTAAACTCTTCATTTGTCACATTGAAATAAGTCATAAAAATAAAGTCTGTGTCTTAATTTTGATAAATGATTCCAAAGCCAGAACTAATTCTAAGAGTAGCTAAACATTTTCCTTTTGAAAGTTTACCGGTATTTGAATACTATTCATATGACATCATGCCATGTCACAACAGTCAGTCATGGTGGCCTTTTCTTTTATGTTTGCATTTTTACTTGAATCATAACATTGATTTTTAATTTTTTTCCAGTGGGTGTGTCCCAGTTTGACCATGGATTTTGCCTGAAAATAAACACATGCTTGGAAACTTAGGACAATGAATCTGTTAGGGGTGATTTTGACCTTATTATTTTAACAAGATTTAAAATTTTTCACAGATTTGTGGAATTTTGGTGTTTGGGTGGACATCAGAGGTAATCTTGTATGCATAAATCATTTTTGAATCTTTAATTAGAAGGGGGAAATTGGGTGGTAGAGTTTATTTTAAAGTTGATATAAATTATTTAAGAAATAAGATGGCATGGTGAAATAAGAGGCACAGGTATTGGGGATAAGAACACTTTCTTTCTTCTGATCCCAGGCATGACATTTCTCAGGTGCATGATATGAGTAAATTATTTACCTCAGTATCTTTATAAACTAGGTTGCTCTGCTTGTCTTGGAAGATTGTAATGAGAATTAAATAAAGTGTGTGTTTACTGGGGACTGTTGGGGAGGACTAGGGGAGGGACAGCAAGAGGTGGGGAGGTTGGGGAGGGATAACATAGGGAGAAATGCCAGGTATAGGTGACGGGGGATGCAGGCAGCAAACCACATTGCCATGTACGTACCTATGCAACAATCCTGCATGATCTGCACATGTATGCCAGAGCCTAAAGTACAATTAAAAAAAAAAAGTCATTTAGGATTTTGTGCCAATAAGAAAAAAAAAATAAAGTGTGTGTTATCCAGATAGCAGATTTTTTTTCTTTTTTGAGACAGAATCTCACTGTGTTGCCCAGGCTGGAGTGCAATGGCGTGATCTTGGCTCACTGCAACCCTCTTGGGTTCAAGCTATTCTCCTGCCTCAGCCTCCTAAGTAGCTGGGATTACAGATGCCCACTACCACACCTGGATAACTTTTTGTATTTTTAGTAGAGATAGGGTTTCACCATGTTTTCCAGGCTAGTCTTGAACTCCTGACCTCAGGTGATCCACCCACCTCAGCCTCCCAAAGCACTGGTATTAGAGGCATGAGCCACCTCTCCTGGCCTGATAGATGTTAAAAACAACCACAACTACCATAACAGCATCCTCTTGGGTGAATTTATTTTGATTAAGAACCATTGTAGCTATAACTTAAAAATAAAAACTCCATTGCTTGCTGGAACTACCTTCCTCCTGTCATCAGGTTCACTCATTATCCATCATCAACCTCTGCTCAGACATCACTTCCTTTGAGAAGCTTCTCTGCTTCCTCTCAAGAGCAGTTGAGGTCAGGTGCTCTGCCTTGTGCTCCTTTAGTCTAGGACAGCACTTATTTGTTCTGTCTTGCTCTTCACCAGTGGTTCTCAGTGTGCCTAAGAATCACTGGGAAACTCATTAAACAAATTACTGGGCCCACTCCTGGAGATGGTGGTTCAGTAGGTCCTGAGACCTGGGAACTTGAATGTTTAGCAAGTCACTGTTGGTGCTCTCATGAAATGATCTTTGGACCATACTTGGGGATCTTAATAACCTTGAGGATGATCTCCACCAGAGCTGGGCTCTTACTTTCCACTTTCATCCCTTGTACCTAGAATTCCTTGTAGAATATATATATATTATTCATTTGACTTTCCACACATAATTCAGACATATTGCCAAAAGCAGTACATATCTAAAAAGTTTTGCCTTTTGTGGTCTGTATTAGTTTGTTTTGGAGTACTATGAAGGAATACTTGAGGCTGGGTAATTTGTAAAGATGTTTATTTGGCTTATGGTTCTGCAGGCTGTACAAGCTTGGCAGCAGCATCTGCTTGTTTTCTGGTGTATCCTCAGGGAGCTTTTATTCATGGTGGACTGTGAAGAAGGGGGCAGGTGTGTCACATGTCAGGCTCCTTTAAACAGCCAGCTCCTTTGTGCATAAATAGAGTGAGAACTCATTACCATGGGGAAGGCACCAAGCCATTCATAATGGGATTGCCCCATGACCCAAACACCTCCCAGTGGGGCCCACTCCAATATTGGTGATCACATTTCAACATGAGATTTGGAGAGGACAAATATCCCAGCTATATCATGGTCCAAACATTCAGATATTTGAAGTTATTATCTTTCTGTTAAAATAGAAGACTTTTCAGAATGTTTTTAGATGTCAGAGAAATGCAGAGAAAGTGCTCATTAAAATAATAATTTATCAGTTGCTTTCAGCATGTGTACACTGTGTTGGGTACTACAAAAATGGAGGTATTACTTATTTGTAAGAGTTCAGATGCCCAGAAAATAAAAGGCATATAAAATAACTCTGCACTAATATAAATAAAAGAATGTAAATTAGATGAGGTACAGAGAGTAGGATTATTTAGGAAGAGATTTGAGAAGTTGCTGAGTCTTGAGGAATTGGAAAATGAGACAGAAATACTTTTGAGGAAAGTGGAACCATCTTATAAAAGGCTTAGAATCAACACTAATATGACTGTGTCAATATAAAAAAATCAATATGAAATGATGGACATGTTAATTTGCTTCCCTATGGAAATCATTTTGCTGTCTATATGTATCTTATAACATCATGTTGTATATCTTAAATGTATACAATAAAATTTATTTAAAAAAATAAGGCAGGTAGAAAGGAGATAAAGAGTCAACAAGAAATGACCATCCACCAAGACCATAATAACAATATTGATACTTGTTTAGAAAGGCAGCCATGAACAACTTGCTTGACCCTTGCAGTGTCTGACACGATTGTACCTCCGGCCTGGAGCATTTCCTTCCAGGGAGACAGGGAGCCCTCAGAGCCTGTGCTGGACTCATCGCCTTGTTTGGAAGTATCTTTCCCTGTTTCCTTGATGCGTACTTTGTTCAGCTTGAGTGTGTTCATCACATGGCCCCTGCCAATCCTGAGAGGACTGCATGTAGACCATCTACCTGCATTGTCTGGAGGGTGAGAACTGGCTAGCTGGTGGGGATCAATGCTCACTTATTAAAGCTGATCTTGCTCTGTCTTTTCTCTGTGAGTTAAGTGTTATTCCATTTAAAACAGTAACAACAACAACAACAAAAACAACAACAACAATAACAACAAGAGGCATGGCTCTAGCAGACAGTGTTAGAGGAATAGTGGGGGTCTCAATAAACAGTGCCTCCTCCTTCTTCCCCTAGTGCTGAGCAAACAGAAATAAAACAAAGGAATGACAGATGAGAAACCAAGACATCACATTCATTTCCAATAAAGGCTAAATCTGAGATTCTAGTTTTGTGTGAGAGCCAAAAGACCTCATGACAGATCCCTGAAGGAGTAGCATAATGAATGATGTCTATGGGCAGCTCACTCTTAAGAGGAGGTAAGAACTGAACTAGGCATGCTGCCCACATTTGCTAATCATGTAAGTCACTGCATCTCATCTGCTTTGAGAGGAAGGTGGCAGCAAAAGGTCAGAATTGCCACTTCAGTTAGGCAGCCTCCACCTGGAAGGACAGAACAAGGGTGTTGAGGAAATGTTCCCGTAACATACTCTGCCTTGTGCTCTCTCACTCACTGGACTAATCATTAAGCTCAAGGTCGCCTGGGGCACAAGCATCCCCTTTGGGTAAGATGATCTTCGTCTTCAGGATAGTCCTGATCCCATCTTTACTTGGTTACCCTTCAACACCAAACGCTGCTCCTTTAGTTCTTATTCTGGGACCAACTGGTAGGCAGTATAGATTTTGACCCAGAAAGTACACATTTGCTTAAAACGTATTAACTAACTAAACTCAAAACCACTTTGTGTCCATGGGCAAAAGTTATCTCCTCTTCTAATTGCTATCCCAATTTATACCCAACATTGTTTCTCAAGGTTTTAGTGAAATTATATGACAATTAAATAAATGTAACAATAAAACCCAGCATAAATCCTTTGTCTTCTAAAGTCATAATTAGTTAAGTTTCTTTCACAACTTTGGGATGTTCAGAATCTGAATTCAAACTTCTGCCCTTATAAAATTCCCTGAGAGAAATTAAAACCTATATAAAAAAATTAAGGCCACAAATCATGTTCTATTGCTTTTATGAGTTAATAGCATAAATTACTGTCTATCCCAGTTTCTGATTTTATTCAGTCTTGGTTAGAAGTCCTTGGCCTCTGTGTACACACCTAGATCCCGTATGCCACTCATCTGTATGGGTACAATTTGTTTAGGGCCTCAGAATCTCTGATGCCAATTCTCTGACAAACCTCCTTTTTGAAAAGAGTACAAAGAGCCAATAGAGCCTCACAGTGCTAGTCACACATCCAGCAACTTCAGTGAGTAACCTAAATTATATTCCCAGAACCCAGTATGTAGTGTTGCCAAAGGTCACGGAAGAAACTCAGTAGTATCTGATGTTAGAAGTTTAGATCAAACAAAACAATAATAACCAACCAACCAACCAACCAACAACTGCAACAGTTGGTTTTAGTTTTATCAGGATGCCAATCAATGTCAGTTGTCCAGAAACCACTATGAATTAATAACCTAAAATCAACTGGAAGAAATTTCTCATCAGTTTTGTTTAAGGGAAAAAAATTCATCCTGTTTTCACTCTCAGAAATCAGTACCCGAGACATTGTTACCTTCTTGCAAAGTGGAGAAATTTGTAGGCCTACCACCCTCTCCTGTGCAGCCATTTTGGTCCTGCACCCCTCTGGCTGTTTCCACTATTTCTTCTGTGGAGTGGCTTAGGCCTGTGAAATCTGCCTCCTGGGGAAGGCTACTCTCTCATGTATGGTTAAATTCAGAGCCTACTTGATAGTCTTTGCTAGTAACTGTAGATGTATTGACAAACCATGAGGTTGGTCGTGCTACAGTTCCCTCTTTGGAAATGCAGAATGAAATGCTGCAGCCAGCCCAGAACCCAGTCCTGGCTCTAATGAGTTAAATCTAGACCCTTGAGAGTGCTCAGTAGCACTGGTAAAATTCATCTGCCCTGAAGACCTGGCTGAGAAACACAGAAGCCTGAAGGACTGGGCAAGAAATCTGTTCCACCTATAACAGAATCTTTACCCCAGCCTGCCTTTGTGGCTCATTGGCTTAGGTTGGGATACTTAAGGCACAACTCCCTCCTCCCACTGCAGGTTCCCTCAGATGTACAAGTTCACGGTTAAGCTCTACAGCTGTGTCCTGAGGCTGCCTGTGAGGGCTCACTTACCGCTTGCCTCAGCCCACCTCATATCTCACTGCAAATGAGAGATTCAAGTTTAAAGGCCTATGTCCTTCCCATCCTCCTCATGATCTCCCTATTCTTCCTCATTTTTACTTAAGACCAGGATTGTTAAAGACCCTCCCCTTTGCTGAGGCCCTCACAGCCCATTATTACCTAGTTCAGTTCCACTTCAGGCTGCCCAGGCCAAACTGTCTGTAGTTAGCTGCAGTGGGCTGAGTTCTGTCTAGTCATTGGAACTAATATCTGTGGGCAGGCATTTAGGACAGGAAGGGTGGGACTAGACTGGATGTTGTGGTGAGCCATTTGGACAATAAATATTTTTGTTGTTATTATTTATTTGTTATTGAGTTGGGGAGTGTCAAACTGCCCAAACTTTTTTTTTCATGAAGGCAAATGTGGTCTGTGGACTGATTTGGGGTGCGCGTGGGGATTTTGGGACATTATTTCAGTAATCCAGATCACGGAGGTGGTGGGGACAAAGGGAATATTTTCTGAGACATTTCCAAGCATTGAATAGATGACAGGGTCAATGGGATGCAAAATCCTGCAAGCAGTCCTGGCTGCAGACTCAGGGCTGCTCTCCCTGTCTTTCCCTTCTCTTTGCTTCTATGGCTTTTGAGGGGAAAGGTGAATCACCTAGGAGGATTCAGGGGGATCATTTATTAGGTGACAATGGAGTTGTTATAACAGATGTCATGGAAGAGTCTTGGTATGTCCTGAGTTATGTTGTTGTACGGCATTGGAATGCATCTGCTTTTGCCTTTCAGGTAGTTAAATGATGCCCCCCTGCCCTTAGGTAGGATCCATTATGATGGTAGTTGTAGACATCTGGAGCTAAGACAGTGCTCTTGATGAATAGCTAATATTTTTAATAAAGGAAAATATTGCATCAGAGGATTTTGCTTATTCTCAAAACCAAATGCACTGAAGCCACTAGATGTGTCATTGTTAAAAAGTCTCCTGGACTCAAGAGAACTGGAAGTAATGAAGAGAATTTTGATTTTTTCCAAATTTCTAGGCCCTAATTTAAAGAGCATTCCTGTGACAAACTCATCGCCTTGCCTCCTGTAAAGGGAGAGAAGTTACTTTTTATCCAATGACTATTTGACCATCATGGTAATGACGTCCACATGTTTTTTTTTTTTTTTCTTTTTCTTTTTTTAACAAACCCAGCTGTTTTCTTTCATTCCAGGAGAACTGGGCATAAAATGTCTCACCCACCGTCAGCACTTGGCTTCTAGCGCCTGAGCAGAATCCAGATCGACATAAATTCCTAGCGATCTTCTAATGAAACACAGCTTTACAATCCATAAATGATGTAAGGTGTCCTGGCCTAAATGGGGCCCCATGCAATTCACTCCAAAAGAAATGGGGATGAGATGTTTTTATTTCAGGGAATTTTCAATTTTCCCACTCCTGCCCACAGGGCCATTTGTAATCCATCACTGAGGTATTTTATTTAATAAAATATTTCACTAAACTCCTAGTAAGAAGGGAAACATCTGGAGGAAAACAAGAGTCTGTTTTTGTATTACTTAAAGGAAAAATGCCACTTGATAGTTGCCACAAAAATGGGCTTGCAGAGGAATTGAGTGTTGATTAATGATAAGGCATTGGACCTAATGCTGAACAAGATTAAACAAGGCAGGCAATCTAGTCCCTGCCAGCAGGGGATTTGCAATGTAGGCGGGGCCTCCCTGCTGTTGGCCACTGGCTGGCCTGGCTTGACGGCTGCTGGCCCCCTTGTCTACCTCACAGTGGACATATGTCCTGGGCAATCTGTGCTTTTGTCTCCCCAAACCACCAAACAAGCTGTTCAGGTGTTTGCAATTTTCTTTACTAAAGGGCCCGGGCAATTAAAAAGAAAAAGAACTTGAAGTGGAAAGTAATATAATGTGCTTAGTGGTATTTCCTCCAAAGTCCAAAGAGCAAGTAGTTAAGAAAGAAGACCTTCTGTTTGGAGCACAAGTCTCTCCGTGGGTCCAGAGCAGGTGAGAGGCCATCTAGTTCTTTACCATTACTCCTGTTAAACCCAGAAAATGCTCACATGTCTCCTAAGGTTAAGTTTTAATTCTTGGGCAATGGATTATTTCAATTCCTAAAGAAGACAATATTGTTTTCTTGTCTAATAGTTTGTAAGCTGTTTCTCTCTTTTTATGCAGGCTAGCATTCTTTTTATTCCTGTTTTCAGATCAAGCACCTTGGGGACTGCAAGGACAGGAAGGGATCTACATCCCTTTTTGTCTTTTTCTTTGTATGTATAAAGGCAATCTGTGAGATGTCAATTCTAGGGATGATTTTTCTTAATGAAGGAGCTTATTAGCCTCTGGGGCACGGCAAGAGGTAGGACCAGTAGTCCAGTCACATCACTTCTAATCTTGCTGATAAGGCTAAGTATCTTAGTTATTTAATTAGCACCTTTTGAATCCTAATGAAATAAAGCACTTTCATGTATTTATCTTTTCATTTGTATATCTTTTGAAAATTGCTTGTTCATATTTCCCCAGGCATGTCATGTTTTAAAAAATGATTTGTAAGAGTCTAAACACAGCATTTGGTAGTGTATGCCAGCATGCAAAATTAATGTGTTTTTCTTCCTCTTGCATAGTCACTACTGTGTTCTGAGAAAGTTAGACCAAACAAAGCCATTCTGATTCTGTTTTTGGTAGAATGTATGTCCTAATTTGAAGGAACAAGATTGAGGATTTGTATTAAATAAGAAGTATGATATCTTATTTACATATTGTTTTACAACTTAAAAAAGATTTTTTTTACGCATGCAATCATATCTGGAACCCAATGAGGTGTTCTCTGAGTTCTTAGATCAAATGGAATGAAGTCTCTTTGTATATATTATAATGATTTGATCTGTACTAACTTGTTATTATTTATATTTCATGAGACGTTCAGTTGCTGGAAGTGGGCTTTGTATCACAGCAAAATGCTATAACACTCCCCTGGTTAATGCTAAGTGATAGACGAAAAAGGAGTGTGTTCCTGGGCTCTGATGTTCAATTTGGCGGATTCAGAGTTGGATTGGGATTCAATGTATCTCAACCGGAGGTGCCATTGCATTTTTAAGGCTCATTTTTAATGGTGGCAAAATATATATAACATAAAATTTACCATCTTAGCTATTTGTAAGTGTACAATTCAGTGCTATAGAGTACTTCACATTGTTGTGCAACCAATTCCATTGTCCATTTCCAGAACTCTTTTCATCTCGCAAAACTGAAACTCTGTACCCATTAGAGAGTAACTCTCCAGCCCTCCCCGGATCCTCATTCCCAAACTGCTGGTGACCACCATGATACTTTCTGTCTCTGAATCTGACTACTCTAGATACCTCATGTAAGTATTTCTCTTCTTGTGACTGGCTTATTTTATTTAAACAACTTGCATTTTAAGGAGGACAATTCTTGGTTGTATGGGATTGTCCAATTGACCCTCTCATGATGTTTGGCTCCTTGGGTTACCCACAGACACGAGATGCCTGTGGAATTACCACCACAATGTGGCAATCAAAACTGTGGGACAGTGTTTCTCTGAGTCGAGGACTCAGCCTTTGACTGGGTCTCCAAATAAAACCTCCCAACCACCTGAAGTTTATTCTTTCAAGGGCAAATATGTATTTGAAATGTAAATAGCTTCTTATCCCAGTCTGTGTAAACAAGCCCCAGATGACACTCTCTTAGACCTGAGAAAGCCAAAGCCAAGTTTCATCAAAGGCTCTTTCGAAGTTCAGTTCCTTACCAGGATGTTGTAAACACGTTTAAAAATGTTCTGCTTGAAGTGTGTGGTTTGCATTTGGACTGTTAGAATCCAGAGCTCTTGACTTCTTCCAGTGGAAATAGACTACAGTTTTTTCTTCAACTCCCCAGCCAATGACTTTTCATAGTCCCACTTAATGCTCTCTGCATAAACAGTTTACCACCACATTTATTACTTATTGCATTTTTCCATATTATTTTAGTAGAAATACCACAAATAGCTTTGAAATACTGCAAGCAGCAAGCTTGTTTTAAATGCCAGTGTGGAAGTTGGACTTGAGGCAAACAGCCCTTTTAGTAGAAGTGGGCACCCCAATAACTCTGGGCTTTCATGAGACAGAAAGAACAGGTCATCTTGAGGGTCATTATTGTGAGACATATTCCCCAACTAAGCCTTTATTTTTCAGAATTGCTTTGTGTTGTAAAAGTAATAAAAGCATCTTATGAAAATATAAAAAATAAAATTATGAAGGAAAAGAATAAGAAGAAAGAAAGGCAGAAAAAGCTCATATGTAATCCTATCATCCACAGGTACCTATGATTCACCTGTTGGTTTACTGACCTCTGGTACAATTTAATTCATCTAAAAACACAGTTCCCACCTATTTTCAAAGGGAACATTCTTGCAGTCTGTTGTGCTTACTGGATTAATTCTACAATCATGGAGCTAAATTGCATTTTGTGGTTGGCCAGTTCACCTCCCTCATTTTATAATCAAACTCTTTGGGGACAGTTAAGTGTTTTGCTAGTGACCACACTACTCTCTGTAGCTACAGTTTGTAACTCTTCATGCAGTTGATAATTTCATTAATACTTTAAAGTAAGTTTGGAAAATTATAAAATCTACCTAGGAAGCCTCTCCAGGCTTCTTTATGAGCTGTGTGTACTGTGGTCTTTGTGGTTCTGCCTCTCTAACTCAGAAGTTTCATCATAATTTTCTTGGTTAGGTCTTAGGTGTTATAATACATTATTTTCCCATTCACCCTTAACAGCTGCTTTGTAGGGTTATCTGATATTATGCCAACTCTGCATACAATCCTTAGAAAGATATGTTGCAGTAAATTATGCTGTTTAGTCTGGTGAAAATAACTCAGAACAAGAAGGCCTGAGCCTGCCTTTACCTTACATAGTTATAGGATTTCTCTGAGTCTCAGTTTCCTTCTCTGTAAAATGGGGATGGTAATGACTGCCTAAGAGTTTATACAATGATTAATGACGTAATTATAAGAGGATACTTTGTAAATGAACACTAGTATGAATATATTATTCTCTAATCCTTGAAGTTATACAGAAATATTACATGTAATTCTCATTTTTGAGGAAGGAAGGAAGGCAAAACTGAAAAACATGGTTAAAACAATGTGTCTACACGGTGGGGAACCACACATACTGGGACCTGTTGGAGGGTAGGGGGGTGAGGAGGAAGAACATCAGGAAAAGCAGCTAAGGGAAGCTGGGTTTAATACCTAGGTGATGGAATGATCTGTGCAGGAAACCATCATGGCACACATTTACCTAGGTAACAAACCTGTACTTGTATCCAGAACTTAAAATAAAAGTTGAAAATAAATATGTCCAGGTTAACACAGGTGGTGATATTTCTGTTTTAGGAACTCCTTTTAATGTGAAATAACCATGTGGCTGGTCTCTACCTCGTGGTTAATGCACATCTTGAGGATTCAGTGATGATTATTTGTGCCTTGAGTCTTCCCAATAGACTGTACATTCCTAGAGAGCCTGACCTGTAACTTACATTTGCCATGACTTCCTTATAGCATAACACACAGATGCAGAGCCCTTGTGTGCACGGGTTCATGCCCATCTGCAGTAGGGTTTTCAGCAGAATAGTTTGAAGAGCACCACTGCATCACAGGGTGGCTTTGCATGAAGGGCTGGGTTGGTGGTGGAAAGAGGAAGAAGGTGATGGGTGACTTGGGGATATAAGCTTAGGCATCACTGAAGGGAAAAGAGAAAACAACAGGATGGAAAGAAGGGCTTCAGATTACCAGGGTAAATTTTATCTACATTCAATTTTTTTCCTAGAGGCAGACCCAAAGGTGGAGTTTGGCTCATATTCGGCCTTTTGGACAAGAATACTTGGAGAGAAGGATATCTATGCTACTTCACAGGTCAAACCCTACCCTGCCACCTCTGCTCAGGTGTGCTTTCTGCTTTTACCTTGTCATTCAGATCTGGGCACAAATGTCACTTCTCTGACATTTTCCTGTCCACTCAAGATAAGGTTATCCTATCTTCTACCTCCTTGAAGCAATCACTTTTTGATGCATTTTGGATTTCTTTCTCCATGGTCCTTATCATTAGTTGAAATGTTACTCTTTTAAAACTTACCATTTTATTGCTTGTTTTCCCCAGTAAATCATAAGTTCTAACTTATGATTTAAGTTAGAAGAGTTATGAGAGAGAAAGATCTATGTCTTCCTTTCTCAGTCTCTCTTATTTGCTCTTAAAATAGTTCCTGGTGCTCAAGAAGTGGTGGTTGAATAAACATACAAATTACATATAGTCACAATTAGCTATAAGGTGACATCCAATTATTTTGTTAACTTGAAATTTTATTATCAAATGTTGCTTTAAAATTGCACTACTTGTTGGGATGCTGAGGCAAGTGGGTCACCTGAGGTCAGGAGTTAGAGACCAGCTTGGCCAACATGGCGAAACCCTGTCTCTACTAAAAACACAAAAATTAGCCAAGTGCAGTAGCATGTGCCTGTAGTGCCAGCTATTTGGAAAGCAGAGGCAGGAAGATTGCTTGAACCCAGGAGGTGGAGGTTGCAGTGAGTTGAGATTGTGCCACTGCACTCCAGCCTGGGTGACAGAGCAAGACTTCATCTCAAAAAAAAAAAAAAAAAAAAAAGTTGCAGCATTCGGATCAGTGTTGGAACTACTTAAGCATAATTTTTTGTAGGGGAAATGCAACGTGAACTACTATTATTACAGTACCTATTATGTTACCACTAGATGGCCACAGACTATGGTGGTTAGTTAGGATAGAAAAGAAAGTCGCTATAACATCGGGGACCAAAAAACGAACCAGGCTTAAGGCTCTCTTATCTTAGTTTTATCTCTACTGTCAGATGACAAGGTTGGTGTCTTGATGATGTCCAGAGAACAGTGTAATTGTGTGAGCTTTTTATAAGAAGAATTAAGACAAAACAGAGAATCTTAATATGTGCATATAAACTAACATGTTAAAACATTTCTTTAGAGGAAAATAGTACATCCTTTTAAGCCATTGTGAAGCATGTCAATGAATTAACCGAGTGTGGTTCGGTCTTCCAGGAAGAGCGTAGAGAAACTATGAGGGAGAAAACAATTTCCAACATTTCATTGTTGAGCAGATAGCTGTCTAGTCAATACAGGAGTTTTCCTTTATTTTGGACCCTAGTTGATGACATAAATTGGCTAATCGAAGCATACTGGGAAATTTGTAGCCAAACTTGAAGATTTCTTTTTTAATCATTAGTTTTAATCAGAACTCATGCCCCAACTCAAAGAATGAATTACTGCCGCTTTCCTTTCCAGCTGCAGGCTATTGCTTTTAATTTTATCTGATTGTTATCTTGGCACTAGGTTTGGTATGTGTGCTAACAGAAGCATTTGAAGTAGAAGCTAGTAGAAGGCCAATGGTTCATTTATAGATGCAGGTAATTTGGAATCTTCCCTTTTCACTTTTTAAAATCCACTGAAAATAAATACATAAAGTAATGGCAATGCTTAATGAATAGAGAAGCTGAAAAAGCAGTGCCATCATCGTGAATTGTGACAGCAACATGTTGAATGATAAGGTTTAACTCAGATGGAGGGTCTCTGAGCAGGTATAACTCACTTTTAAATACTAAATCCCTCTTATTTTTTCTTTAACATATTACATTCACCATTTAAGAAAATGAACTTTCAGCTGGATATGGTGGCTCACGCCTGTAATCCCAGCACTTTGGGAGGCCGAGGTGGGTCGCTTGAACCCAGGAGTTGGAGACCAGCCTGGGCAACTTGGCAAAACCCTGTGTCTATAAAAAATACAAAAATTAGCCTGGCGTGGTGGTGTGTGCCTGCGGTGCTGCTATTTTGGGGGCTGAGGTGAGTAGATCATTTGAGTTGGGGAGATTGTGCCACTGCCCTCCAGCCTGAGTGTCAGAGTGAGGCTGTCTTAAAAAAAGAAAAAAGAAAATAATTTTTGTCTTTTTATGTTTCTGCTAATGGGTATTAAGGCAATTTTTTTCCAAACAAATGCAAAATAAATAAATAAATAAATAAATAAAAAATAAAGAAAGAAAAAGAAAAAAAAGTTTGTGTAGAACAAATCCCAGGCAGGAAATCTGGATTAGTTACCATTTGTTTCTGCTGCACTTAAGCAAAGCGATAAATACCATTTATAGTTTTATTGGGAGACACAAATGTGTTCCGATTGTACAGCAAAATTTCTTAGATGTGGATTAAAACATGATGGATTTAATGAGATTCCTTTAAAAATTTATCTTCAGCTGGGCATGGTGGCTCACACCTGGATGATCCCAGGGCTTTGGGAGGCTGAGGCAGGTGGATCATGAGGTCAGCAGTTTGAGACCAATCCAACCAATAAGGTGAATCTGGATCTGTACTAAAAATACCAAAATTAGCCAGGCGTGGTGGTGCATACCTGTAATCCCAGCTACTCAGGAGGCTGAGGCAGGAGAATCCCTTGAACCCTCGAGGTGGAGGTTGCAGTGAGCCAAGATCGGGCCACTGCACTCCAGCCTGGGTGACAGAGCGAGACTCCATCTCAAAAAAAAAAAAAAAGATTAAGTAAAAAATATTTTTCTACACAGTTGAGGGGTAGAGTTGATTCCTCCTGGGAACAGTGCTCCTCGTTGGATGCTTCATTCAGCTAAAGATTGCTCTTCTTTCACCCCCAGCTGAAAGGCAGAAAAAAGAATGAGCTAGAAAATCTTGAGATGTGGTTGGATTGGCAGCCCCAAACCTTGGTGTCTTCTGGACTCTGCTATGTGGCTTGGGGCCTGTGCTCAGGAGCCCAGCTTCTCTGTTCTAAGGTGTGTGTTTCTATACATCTGTGGTATATGGAGGGTAGGTGGAGGAGAACGAGGAATTTATTTTTGTCTTCCTGGAAGGGTGGATTCTTCTTGAAGAATTATCCTCATTAAATTTTTAAGTAATGATTCCTGGAAAAGGACAAAGGGATAAGGCTTTTTTCCAAAGAGTTATCATTTTGTGCCAGCAATCAGTCATTACTCCATACCATGCCATGTGACACAGGATGTGGTCTGATATTTAGTCTAAATATGGATTTCACTTTTTTTCTACTATAGAGAAGGCAATTATAATGCCCCTTTTTGTTATGAAAATGACTTCTCAGAAAAGTAACCTCTCTAAAAACTAGATTTACTCAGACTAGGGTGAAAAATAAAAAAGTCAATCTGGCATTTAAGTGCTTTCTGGCCCTCAGAAACCATCTTAGTAGAAGGTGATGAGTGTGTTTAGTGGCTTCCTATTTCTGGAATCTGAGCGGGGTCAGTCTATAGCAGAATCAGAAGGGCTGTCCCTCCAGGGCCTGCTGACCTCACTGTATAACCCAGTCTTTTGGGGAACAAAGTTGACACTTCTAAATTGTCCTTTTGTATTTTATTCCCTTGGACCCTACCCCACTAAAGTGTAAATAAAATTGGGGTAAGTGGAATGAGCATAATAAACTAATCTTTTCATTCACATATGTTAACTGTATATTATCCTTTTGTGCAACAAAATGCTTTAAGTTAGTCATTGTACTTATCTAGAATTTTTGATGTGATAAGGAGGTTATTTCTTATACAGGGTCATTTCAAATCAAAGCAATATAGTTGTGTGATTTACCTACAGATATAAATAGCTAGTATTTTCATTAATTTGCTGATGTTCTCCTTAAGTGAATAAAGCATATTATTAAATAAGAACTTCTATGAGGCCTTTAAAATTTCTAGAATGCTGGCTTCCCTGCCCCCATGTTGATTTAGTTACTTCTGTTGGATTTAGCTATGTTCATAAGTGACATGAGTTTATATTTTCTTTTCTTGAACTGTCCTTATATAGTTTTGTGGAAAAAATAGTCTGATTGAGCAGGGTTACATTATTTTACTATTTTTGCGAATGACTAGTATTAATATAGAATTTAATGATTCATTCACATACACAAAAAAACTATTTGGTCTTGTTTTTTCTTTTTCTTTTGTGGAGAAAGTGACATCTTTACCTTTTCAGATTCTTTAGTTCTAATTGTTTTGTCTAAGTTTTCTATTTTTTCTTGCATCAATTTTTGCATTTAAAAATTTTCTAGCAGTTTAACATTTTCATCTAGATTTTAAAATTATTCACATATAATTATTTCTAAATTTTTATTATTTTTTAAATTCTACAAAATTTCTATGGTTAGTTTCCATTTTTCTTTCTGTATTTTATTGGTCTGTTCTAGAATCAGCTTTTGGTTTTATTACTTTTCTCATTATTTAATATTTGATCTATACTTTTTTCATTTTTCTCACTGCCTTTATTACTTCCTTCCTTCTTATTTCTTTAAGTTTATTCTGTAGCTCTTTCCTTAACATCTGAAGTTTAATGACTCATCAATTTATTTTTAAACTTTCTTGTATCTTGACAAATGTAAAGTTAAAATTTCTCTGAGTACTGCTTTAGGTGTGTCCAACAGGGGCTGGAAAGCAGAGTTTGCATTACCAGTCAGTTTTATATATTGCTTCTTTTCCTCTTTAACACAGGGACAATTTGGTAACGTGTATTTCCAAACACATGAGATTTTGTTTTAAAGCTCTCTGTTTGTTAGTAGTCACTAATTTTAAGATTTAACTTTTTAAGTGTTATATGGTATGCTTATAAAGATCCAATGTTCTCTTTTAGGTGAAAAGTTACCTATTGTCTAATAGTTGGAGCTTATTGTTTAAAGTCTTCAGCATATTATTTTTTCTGGCTGATATATTAGCCTCTAAGAAAGTATGTTAAAATCTATATCTAAAATTGTTGATTTACCTATTTCTACTTATTATACACTCATTTACTAATACATTTTTCAATTGTTCTTGTTTTTTTCTAACATTCTTCTTTAACTCTTATGAATGTTTTGCCTTGTATTTTTATTTTTCAGAAATTATGATTGCTATCCCATGTTTCTTTTTCTTTTCATCTAAATTTTTAAATTTATAATTGGCACATAATAATTGTACATATTTATGAGGTATAATGTGTTTTTTCAGTGAATATGCACAAAGAATAATGACCAATTTGGTGGTAATTACCCTATCACTTAAAATATTTATAATTCATTTGTGGTGACACTATTCAAAATCTTCTCTATCTTGCTATTTTGAAATACATACTACATTGTTGTTTGCTATGGTGACCTTACTGTGTAACAGAACACCAAAACTTATTCTTCCTAATTGTAGCTTTGTACCCATTGAAACGCCTCTGCCAGTTTCCCCCTCTCCTTACCCTTCCAAGCCTCTGATAATCACTATTTTCTCAACTTTTTAAGATTTCATATATGAAGAAAATCATGTGGTATTTGCTTTTCTATGTTTGGGTTATTTTACTTAACACAATGTGCTCTGGGTTCATCCATGTTCCCACAAATGATAGGATTTCATTCTATTTGAAGGCTGAATAGTATTTCATTAATATATATCATATTTTCTTCACCCATTAATCTGTAGATGGGAATTTAGGTCAATTCCATATCTTGGCTATTGTGAATAGTGCTGCAATAAACATGGATGTGTAGATTTCTCTTCGACCTACTGGTTTCATTTTCTTTGGTTGTATACCTAGTAATGGATTGCTAAATCATGTGGTCGTTCTATTTTAACTTTTTGAGGAGCCTCCATACCATTTTCTATAAGGGCTATACTAATGTACAATTCCACCAACAGTATATAAGAGTTTCCTTTTCTTGACATCCTCATTAGAATTTGTTTTATATATATATAATTTTTAAAAAATTGTACTTTAGGTTCTACATTTGTTATTTTTTTGTCTGTTTGATAATAGCCATTCTAACTGGGATGAGGTGATATCTCACTGTATTTTTGATATGCATTACTCTGATGATTAGTAATGCTGAGCATATTTTCATATACCTATTGGCCATTTATATGTCTTCTTTTCAAAGATGTCTATTCAGGTCTTTTACTCATTTTTAAAAATTAGATTATTTGGTTTTTGCTATTCAGTTATTTAAGTTCCTTATATATTCTGGATATCAACTCCTTGGCAGATGCATAGTTTGCAAATACTTTCTCCTATTTCATAGGCTTCCTCTTCCTCTATCGGTTGTTTCTTTTGTGCAGATTTTTATTTTGATAGAGTTTATTTTTTATGTGATGAGAGGTACGGGTTCAGTTTCATTCTTCTGCCTGTAGATATCCAGTTTTACCAGACCCATTTATTAAAGAGACTGTCCTTTCCCCAATGTATGTTCTTGGTGACTTTGTTGAAAATTGATAGGCTTTAAATACATTAATTTATTTCAGAATTCTCTATTCTGTTTCATTTGTCTAGTTGGTTTTTATGCCAGTACCATGCTCATTCAGTTACTCTTGCTTTGTAGTATATTTTGAATCAGGTAGTGATATAGTATGACTTGGTGTCCCCACACAAATCTCATCTCAAATTGTAATCCTCCCATGTCAGGGTAGGGACCTGGTGGGAGGTGATTTAATAATGAGGGCGGACATCCTTTTGCTGTTTTCCTGATAGTGAGTTCTCATGAGATCTGGTGGTTTGAAAGTGTATGACACTACTCCCCTACCTCCTGCTCTGCCATGCTAAGATAGATGCGTTTTCTTCCCATTTGCCTTCTGCTATGATTGTGAGTTTCCTGAGGCCTCTCAGTCATGCTTCCTGTTAAGTCTGTAGAACTATGTGTCAATTAAGTCTCTGTCTTTTTTTTTTCATAAATTACCTAGTCTCAGGTAGTTCTTTATAGCAGGGTGACAATGGACTAATACAGAAATTGGTACCAGGAAAGTAGGGCATTCCTATAAAGACACCTGAAAGTGTGGAAGCACTTTAGAACTGGGTAATGGGCAGAAGTTAGAACCATTTGAAGGGCTCAGAAGAAGAGAGGAACATGTGGGAAAGTTTGGAACTTCCTAAAAACTTGTTGAATGGCTTTGACCAAAATGCTGGTAGTGATATGGACACCAGGCTGGGGTGATTTCAGATGGAGATAAGGAACTTATTGGGAACTAGAGCAAAGATTATGCAAAAAGTCTTGTGGCATTTTTCCCCCTGTGCTGGAGATCTGTGGAACTTTGAACTTGAGAGAGGTAATTTAAGGTATCTGCTAGAAGAGATTTCTAAGCAGCAAAGTGTTCAAGAGGTGGACTGGCTGCTCCTAACAGCATACAGCCATATGCGTTCACAAAGAGATGGTGTGAAATTGAAACATGTTTAAAAGGGAAGCAGAACATAAAAGTTTGGAAAATTTGCAGCCTCACCATGTGGTAGAAAAGAAAAGCCCATTTTCTGGGGAGGAATTCAAGCCAGCTGCAGAAATTTGTATAAGTAATGAGGAGCCAAATGTTAATAGCCAAGACAATGGGGAAAATGTCTCTAGGGCATGTCAGAAACCTTGCTGTCAGCCCCCTAACCAACAGACCCAGAGGCCTATGAGGAAAAAACGGTTTTATGGGCTATGCCCAGGGCCCTGATGTTTTGTGCAACCTTGGAGCATGGTATCCTGCATCCCAGCCACTCCAGCTCTAGCTGTGGCTAAGAGGGACCAAGGTACAGCTTGGGCTGTTGCTTCACAGAGTGTAAGCCCCAATTCTTGGTGGCTTCCATGGGGTGTTGGGCCTATCGGTGCATGCAGAAGATAAGAATTGAGCTTTGTGAACCTCTACCTAGATTTCAGAAGAGGTATGGAAGTTCCTGGATGTCCAGGTAGAAGTCCACTGCAGGGGCAGAACCCTCATGAAGAACCCCTACCAATGGAAATATAGAGGGGAAATGTGGGGGTGGAGCCCCCACACAGTCCTCACTGTGGCAATGCCTAGTGGAACTGTGAGAAGAGAGCCACCATCCTCTAAACCCCAGAATGGTAGATCCACCAATAGCTTTTACCATGCTCCTGGAAAAGCCAAAGACACTAAATTTCATCTTGTGAAAGCAGTAGCCAGGGCTTTCCCCTGCAGGGCTATAGGGGTGGATCTGCCCAAGGCCTTGGGATCCCACCTTTTGCATCAGTGTACCATGACTATGAGACATGGTGTCAAAGGAGATTATTTTGGAACTTTGAGATATAAGGACTGCCCTGCTGGGTTTCAGACTTGCATGTGCCCCATGGCCCTTTTGTTTTGACCAGTTTCTCCCATTTGAAATAGGAGAACTTACCCAGTGTCCATATCCCCATTGCATCTTGGAAGTAACTTACTTGTTTTTGATTTTACAGGCTCATAGGCAGAAGGGACTTGCCTTGTCTTAGATGAGATTTTGGACTTGAACTTTTGAGTTAATGCTGGAATGAGTCAAGACATTGTATGACTGTTGGGAACACATAATTTGTTTTGAAATGTGAGAAGGACATGAGATTTGCAAGGGTCCAGGGGCAGAATAATATCGTTTGTCTCTGTGTCACCTTCCAAATCTCATCTTAAATTGTAATCCCATGTGTCAGAAGAGGGGCCTGGTGGGAGGTGATTGAATCATGGGGGGTGGACCTCCCTCTTGCTGTTCTCAAAACAGTTAGTGAGTTCTCATGAAATCTGGTTGTTTGAAAGTTTGTGGCACATCCCTTCCCACCACTCCTACTCTGCCATGGTAAGATGTGCTTCTTTCCCCTTCACCTTCTGCCACGATTGTAAGTTTTCTGAGGCCCCCCAGTCATACTTCCTGTTAAGCCTGTGGAACTGTGAGTTAATTAAACCTTTTTTCTTCATAAATTACCTGGTCTCAGGTAGTCCTTTATATCAGTGTGAGAATGGACTAATATAGGTAGTGTAATGCCTTTAGCTTTGATCTTTATGCTCAGGATTGCTTTGGCTACCTGGGGTCTTTTACATTTCTGTATGAATTTTTAAAGATTTTTCCTATTTCTCTGAAGAATGTCATTAGTATTTTGATAGTGATTGCATTGAATCTGTAGATCACTTTAGGTATTATGGACATTTTACCAATATTAATTCTTCCAATCCATGAACACAGGATATGTTTCCATTTATTTGTGTCCTCTTTAATTTCTTTCATTATGTTTAGGAGTTTTCATTGTAGAGATTTTTCATTTTCTTGGTTAAGTTTATTCCTAGGTATTTTATTTTATTCATTGAAGCTATTTCAAATGGAGTTATTTTCTAGCTTTGCTTTTCAGATTGTTTGCTCTTGCTATATAAGAACACTACCTATTTTCATACATTGATTTTGTATTCTGCAACTTTACTAAATTCATTTATAAGTTCAAACAGTTTGTTTTTGGTGTAGTCTTTAGGCTTTTCTCTACATGTAATCTTGTCATCTGCAAACAAGAACAATTTGACTTCCATTTTTTCCAATTTTGAACCCCTTTATTTCTTTAACTTGTACAATTACTCTGGCTAGAACTTCTAGTACTATGTTGAATAAAAGTGGTGAAACTGGGCATCCTTGTCTTGTTCCAGATCTTAGAGAAAAATATCATTTTTTTCATCATTTAGTATTATGTTGGCTGTGGGTTTGCCTCAAATGGCCTTTATTTTTTTGAGGTATGTTCCTTCTATGTCCAACTGGTTGAGGATTTTTATGATGAGGGATATTGAATTTTATCATACATTTTCAGCATCTATTGAAATAATCATATGGTATTTCTCCTTAATCATTTTAAATTTTTTTCAATGACTCGTTGGTTTTTCACAAGCATGTTGTTTAATTTCCATTTAGTTAAATAATTTCCAAAGATTCTCCTGTTATTGATTTTTTAGTTTTATTGCATTGCGGTCAGCAAAGATACTTGATATGATTTCAATTGTTTGAAATTTATCGAGACTTGTTTGGCTTAACATATGGTTGTTTCTGTAGATGTTCCATGTGCTGTTAAGAAGAATGCATATTCTGCAGCTGTTGGGTGGAGTGCTCTGTAAATAACTGTTAGGTCTATTTGGTTTAGAGTGTAGTTTAGGCCAGGTATGGTGGCTCACGCCTGTAATCCTAGCACTTTGTGAGGCCGAGGTGGGTAAATCACCTGAAGTCAGGAGTTTGAGAGCAGCCTGATCAATGTAGTAAAATCCCGTGTTTACTGAAAATACAAAAATTAGGCAGATGTGGTGGTGCATGCCTGGACTCCCAACTACTTGGGAGGCTGAGGCAGGGGAATCACTTGAACCCAGGTGGTGGAGGTTGCAGTGAGCCAAGATAGTGCCATTGCACTCCAGCCTGGGCAACAAGAGTGAAATTTCATTTCAAAAAAAAAAAAAAAAAAAGGGTGTAGTTTAATTCCAATGTTTGTTGATTTTCTGCCTGGGTTATCTGTCTGTTGCTGAAAGTGAGAATTTGAAGTCCCCTGCTGTTATAGTATTATGGCAGATCTATACCTTTAGCCCTGTTAATATTTGCCTTATATACTTAGTTGTGTCAGTGTTGAATGTATATATTTAAAAATTATTAAATTATTCTACAGTATTGACCCCTTTATCATTATATAATGATCTTCTTTGTCTTTTTTAAAAAATAATTTCTGACTTTAAGTTATATTTTATCTGATAAGTATAACTACTCCTGTTCTTCTGTAGTTTCTGTTTGTATGGAATATCTTTTTTTATTCTTTTGTTTTCAGTCTATGTGTGTCTTTATAGGTGAAAGGAACTTCTTCTCGGCAGCATATGATTGGGTCTTTTTAGCCATTCAGCCACTTTCTGTCTTTTTCTTGAAAAATTTTGTCAATTTATATCCAAGGTTACTATTGATAGATTAGGACTTGTTACTGATATTTTGTTACTTGTTTTCTGGTTATTTTGTAAATCAAGCTACCTACCTTCCTTCCTTCCTTCCTTCTTTCCTTTCTCTCTTTCTTTCTTCCTTTGTGATTAAGTGATTTTCTCTGGTAGTATGTTTTAAATCCTTGCTTTTTATTTTTAGTGTATGTACTGTAGTTTTTTGCTTTGTGGTTACCACAAGGCTTACAAAAACATCTTATAGTTATTACAAGTTACTTTAAATTGATGACAACCTAACATGGATCACAAAGAGGAAAAGACACCAAGAAATACATTTAAAAATTCCACTGAAAACTACATTTTAACCCTTGCCTCTCTTTTGACCTTTGGATGTCTCAATTTACATCTTTCTATATTGACTGTTTCTTGACAAATTCTGATTATTATTTTTAATAGTTTTCTTCTTTTAGTCTTTATAGTAAAGATTTCAGTGGCTAGGCAACAAAATTACAGAAGCATAGTATTCTAAATTCATCTGTATACTTAATTTCATCAGTGAATTTTATATCTTCAGATGTTTTCTTTATGTGCATCAGCATGCTTTTTCTTCATATTTAAAAATTCTCTAAAGGGAGTTCTCATAAGACAAACATGGTAATGACAAATTCCCTCAGATTTTGTTTGACCAGGAGTCTTTATTCCTTTCATATTTGAAGAGTAGATTTGCTGGGTACAATATTCGTGATTGGCAGTTTTTTTTTCTTCTTCAGTACTTTGAATACATCATCTCACTTTCTCATGGCCTGTAAGTTTTCTGCTGAGAATTCTTCAGCCAGATGTATTAGAGATCCTTTAATGTTTTTTGCTTCTTTTCTTCTTGCTGCTTTTAGAATCTTCTCTTTGTCCTTGGCTATTGAGAGTTCAGTTATTATATGCCTTAGAGTAGTCTTATTTGGGTTAAATCTGCTTGGATATATTTGACCTTCCCATACTCAAATATTTTTATCTGCCCTAGGATGGGTCTAGAAGGCACCAGCCTAAAAGCAGGGACTGTGGGGCTCTGCCTGTTGCTGTGTTGAATTGTGGCAGAGCTGATGATAAGTTGCAAGGTAAAGCCCTTTGTACTACTCTTCCTTCTCCTTCTCCTAAGCAGAGAGAGTCTCTTTCCACACTGCATTGCTGGGAGTTGGGAGGGGGTAACAGGCACTGCTGTGGCCACCACAGCTTATATAACGCTAGGTTATACCCCAAACCTATGGCCTCCCAGATAAGTGCAGCACTGGGGCTCACCCAAGGACTGTGTGGTTAGAATGATCTATCTGCCACTGGAATTTATTCAGGACCCAAGGCTACTTTAGTTAGCTGGTAGTAAAGCAGGCGTGGACTGTGGTTTCTCATGCTGGGTTGACAGATTCCCTCTGGCCTATAGCAAGTCTAAATGCTTTTTCCATGGGGACCAGCAAAGAACCAAGGGATATGGGGTTTTGCCCATTGCATATTTTGCTTTGGCAAGGCTGGAACATTCAATACAAAGTCTCTCACACACTTCCCAATTCTTCCCCCAAGCAGACATGTTCTTTCTGTATGCTGTGCTGCCTGGCGTTGAGGGAGGAGTGCACCAGACAATGCAAAACTGTGTTTCTTATAGTATTCAATACATCTTTTCTTGTTATTAGGTTAAAAGTAGATATCGTGTTCTTTAACCAAATCTAATCAGCTCTTGTAAAGGTATTTTCTTGTGTGGGTAGTTGTTCAATTTGATATTCCTGCAGGGAATAACCACTGGAGGGTTCTAAACTACCATCTTGCTTTGTCTCCTCTTATCTTTTCTTACATCATACTTACCTCTACATCTTTCTTATCCTTAAAATTTTTTTCTGTACCTTTTTGTTTTCATGAATTTCTATATATATACATATGTGTGTGTGTGTGTGTGTGTGTGTATATGTATATATATATATATATATATATATACATACATATATATATATATATATATAATTGCACTTTAGGTTCTAGGGTACCTGTGCAGAACATGCAGGATTATAGCATAGGCAACAATACATGGCAATGTAGTTTGCTTCTTCCATCCCCGCGTCACATATATCTGGCATTTCTCCACATGTTATCCCTCCGCAACCTCCCTACTCCCTGCTGTAGCTCCCCTAGTCCCCCCCAACAGACCCCACTATGTGATGCTCCCCTCCCTGGGTTCATGTGTTCTCATTGTTCAACACCTGCCTAGGAGTAAGAACATGTGGTGTTTGATTTTCTGTTCTCATGTCAGTTTGCTAAGAGTGATGGTTTCCAGATTCATCCATGTTCCTATAAAGGACACAAACTCATCGTTTCTTATGTCTGCATAGTATTCCTTGGTGTATATGTGCCACATTTTCCCTCTCCAGTCTATCATTGATGGGCATTTGGGTTGGTTCCAGGTCTTTGCTATTGTAAACAGTGCCACAAAGAACATATGTGTGCATGTGTCTTTATAGTAGATTGATTTATAATCCTGTGGTATATACACAGTAATAGGATTGCTGGGTCAAATGGTATTTCTATTTCTAGGTCCTTGAGGAATCGCCACACTGTCTTCCACAATGGTTGAACTAATTTACACTCCCACCAACAGTGTAAAAGTGTTCCTATTTCTCCACATCCTCACCAGCATCTGTTGTCTCCACATTTTTTAAGGATGGCCATTTTAACTGGCATGAGATTGTATCTCAATGTGGTTTTGATTTGCATTTCTCTAATGACCAGTGATGATAAGCATTTTTTCATATGTTTGTTGGCCTCATATATGTCTTCTTTTGAAAAATGTCTGTTCATGTCCTTTGCCCACTTTTGAATGGGTTTGTTTGTTTGTTTTCTTGTAAATCTGTTTTAGTTCTTTGTAGGTTCTGGATATGAGTCCTTTGTCAGATGGGTAGATTACAAAAATTTTTTCCCATTCTGTTGGTTGCTGGTTCACTCTACTGATTGTTTCTTTTGCTGTACAGAAGCTCTGGAGTTTGATTAGATCCCATTTGTCTATTTTAGCTTTTGTTGCCAGTGTTTGTGGTGTTTTAGTCATGAAGTCCTTGCCTATGACTACGTCCTGAATGGTTTTGCCTAGGTTTTCTTCTAGGGTTTTTATGGTGTTAGGTCTTATCTTTAAGTCTTTAATCTATCTGGAGTTAATTTTAGTGTAAGGTGTCAGGAAGGGGTCCAGTTTCTGCTTTCGGCACACTGCTAGCCAGTTTTCCCAACACCATTTATTAAACAGGGAATCTTTCCCCATTGCTTGTTTTTGTCAGGTTTGTCAAAGATCAGATGGTTGTAGATGTGTGACATTGCCTCTGAGGCCTCTGTTCTGTTCCATTGGTCTATATCTCCATTTTGGTACCAGTACCATGCTGTTTTGATTACTGTAGCCTGGTAGTATAGTTTGAAGTCAGGTAGTGTAATGCCTCCAGCTTTGCTCTTTTTGCTTAGGATTGTCTTGGCTATGTGGGCTCTGTTTTGGTTCCATATGAAGGTTATGGTGGTTTTTTCCAGTTATTTGAAGAGAGTAATTGGTAGCTTGATGGGGATAGCATTGAATCTGTAAATTACTTTGGGCAGTATTACTCTGAGCCATTTTCATGATATTGATTCTTCCTAATCATGAGCATGGAATATTTTTCCATCTGTTTGTGTCCTCTCTTATTTCTTTGAGCAGTGGTTTGCAGTTCTCCTTGAAGAGGTCCTTTACATCCTTTGTTAGTTATATTCCTAGGTATTTTATTCTCTTTGTAGTAACTGTGAATGGCAGTTCACTCTTGATTTGGCTCTCTGTTTGTCTGTTATTGGTGTATAGGAATGCTTGTGATTTCTGCACATTGATTTTGTGTCCTAAGACTTTGCTGAAGTTGCTTATCAGTTTCAGGAGATTTTGGGCTGAGATGATGGGGTCTTCTAAATATACAGTCACATCATTTGCAAATAGAGACAATTTGACTTCCTCCTTTCCTAATTGAATACACTTTATTTCTTTTTCTTTCCTGATTGCTCTGGCTAGAATTTCCAATACTATGTTGAATAGGAGTGGTGAGAGGGGGCATCCTTGTCTAGTGCCAGGTTTCAAAGGGGATGCTTCCAATTTTTGCCTATTCAGTATGATATTGGCTGCGGGTTTGTTGTAAACAGCTTTTATTATTTTTTGATAAGTTCCATTGATACCTAGTTTATTGAGTGTTTTTAGCATAAAGCGCTGATGAATTTTGTTGAAGGCCTTCTTTGCATCTATTGAGATAGTCATGTGGTTTTTGTGTTTGATTCTATTTATGTGGTGGATTACGTTTATAGACTTGTGTATGTCGAACCAGCCTTGCATCCCTGGCATGAAGCCTACTTGGTCATAATGGATACGCTTTTTGATGTGCTGTTGCAATGGGTTTGCTAGTATATAATAGATTTTTGCATTGATGTTCATCATGGATATTGGCCTGAAATTTTCTTTTTTTGTTGGGTTTGGTATAGGATGATGTTGGTCTCATGAAATCATTTGGGAAGGATTCCCTCTTTTTGGATTGTTTCAGATAGTTTCAGAAGGAGTAGTACCAGCTCCTCTTTGTATGTCTGGTAGAATTCAGCTGTGAGCCTATCTGGACCTGGGCTTTTTTTGTTTGGTAGGCTATTAATTTCTGCCTCAACTTCAGCCCTTGTTATTGGTCTGTTCAGGGTTTCAACTTCTTCCTTGTTTAGGCTTGGGAGGGTGCAAGTGTCAAGGAATTTATCCATTTCTTCCAGGCTTACTGGTTTATGTGCATAGAGTTGTTTGTGATCCTCTCTGATGGTAGTTTGCATTTCTGTGGAATCGGTGGTGATATCCCCTTTATTGTTTTTTATTACATCTGTTAGATTTTTCTCTCTTTACTTTTTATTAATCTGGCTAGTGGTCTTCCTATTTTGTTGATCTTTTCAAAAAACCAGATCCTGGATTTATTAATTTTTTGAAGGTTTTTTTTTTGTGTCTCTATCTCCTTCAGTTCTGCTCTGATCTTAGTTAGTTCTTGTCTACTGCTAGCTTTTGAGTTTTTTTGATCTTGCTCCTCTAGTTCTTTCAATTTTCATGATAGGGTGTCGATTTTAGATCTTTTCTTGCTTCTCATGTGGGCATTATTGCTATAAATTTTCCTCTAGACACGCTCTAAATGTGTCCCAGAGATTCTGGTACGTTGTGTCTTCGTTCTTATTGGTTTCAAAGAACATCTTTTTTTCTTCCTCCATTTCATTGTTTATCCAGTAAACATTCAAGAGCCAGTTGTTGAGTTTCCATGAAGTTGTGTGGTTCTGAGTTAGTTTCTTAATCCTGAGTTGTAATTTGAGTGCACTGTGTTCTGAGAGACTGTTTGTTATGATTTTCATTCTTTTGCATTTGCTGAGGAGTGATTTACTTCCAATGAAGTGGCCAATTTTACAGTAGATGTAATGTGGTGCTAAGAAGAATGTATATTCTCTTGATTTGGGATGGAGAGTTCTGCAGATGTCTATTAGGTTTGCTTGGTCCAGATATGAGTTCAAGTTCTGTCCTTGTTAATTTTCTGTCTTGTTGATCTGTCTAATTGGCAGTGGAGTGTTATAGCCTCCCAGTATTACTGTGTGGGAGTCTAAGTCTCTTTATAGGTTGTTAAGAACTTGCTTTATGTATCTGGGTGTTCCTGTATGGGGTGAGTATATATTTAGGATTGTTAGCTCTTTTTGTTGCTTTGATCTGTTTACCATTATGTAATGCCCTTCTTTGTTTCTTTTGATCTTTGTTGGTTTAAAGCCTATGATATCCCAGACTAGGATTACAATTTCTGCTTTTTTTTTTTTTTTTTTTTTTTTTGCTCACCACTTGCTTGGTAAATCTTCCTCCATCCCTTTATTTTGAGCCTATGCATGGCCTTGCCCGTGAGATGGGTTTCCTAGATACTGCACACCAATGGGTTTTGGCTTTTTATCTAATTTGCCTGTCTGTGTCTTTTGATTGGGGCATTTAGGCCATTTACATTTAAGGTTAACCCATTTTGATGCTAGCTGGTTGTTTTGCTCATTAGTTGATGCAGTTTCTTCATTGTGTTGATGCTCTTTACCATTTGGTACATATTTGGAGTGGCTGGTACTAGCTGTTGCTTTCTATGTTTAGTGCTTCTTTCAGGAGCTCTTGTAAGGGAGGCCTCATGGTGACAAAATCTCTCAGCAATTCCCTGTCCATAAAGGATTTTATCTCTCCTTCACTTGTGAAACTTAGTTTGGCTGAATATGAAATTCTGGATTGAAAGTTCTTTTCTTTAAGGGTGTTGAATTTTAGCCCCCAATATCTTCTTGTAGAGTTTCTGCAGAGAGATCCACTGTGAATCTGATGGGCTTCTCTTTGTGGGTAACCTGACCTGTCTCTCTGGCTGCCCTTAGCATTTTTTCCTTGTTTGCAACTCTGGTGAATCTGACAATTATGAGCCTTGAGGTTGCTCTTATTGAGGAGTATATTTTTGGTATTCTCTGTATTTCCTGGACTTGAATATTGGCCTGCATTGCTAGATTGAGGGAGTTCTCCTGGATAATATCCTGAAGAGTGTTTTCCATCTTGGATTCATTCTCTCCATCACATTCAGATACACCTATCAAACATAGATTAGGTCTTTTCACATAATCCCATATTTCTTAGAGGCTTTGTTCATTTCTTGTCACTCTTTTTTCTCTAAACTTGCCTTCTCATTTTATTTCATTGAGTAGATCTTCAACCTCTGATATCCTTTCTTTTGCTTGGTTGATTGGGCTATTGAAACTTGTGTATGCTTCTCGAAGTTCTCATGTCGTGTTTCAGCTCCATTAGGTCATTTATATTCTTCTCTAAGCTGTTTATTCTTGTTAGCATTTCATCAAACCTTTTTTCATGGTTCTTAGTTTCTTTGCATTGGGTTAGAACATGATCTTTTAGTTCAGAGAAATTTGATATTACCCACCTTGTTAAGCCTGCTTCTGTCAATTCATCAGGATCATTCTTCATCCAGCTTTGTTCCCTTGCTGGTGAGAAGTTGTGATCCCTTGGAGGAAGAGAGGCATTCTGGTTTTGAATGTTTTCACACTTTTTGCACTGGTTTCTTCCCATTGTTGTGAATTTATCTACCTGTGGTCTTTGTAGTTGGTGACTTTCAGATGGCATCTCTGAGTGGACATCCTTTTTGTTGATGTTGAAGTTATTTCTTTCTATGTTTTAGCTTTCCTTCTAACAGTCAGGCCCCTCTGTTGTAGGACTGCTGGAGGTCCACTCCAGACCCTGCTTGGCTGAGGATTGCCTGTGGTGGCTGCAAAACAGTAAAGGTTGCTGCCAGTTTCTTCTTCTGTTATCTTCATCCCAGAAGGGTACCCACCAGATGCCAGCTTGAGATCTCCTTTATGAGGTGTCTCTTTGGATACATGGGAGTCAGGGAGCAGCTTGAGGTGACAGTCTGTCCCTTATAGGAGCTCAGGTGCTTAGCTGTGAGCTCTGTTTCTCTGTTCAGAGCTGCTGCACAGGTACATTTAAGTCTGCTGCACCAGAACTCATAAGAGCCTCTTTCCCGCATGCTCTGTCCTGGGAAGGTGGGGCCTTATTTAAAAGTTCCTGATGTGCTGCTGCCTTTTTTCAGAGATGCTCTGCCCAGCAAGGAGGTAGCCTAGTCATTGTCTGCCAGCAGAGGCATTGCTGAGCTGCTGCTGGCTCAGCCCAGCTGCTGTATGAAGTTCCTTGTGGTTTTGTTACAGAGGTATAGTTAGAACTGTCTCAGTAATGGCGGTCTGCCTTGGTAATGGTGGCCTGCCTCAGTAATGGCTGACTGCCTCAGCAATGGCGGACTGCCTCAGCAATGGTGGACTGCCTCGGTAATGGTGGACTGCCTTGGTAGTGGTGGACTGCCTTGGTAATGGTGGACGCCCTTCCACCCACAGAGCTGGACCGTCTCGGGTCCAGCTGCGCTTGCTGTGAAACTCTCAATCCAGAGCATTTCAGAGTGCTGGTCTTTGTGGGGGTGGGACCCGCTGAGCCAGATCACTTGTCTCCCTGTTTCAGCCCTTTTTTTCAATTGAATGGGTGGCTCTGTCTCCCAGGTGTTCCAGGCACCAGTTGAAATGGCTGCCCAGATTTGTGTGAGTTTTATGCGGAGAGCTGCTGAGCCGGCTGAAACAGCTGTGCAGGAAACTCATGGCACTTTTCAGCCTGGGAATCTGCTGGTCTGTGGGCAGTAATAACTTGTTTGGAAACATGGTGATCACTCACCCTCTGTGTTGTTCTCGCTGGGAACTGCACTCCAGAGCTGTTCCTATTTGACCATCTTAGATCCTCCTGTTTTCATGAATTTCTTATAGATAATGTAGAATTTTCACAATAGCAAAGACTTGGAACCAACCCAGATACCCATCAATGATAGACTGGTGAAAGAAAATGTGGCACATATATACCACGGAGTACTGTGCAGCCATGAAAAAGAAGGAGTTCATGTCCTTTGCAGGGAATGGATGAAGCTAGAAACCATCATTCTCAGCAAACTAACACAAGAACAGAAAACCAAACACTGCATGGTCTCATTCATTAGTGGAAGTTGAATGATGAGAACACATGGACACAGGGAAAGGAACATCACACACCGGGGCCTGGGGGGTGGTGGGGAGGCTGGGAGAGGGACGGAATTAGGAGAAATACCTAATGTAGATGATTGGTTGATGGGTATAGCAAACCACCATGGCATGTACATACCTATGTAATGTGCCTGCATATTCTCATGTACCCCAGAACTTAAAGTATAATAATAATAATAATAATAAATTAATTGAAGAGTTCTGCCTTTTTATTTCGTGAATTTAACCTTTTGCATTTATCATAGTTGCCATTATATTAGTTTTTAAAAATACATTATTTTGTCTCTTATTTTCCATTTATTTTCTTTCACAGAGTTTTTGCTTCCCTCTCTTTTTTAACTTTCAATCAAACTGGTGAAGCTTTTTTCTTCTGGTTAAAAAATTATATATTTTATTTTTATTCTGATGACAGTTTCCTTTAACACAAGATTCACCCTTATATTTATTTATATATATCTATTATTTCTTAAAGTTATCACTATGTTTACCTTTCCTGACTACTAGTTAAGTAGTCATGTACTTAGGTCACTTTGGTTTTTAATCTCCTTTCTTCTCCATGATGCTGATAGGATTTAGAATTTTAGTTTGTTGTTTTGTGAATATGTTTTCTCTTTTTTATCTTGGTTTTAGATTTTTTTAAATTGCATTTTAGGTTTTGGGGTACATGTGAAGAACATGCGAGATTGTTGCATAGGTAGGTACACACATGGCAGTGTGACTTGCTGCCTTCCCCCCATCACCTATATTTGGCATTTCTCCCCATGCTATCTCTCCCCAACTCCCCACCCCCTGCTTTCCCAACCCTATTTCCCCCCGACAGACCCCAGTGTGTGATGCTCCCCTCCCTGTGTCCAATGTTCTCATTGTTCAACACCCACCTATGAGTGAAAACATGCAGTGTTTGATTTTCTGTTCTTGTGTCAGTTTGCTGAGAATGATGGTTTCCAGGTTCATCCATGTCCCTACAAAGGACACTAACTCATTGTTTTTGATGGCTGCATAATATTCCATGGTGTATATGTGCCACATTTTCCCTGTCCAGTCTATCATCGATGGGCATTTGAGTTGGTTCCAGGTCTTTGCTATTGTAAACAGTGCTAAATGAAGATTTGTGTGCATGTGTCCTTACAGTAGAAAGATTTATAATCCTTTGGATATATACCCAGTAATGGGATTGCTGGGTCAAATGAAATTTCTATTTCTAGGTCCTTGAGGAATTGCCACACTGTCTTCCACAATAGTTGAACTAATTTACACTCCCACCAACAGTGTAAAAGTATTCCTATTTCTCCACATCCTCTCCAGCATCTGTTGTCTCCAGACTTTTTAATGATCACCATTCTAACTGGTGTGAGATGCTATCTCAATGTAGTTTTGATTTGCATTTCTCTGATGACCAGTGATGATGAGCATTTTTTCATATGTTTGTTGGCCTCATGTATGTCTTCTTTTGTGAAGTGTCTGTTCATATCCTTTGCCCACTTCTGAATGGGCTTGTTTGTTTTTTTCTTTTAAATCTGTTTTAGTTCTTTGTAGGTTCTGGATATCAGCCCTTTGTCAGATGAGTAGATTGCAAAAATTTTTTCCCATTCTGTTGGTTGCTGATTCACTCTAATGACTGTTTCTTTTGCTGTGCAGAAGCTGTGGAGTTTGATTAGGTCCCATTTGTCTATTTTGGCTTCTGTTGCCAATGCTTTTGGTGTTTTGGTCATGAAGTCCTTGCCTATGTCTATGTCCTGAATGGTTTTGCCTAGATTTTCTTCTAGGGTTTTGTGGTGTTAGGTCTTATGTATAAGTCTTTAATCCATCTGGGGTTAATTTTAGTGTAAGGTGTCAGGAAGGGGTCCAGTTTCTGCTTTCTGCACATGGCTAGCCAGTTTTCCCAACACCATTTATGAAACAGGGAATCCTTTCCCCATTGCTTGTTTTTGTCAGGTTTGTCAAAGATCAGATGGTTGTGGATGTGTTATGTTGCCTCCGAGGCCTCTGTTCTGTTCCATTGGTCTATATCTCTGTTTTGGTACCAGTATCATGCTGTTTTGATTACTGTAGCCTTGTAGTATAGTTTGAAGTCCGGTAGTGTGATGCCTCCAGCTTTGTTCTTTTTGCTTTGAATTGACTTGGCTATGCGGGCTCTCCTTTAGTTCCATATAAAGTTTAAGGTGGTTTTTCCAGTTCTGTGAAGAAGGTCATTGGTAGCTTGATGGGGATAGCATTGAATCTGTAAATTACTTTGGGCAGTATGTTCATTTTCATGATACTGATTCTTCCTAACCATGAACATGGAATGTTTCTCCATCTGTTTGTGTTCTCTCATTTTGTTGAGCAGTGGTTTGCAGTTCTCCTTGAAGAGGTCCTTACATTCCTTGTTAGTTGTATTCCTAGGTATTTTATTCTCTTGGTAGCAATTGTGAATGGCAGTTCGTTCTTGATTTGGCTCTCTTTAAGTCTGTTATTGGTGTATACGAATACGTGTGATGTTTTCACATTGATTTTGTATCCTGCGACTTTGCTGAAGTTGCTTATCAGTTTCAGGAGATTTTGGGCTGAGATGATGGGGTCTTCTAAATATACAATCATGTCATCTGCAAATAGCGACAATTTGACTTCCTCCTTTCCTATTTGAATACCCTTTTTTTTCTTTTTCTTGCCTGATTGCTCTGACTAGAACTTCCAATACTATATTGTGGTGAGAGAGGGCATCCTTGTCTAGTGCCAGATTCCAAAGGGAATGCTTCCAGTTTTTGCCCATTCTGTATGATATTGGATGTTGGTTTATAATAAATATCTTTTATCATTTGGAGATACATTCTGTCAATACCTAGTTTATTAAGGGTTTTTAGCATAAAGCGCTGTTGAATTTTGTCAAAGGCCTTCTCTGCAACAATTGAGATAATCATGTGGTTTTTGTGTTTGATTCTGTTTATGTGGTGAATTATGTTTATAGACTCGCGTATGTTGAACCAGCCTTGCATCCCCCGGATGAATCCTAGTTGATCATGGTGGATAAGCTTTTTGATGTGGTGCTGCAATCAGTTTGCCAGTATTTTATTGAAGATCTTTGCATCTATGTTCATCGTGGATATTGGCCTGAAGTTTTCTTTTCTTGTTGAGTCTCTGCCAGGCTTTGGAATCAGGATGATGTTGGTCTCATAAAATGATTTGGGAAGAATTCCCTCTTTTTGGATTGTTTAGAATAGTTTCAGAAGGAATGGTACCAGATACTCTTTGTATGTCTGGTAGATTTCGGCTGTGAACCCATCTGGACCTGGGCTTTTTATGGGTGGTAGGCTCTTAATTGCTGCCTCAACTTCAGATCTTGTTATTGGTCTATTCAGGGTTTCGACTTCTTCTTGGTTTAGGCTTGGGAGGATGCAAGTGTCCAGGAATTTATCCATTTCTTCCAGGTTTACTAGTTTATGTGCATAGAGTTGTTTGTAATAATCTCTGATGATGGTTTGTATTTCTGTGGAATCTGTGGTGATATCACCTTTATCATTTTTTATTGCATCTATTTGATTATTCTCTTTTCTTTTTTATTAATATGGCTAGTGGTCTCTCTATTTTGTTGATATTTTTGAAAAACCAACTCCTGGATTGATTGATTTTTTGAAGGGTTTTTTTGTGTCTCTGTCTCCTTCAGTTCTGCTCTGATCGTAGTTATTTCTTGTGTTCTGCTAGGTTTTGAGTTTTTTTGATCTTGCTCCTCTAGCTCTTTCAATTTTGACGATAGGGTGTCGATTTTATATCTGTCCTTGCTTGTCATGTGGGCATTCATTGCTATATATTTTCCTCTAGAGACTGCTTTAAATGTGTCCCAGAGATTCTGGTATGTTGTGTCTTCATTCTCATTGATTTCAAAGAACATCTTTATTTCTGCCTTCATTTCTTTGTTTATCCAGTCAACATTCAAGAGCCAGTTGTTCAGTTTGCATGAAACTGTGCGGTTCTGAGTTAGTTTTTGAATTCTGAGTTCTAACTTGATTGCCATGTCATCTGAGCAACTGTGTGTTATGATTTCCATTATTTTGCATTTGCTGAGGAGTGATTTACTTCCAATTATGTGGTCAATTTTAGAGTGGGTGTGATGTCGTGCTGAGAAGAATGTATATTCTGTGGAATTGGGGTGGAGAGATCTCTAAATGTCTATTAGGTTTTCTCGGTCCGGGTCTGAGTTCAAGTCCTAGATATCCTTGTTAATTTTCTGTCTCATTGATCTGTCTAATATAGACAATGGGGTGTTAAAGTCTCTCACTATTACTGTGTTGGAGTCTAAGTCTCTTTGTAAGTCATTACAAACTTGCCTTATGTATCTGGGTGCTCCTGTTTTGGGTGCATATGTATTTAGGATTGTTAGCTTTTTTGTTGCATTGATTCTTTTACCATTATGTAATGCCCTTCTTTGTCTCTTTTGATCTTTGTTGGTTTTAAATCTTTTTGATCAGAGATGGGAATTGCAACTCCTGCTTTGTTTTGCTCTCCATTTGCTTGGTAAATCTTCCTCCATCCCTTTATTTTGAGCCTTTGTGTATCCTTGCATGTGAGATGGTTTTCCTTGATACAGCGCACCAATGGGTTTTGGCTTTTTATCCAATTTGCCAGTCTATGTCTTTTGATTGGGGCATTTAGTCCATTTACATTTAGAGTTAATATTGTATGTGTGAATTTGATCCTACCATTTTGATGCTAGCTGGCTGTTTTGCCCATTAGTTGATGCAGATTCTTCATTGTGTTGATGTTCTTTACCATTTAGTATGCTTTTGGAGTGGCTGGTACTGGTTGTTCCTTTCTATGTTTAGTGCCTCTTTCAGGAGCTCTTGTAATACAGGCCTGATGGTGGTGAAATCTCTGAGTACTTGCTTGTTCGCAAAGGATTTTATTTTTCCTTCACTTATGAAGCTTAGTTTGGCTGGATATGCAATTCTGGGTTGAAAGTTCTTTTCTTTAAGGATGTTGAATATTGGCCCCCACTGTCTTCTGGCTTGTAGGGTTTCTGCTGAGAGATCTGCTGTGAGTCTGATGGGCTTCCCTTTGTGGGTAACCTGACCTTTCTCTCTGGCTACCCTTAGAATTTTCTCCTTCAATTCAACCCTGGTGAATCTGACGATTATGTGCCTTGGGGTTGCTCTTCTTGATGAATATCTTTGTGGTGTTCTCTGTATTTCCTGGACTTGAATATTTGCCTGCCTTGCTAGGTTGGGGAAGTTTTCCTGGATAATATCCTGAAGAGTATTTTCCAGCTTGGATTCATTCTCTCAATCACATTCAGGTACACCTATCAAGTGTAGATTAGGTATTTTCACATAGTCCCACATTTCTTGGAGACTTTTTTCATTCCTTTTTACCCTTTTTTCTCTGATCTTGCCTTCTCATTTTATTTCATTGAGTTGATCTTCAATCTCTGATATCCTTTCTTCTGCTTGGTCAATTTGGCTGTTGAAACCTGTGTATGCTTCGTGAAGTTCTCGTGTTGTGTTTTTCATCTCCATCAATTTGCTTATATTTCACTCTAAGTTGTTTATTCTCATTAGCATTTCATCAAATCTTTTTTCAAGGTTCTTAATTTCTCTGCCTTGGGTTAGAACATGTTCTTTTAGCTCACAGAAGTTTCCTGTTATGCACCTTCTGAAGCCTGATTCTGTCAATTCATCACGCTCATTCTCATCCAGCCTTGTTCCCTTGCTGGTGTGGAGTTGTGATCCCTTGTAGGAGGAGAGGCATTCTGGTTTCGGGTGTTTTCATCCTTTCTGTGCTGGTTTCTTCCCATCTTTGTGTATTTATCCACCTGTCGTCTTTGTAGTTGTTGACTTTCAGATTGGGTCCTAAGTGGATGTCCCATTTGTTGATGATGAAGTTATTTCTTTCTGTTTCTTAGTTTTCCTTCTAACAGTCTGGCTCCTCTGTTGTAGGACTGCTGAGGTCCACTCTAGGCCCTGCTTGCCTGGGGATCACCTGCAGCTGCTGCAGAACAGTAAGGGTTGCTGCCAGTTTCTTCTTCTGCTTTCTTTGTCCCAGAAGAATACCCACCAGTTGTCAGTCTGAGCTCTCCTTTATGAAATGACTCTTTGGACATACAGGGGTCAGGGAGCTGCTTGAGGAGGCAGTCTGTCCTTTATAGGAGCTCAAGTGCTGAGCTGTGAGCTCCATTGTCCATTCAGAGCTGCTGGGCAGGTACGTTGAAGTCTGCTGTAGCAGAACTCATAACCCACCCCTTTTGTTTTCCCCCAGGTGCTCTGTTCTGGGGAGTTAGGGCTTTATTTATGAGTTTCTGTTGTGCTGCTGGCTTTTTTCAGGGCTGCCCTTCCCAGCAAGGAGGCAGCCTAGTCACTGTCTGCCTGTATAGACTTTCCTGAGCTGCTGTGGGCTCTGCCCAGCTGCTGTGTGAACTTCCCTGCAGTCCTGTTTATACAGGTGTAGTTAGAACTGCCTCGGCAATGGCGGCCCACTTCTATAATGGCGGACTCTCTTTGCAATGGCGGACTGCCTCAGTAAAGGCGGACTGCCTCAGCAATGGCAAACTACCTCTGTAGTGGTAGACTGTCTCGTAATGGTGGACGCCCCTCCCCCACAGAGCTGTACTGTCCTGGATTCAGCTGTGATTGCTGTGAAAGTCTCAATCCAGAGCGTTTCTGATTGCTGTTTTTTTGTGGGGGTGGGACCAACTGAGCCTGATCACCTAGCTCCTTGCCTCAGAGCCCCTTTTCTTCATTTTTTTTTTATTTGAATGGCCGTTTCTGTCTCCCAGGTGTTCCAGTCGCCTGTTGAAAAGGCGCCGAGATCTGTGTGATTTCCCATGCAGCGACCCACTGTGCCAGCTGAAACAGCTGTGCTGAGATTCTTGGTGATTTTTTCCTGGAAATCTCCTGGCCTGGCTCCCTGTTTCAGTCCCCTTTTAACCAGATGAATGGGTGACTCTGTCTCCCAGGAGCTCCAATTGCCAGCTAAAAGGGCACTGGGACCCGTCTATTTTGACAGAGGATTGCCGCGCTGGGTTGCCGGCAAAACAGCAGCATTGGCGAAAACAGCCCCACTAACCAAAACAGCCGCGGGTGCCAAACCAGCTGCGCTGGTGACCCGTGGGGTTCCTCTGCCTGGGAATCTCTGGTCTGTGGGCAATAAAAATCTGTCTGGAAATGCGGTGTCCACTCACCCTCCGCACTTTCACTGGGAGCTGCAATCCTGAGCTGCTCCTAATCGGCCATCTTGGATCACTCCAGAGAGCAGTTTTAGATTTTTAAATTCGATTCCTCTTACTTCCGCCATTTCTGGTAGCATTTCCTGCATTTTTTCCTGTTTCATTTGATCACTTCTTCCAAGTAAGCTTGCAGTGTGCATCTTTCAGTGGCCAAAATTTTCAGACCTGGTATAATTGAGAATTTTTTTTTTTTTTACTATATGCTCAATACTGAATGACTGCATATAAAATTCTATATTCAGGACTATTGCTTGAGTACCTTAATAAATAACTTCGCTGTTTTATTTCATCTAATTTTGACTTGAGAAGTCTAATGCCAATCTGATCCTTGATCTTTTGTAGGTGATGTGCTCTTTCTTTAAGGAATCTTTAAAAGTGTTGTTTGCCCTTAACATTCTAATTTAACTTTTACATATCTATCTGTGGCTCTCTAGTTTCTTCAGTTTGGCACAGAATTGGCCTTTTTAATTTGAGGTGTTTCATCTTTCTCTAATTCTAAGATATTTAATTCCATTATTTTTAATAATATTTCTTCAGTTTTTGGCCTCCTTTTGACTCTTTTTTTTTTTTTGAGACAGAATCTTGCTCTGTCACCAGGCTGGAGTGTAGTGGCATAATCTCGGCTCACTGCAAACTCCACCTCCTGGGTTCAAGCGATTCTTCCACCTCAGCCTCCCGAGTAGCTGGGATTACAGGTGTTTTCATATGTAATATTTCCACTTGGTTGTTTGCAATTTTTTTTCTGTCTTTGTTTTATTTTATTTTATTTTCACCTTATCTTCTAAAGAATATCTATCATGAGTAATTTAAAATCTTGACTTGTCAGTTCCAACATTAAGTTTGTTGGCTTAAAGAAATAGCTTATACTCCCCAATATCTTGTTTGTTATTTGAGTCTGTGAGGCAATGTTTTCCTGGGACTACCAGCTATTCTGTTTGGTAATAGCTGGGGAGGAGATAAGTACTAGCCCCTAGTCAGTCAGCAAATTAAGAAGGACAAGGAGAAGCCCAGGAGCCACAAACCCTCCTTGATAGTTCCTTCTTGCTGCCATTCTGCTCAGCTATTCTCTTGTCAGGGACTCATCTTGAAAATCCTGGAAAGGGGCATCACTGGAGGAGACAGACTCCTGTGTTATAATCCACAGCCCTGGGTTTTGAAGAGTTGATGATATGTGGTTAGTCAGTATGCTTTCCATAACTCTTTACCTCAAATGGACTTGTGCACTGCTCTGATATGTCCTCTCCATGATCACAAATGGCCCAGGAAGTTGCTACTGTCTGTGATACAGAGTCAGGAAATGAGTATTTCAAGATACTCAAGAGGGGTAAGAATGGAAAAAAAGCTTTCCTCCACCCATGCCCTCACCACTATCTCCTGGGTTTTGGCCACCCTACTCTCACACAAATCAGTTTCTACCAAGCTTCAGTCTGTGGGGGGTTTTCTTATCTTTTTTCACTTGTCGTTAATTCTGCATTCTGTGTTTTCTTCTAGCATCTACAGTTTTTCTAGAGTGGATTTTGAGGGAGGGATCCAGCAGCCTGTACTAGATTAACTCTTGGCTGGAACCAGAGCTATCTTAACAATTTGTCTTCCTGTAGCCCTGACCTCATTAATAGTTGTTTAGATTATGAAGCAAATATTTGCGAGGTAATTTATGAAACCTATTTATTTTTATTCAGTAAATTATATAAGCAGTTGGGGACCCCTATTTATCCTCTTAGTAGGGAGAAGAAGCTTCATTTGGGCAGTGACATGTAGTAGCGAAACTTCTCCCATTCTCTTTTATTTTTCTAAAAGACATCTAGAAAACAAATTTTACAATGGATGAAAGTGAAGCAGCTCAGCTGGAGTAGGAGAGGGGCTGCACTAGGCACCCAGCTTATCAACGTCACAGTGCAGCACTTGGGGTGGCCTCCAAGACACTGCTGCAGGACCTCAGACTTCCATCAATTAAGACATTCACTTTTTCAGTCTTCATAATATTTTTCCTTAATAGCTCTACTTGAGAATGACTAATAAAGCAGGAGGCCATTTGCTTGAGGATGTCTCCACACTTTGAGTTCCTATGTAACAAACTGCAACCTAACTTAGTATGTAAACAAATTGCAACCTAACTTAGGAGTGTAATAAAAACAGCCAATACTCAGCCAATTATAAACAACTGTGCTTCAGCCTTTATGGGCAACCAAAGGATCAGATAACACCCAACTAACGCAAATGCTTATCTGCAGTCAGTCAGATGATTTCTCTACTTTGCTTTCATGTTTGTGTTATAAAAGCTCACTGTTCAGGCTTCTGGGTGTAGTTCTCTGAACTCCTCTAGTTTTGAGTTCTGCTCAACTCGTGAATCATTAACTCAAACAAACTCTATCAAACTTACTTTTCGTAACTGGGCACAGTGGCTCACACATGTAATCCAAGCACTTTGGGAAGCTGAAGTGAAAGTATCCTTTGAGCCCAGGGGTTTGAGATCAGCCTGGGAAAAATAGGGAGACCCCCATCTCTACAAAAAAAAATACTTAAAAAAATTTGCCAAGCATGGTGATACATGTGTGTGGTCCCAGCTACTCAGGAGGCCTAGGTAGGAAGACTGCTTGAGCCCAGGAGGTAGAGCCTGCAGTGAGCTGTAATTGCACCATTGTACTCTAGTGGGTGACAGAGAAAGACTCTATCAAAAAAATATTAATTTTTCTGAAGTTTTACTAACACAAATTATTTGCCATATCTTGCCTTATAGTTTTATTTTATTCTTCCTACAACTTCCTTAAATAATTCTACTAATCAGTGACAATTACTTGGTCTCTATTATATTAATAAAGTCATTATATATTTTTTGTTAATCAGTACCTATTGCTTGTTTAACATAAGTCATTTTAATGTTGGGTGAGAGAAACCTTACTTATTTTTACTATCATTGCATTAATATTTTTTAGTACATACAAATATACTATATTATAAAACATGTTAATAGAAATATATATGTTTTAGAAAAATAGCCTTCAAGATTATTTCCTTTTGCTACTATTGAATATATTGAAGAAATAATACTTTTATTAATGAGAGTCCATGTATTTTTCAAATAATGGTAACGCTTTTTTGGCATATATTAAATTTAGTTTTACTAACTATCAGATTATTACATATTCATGTTAAAAACTTAGGAAATACAAAAAAGAAAGTAGAAATAAAAAATGGAGAGAAAAGTCATTGACATTTTAATCATTTATTGCTAAGATTTTGGGCTATAACCTTAATCTCCTCCCCAGGTATGTGCATTTTGTGCTTTCTTTTTGTTACAGATGTGAGATTATATTGTTTTCCATTTAGGTTTAAAACTTAGCATATAGCCAATGTCTTTCCATTTCATGATTTATTCTTCCACAATACATTTTCCTGTTCTTGGATACTTAGGTTGGCTCAAGGCCCGTTTTTATAAATAGTTTACTTAATTAGTTAAGGTGCTTTCGGTGGCAAACACCAGAAAATTTGATTTATAGAAACACTTTTGATTGACATAGAAGAATGAGGATCTGGGAATGAGGTTACCTACCTGACTCACATGGAGGAAAGAGTAACATCTAAAAGGAAGAAGGAAAAATAAACTTTGGATAGGCACCCAGCACTACTATAACAGAATTAACTTCAAATTATTAGCTCCCAGTGAATGTGCCCATATTCTTGCAGTTATGAGATGGATTTAGAGTAGGCATTATCAGATCTTCTCTGATAAGAAAAGCACTATGGAAGAGAGCTCCTTTCTACCTGCTTTAATCCTTCCTGCTTAGAGCATGATTCTCAGATCTGCTGTAACCACCCTGTATTCATGAGTGAAGACACTGTTGTGCTGAGAATGGCAGATGGGAAGAGTGGAAAGGGGCAGAGAGTTAGTCAACATTGTTGACTTAGTGAATCCACTTGAGACCATCTGTCTCTCTACTTGTAAACAGAAAATGTCCTCATGGTTTAAGCCATTGTTAGTTGTATATTCTGTTACCTGCAGAGAGATATATCCTAAATGAAATAGTTTGTCTAATAAGTAAATCAAAGCAGGTTTTCTCCAGTTCCCATCTTGAATTTAAATGCTTAGTAATACCAAATAAAACATTAGCTAATCATCACAAATACAAATGTATGAAATAATTTTTTTACTGTATTTTCACTTATCTTCCAGACACCCCATTGTGGAATAGATCTGCTTTTCTGAAGAATGCTTTGGGCTAGTGTTCTAGAACCTCTTTTTCAAAATAGTGCAAGATGGGATGGTGTTCCAAAACCTTGCTTTTGTCATACTATTGCTGATATAAACAGACAGAATGTTCAAACACATCATAAAACACACTTGTTGGTATCATTGTCTTTTTTAATAAGACAAATTGTATTTTTACCTGACACATTTTCATAAGTTGGTATGGATTTCCTTATGTTTTTACACAATCTGACATGAAGTGTTTGTTTCAAAGTCCACAGTACAAGGCTTTAAGTCATTAGTTTGAGTTCTAGGATTGGCAAACCTCCACTTTATAAATTTTGTCAATGTTCAGACCTTTGATAGGAGGAAGGTAGCTATAATCTGGAAAATGGAATTTTGAACTGGAAGAATAAGTCTGGTGAATTGAGAATTTAAGTTGTGGGTTTCATGGAACAAGAGACAGTTTAGATGCTCATTGAAATTAACCAATATTTATTTCTGGGTACAAGAAAATGTAGATAGTGTGTGTCTGATTAGAGTTGTTTTCTATCATTCTTAATACTCTTTTTATATTGCTCCAGATGTTCCTAGTCTCAGGATAATTAGTTTCCGTCCTGTGTTTACAAACATACAAAAGTTAGACCTCAGTATTTTTGAACTGAAAAAAATTTTCAAAATATTCTCTCTAACCTAGTTTTCATTCTGACTTTGTAACTTCACAGTGACAGAACTAATGTCTCTGAAAACTCCCTCCCCCATATTGTGTTTTAGACAAAGAACACCAAAATGAGCACCAGCCTAATGATAGATTTTCTAGATAACTTTGAACAACTGAAATATGTTAGTTTTAAAAGACATTTTGAATAGTTCTCTGTTGCAGAGTTTATGGCTTCTGATGCAATTTTACACTGTTCATACTTTTAAAATAAAGCACTATTAAGGCCATAAATGTGTCTAGGGCACACAAAACAGAAACTTTGAATGATGTTGTAGGTGGATTCTAAGATGACCCCCGATGACTCTTACCCTTATATGACCCCCTCTTATGTAAGTATGGGTGAAACCTGTGACTGTAATGAGATATTACTCTCATAATATGTTATATGACAACAGAAAGATTATCCATGGGAGGAGGCTTGAAGACTGCTGACAAGACACATTTTAAACCTTCTTTTCTTTACTAAGAACCAAAATTGTGAGTATATAGTCACACTTTGAATAGATAATCCAAAAAAGAAAACTAGAATGCAAAAGAAAAGTGACAGGAAATACCTAAAGCAAGGAAGGAAAATGAAGCAAGGCAGCCTGCTCAGCCAGGATAATCTGGGAGCCGAGAGACTCCCCAATACAGGGAAAGGGGAAGTCAGGAACCCTTAATGGTACACATTTCCACAATGAACTTCTGTAATCCTAGCTATGGGAGAGTCTGTCGACCCTTGCAAGTTCTGAAACTAACATAGGGAGCCACCAAGAAATTGTGGGATGACACTGTCCAAAGAGGGAGCTCATATTGGGTCCCACATATTCCCTGAGACCTAAGCAGCTATGGCAGGGCTCTAATTTAGAGTTCTTTCCCCAGAAGACTGCATACTGTGTGGAGGCCCAGCAGCACTGGGCCTGAGACACAAGAGAAGCATGGCTGCTGCCCCTAAGGCTTAGATGTGAGTGACTACAGACTACTACAGCAGGGGCTGAGGTGTGGCCAATGTATGGGCTAAAAATATCAGATTGAAAGAATGAATGGAGTCTGAATAGCAAGCAGTGGCTAAGGCATGAACACACTGGGGGTAAGGCATGAGAGGTGCATGTGTTCCTTACCAGTCAGCCTAGGCTGCCTGCCACTGAAGGCAGTATCATCCTCCCAGTGGAAGGACAGCAGTGTGGTCACAGTCATCTCTCACTTGAGCATTCTGCCAATGACCTGGGGATTTCCTGCCCCTGCCTACCACAGCATGCACCACTGGGGGGCCTGAGAATAAACCTGCCCAGCCTAGCTTTGCTCCCCAGTGCCAGAGCACATAGTCCAGGGACTAAGAGATTGCCCAGTTTCATCTACTTCCATTGGCACCTGAATACTCCTCCTGTGGATGTGAGGTTGGGCCTTCCCACCCAGATTCTATTCCACAGCTGGTACTTACCTGCACATGCCATGTGCAAGCCTGGAGACAGACACACTCAGCCTATCTAAGCCAACGCCAACACCAGCATACTTCCCAGGTACCAGAGGGACATCTCACTACTGCCACTACCATCATCCACACCATGCTAGCCTCCCAGTGGCCCAAGAACTCATCCTTCTTTCCAACCCAGTGCTGCCACTACCAGCATCTGAGGAAGCTGCCTGGAAGCCCAAGAATCAGCTTGCTAGAACATACTAACTCGAGGTGCCAGTATATCCCACTTGGGTCCTGGGGACAGGAAAGCTGAACTTGCCACTGACACCATTGGGGCCTGAAGACTGGCCCAACTGACATCCTAGTCACCAGAAAAACTTTACCACAGTCTCCACTAATAACTGCACCCTGAGGAAATCACAGATATCATTGATGCTGTTTACATCTGAAGAAATCACACAGAGACTACATTACTGGAAGCATCCAGAATTGAAGCCAAAGTACCCTACTTAACCAACATCATGGATTCATCTCCAGGAAATAGTACCTTCATATGAAAGTAATTAAAAAAATTAGAAGGAAAATGTTTACAGCAGATTAAGAGATATTAAGACAATATCTCTTTTATGCTTTACGGAAGCATAAAACAGCAAGGAAACATGACATCTCCAAAGGAAAACAAAAATTCTTCAGCAACAGATCCCAACCAAAAATAAATTCACAAAGTCCCAGAAAAAGAATTCAACTCATTGATTCTACAGAAGTTCATACTAGATAATTTTGAAAAATAATAAAAAGATATCAGAAAAACAATTCACTATATGAATGAGAAATTTACTAAAGAGCTAGATATTATATACAAAAGAACCAAATAGAAATCCTGAAACTGAAGAATTCATTGAATGAATACAAAATACATTTGAGGGCTGCAACAATATAGACTAGATGAAGCAGAAGAAAGAATCTCAGAAGCTGAAGACAATCTCTTGAAATAATCCAGTCACATAAAAATAATAAGAAGAAAAAGGCAACAAGCAAAACCATTGTGACATATAGGGTACCATAAAGTGACCAAATATTCAAATTGCAGGGGATAAGAGGTTTTCATCAGAAGGTGAAGAGAGAATGAAAAGGTTAGAAAACCTCTTAACAAAATAATAGCTGAAAACTTCCCAAGTCTAGCAATATATTTAGACATAGGGATACAGGAGACCCAGAGACCCCTAACAGATAAAATGCAAAAAGTTCTTCTCCTTCACACATTATAGTCAAACTATCTAAGTCAAAGACAAAGAGAGATTAAAATAAAAAAACAGCAAGAGAAAAACATCTAGTCATCTCTAAAGGAATTCCTGTTAGATCAACTGTAAACTTCTCAGCAGAAATCTTACCAGTCAGGAAACAATGGGATAATATATTCAAATTGCTAAAAGAAAAAAAAAAAAAAACTTCCCTGTCAGCCAAGGAAACTATATCCAGTAAAATTATCCTTTATAGATAAAGGCAAAAAAATCTTTACCATGCAAGCTGAAGAAATTCACTATAAAAGCTGAAGAAATTCGTCACTACTAGACCAGCCCTATGAAAAATGTTTAATGGAGTCCTAAACCTAGAAGCAAAAGGACAATATTTACCATCATGAAAACAAACAAAGTTAAAAAATTCACTGGTAAAGCAAACACACAAATGAGAAAGAGAAAGGGCTCAAAGGATATCATTACAGGAAACTACCAATACAAACAATAGGAGAAAAAGAAAGGAACAAAGAATAGGCTAAAAAACCAGAAAAAATGAACAATATGACAGAAACAAAACTTCACATAGCAATAAGAATATTGAATATAAATGGATTAAATTCTACACTTAAAAGATATAGACTGGTTTGATGGTTAAAAAATGTAGAAGGTGCCCACAAGAAATGTACTTTATCATAAAGACATGAATGGAAAAAACATTTCACACAATCAGAAACCAACAGTGAGCAGGAGTAGGTATACCTATGTAAAATAAGACAGACTCCAGTCAAAAGCAGTAAAACAACAACAACAACAACAAAAAGATAAAGAAGGTCATTATATAATGATAAAGGTATCAATCCAGCAAGAAGAAACAATTATAAGTATATATGCACCTAAGACTGGAGCACCCAGATTCATGAAGCAATACTACTAGATCTAAAGAGAGAGGTAGACTGAAATATAATAATAGTGGGAGACTTCAATGTCCAACTTTCAGCCTTAGACAGATCATATAGACAGAAAGTCAGCAAAGAAACTTTGTATTTAAGCTAGACTTTAGACTAAATGGGCCTAACAGTCATTTATAGACCATTCTATCAAAAAACTGAAGGATACATATACTTCGCATCAGCACATCAAACATTCTCCAGGATAAACCGTATGTTAGTTCACAAAACAAATAATCTCAAAAGATTAAAAAAATCAAAATAATATCAAGTATCTTCTCAAACCATAATGGAATAGAACTAAAAATCAATACCAAGAGGAATCTCAGAAACTATACAAATACATGGAAATTAAACAACGTTCTCCTGAATCACTATTTGATCAACAAAGTAATTAATATGGAAATAAAAACAATTCTTGAAACAAATAAAAGCAGAAACACAACTTATGTAGACCTGTGGGACACATTAAAAGCTATTCTAAGAGGAAAATGTATAACAAAAAAATGCCTACATCAAAAAGTGGAAAGATTTCAAATAAACAATCTAAGGATGCACCTCAAGGAACTAGAAAAGCCAGAACAAACAAAATCCAAAATTAGCAGAATGAAAGACATCACAAAGACCAGAGTAGAACTAAATGAAATAGAGAATAAAAAATACAAAGTATCAACAAAACAAAAAGTTGGTACTTTAAAAACATACACAAAATTGATAAACTGCTAGCTAGACTAACAGAAGAGAGAAGAGCCAAATAAACAATATTAGAAATGAAAAAGGAGATATTACAACTGATACCACAGAAATACAAAAATCATCACAGAGTATCATGAACAACTATATGCTAACAAACTGGAAAACCTAGAAGAAATGAACAAATTCCTGGAAACATACAACCTGCCAAGATTGAATGAGAAAGGAGAAAACATCCAACCACCAAGATTTAGCGAAAACCTCAATAATGGGTAGTGAGAGTGAATCAGTAATAAAATATCTTTCAACAGAGAAAAACCCAGGACCAAATGAATTTACTGCTGAATTCTACTAAACACATAAAGAAGCTAATACCAATCCTACTCACACTATTTCCAAAAATTGAAGAGGAGGAAATTCTCTTGAACTCATTCTATGAGGTCAGCATGATCCTGATATGACCAGACAAGTACACAGAAAAAAAAAAAAAGAACATCCTTCATGAACATAAACATAACATCCTTAACAAAATGCTAGGAAATTGAATTCAACAGCATATCAAAAAGAGAATATCCTGTGATCAAGTGGGATTTATGCCAGAGATGTTAGCATGATTTAACATACCCAAATCAATAAATGTGACATATCATATCAACAGAAGTAAGGAGAAAAACCATATGATCCTCTCAATGACACAGAAAAAGCACTTAATAAAATTCAATGTCACTTTGTGATAAAAATGCTCAATAAACTGGGCATAGAAAGAACATACTTCAAAATAATAAAAGTCATATATGACAAACACACAGCTAACATTATACTGAATGGGGAATGAAGATAGACAATTGAAGGGACGCAGCTATGAGCCGTGAAACCTCAAAGATTGCCAGTAAACCACCAGAAGTTAGGAAGGGCCAAGGAAGTTTTCCCTTACGGAGTTTAGAAGAAGCATAGCTCTAATGACACCTTGATTTTAGACTTCTAGTCTTCAGAATAGTAAGACAACACATTTCTGTTTATTATGTTAGGAAACTAATATACCTGCTTATACCTTTACTGTATTAAAAAAATCTGGCCCACCTGCATCTGGCTGTAGGTAGTCTGACTGTATTTTGTGCTGGATGTCTGCCATGCCACAGAGCTTGGCTAGCTGCTAACTGCAAAATGAATGGTGGCAGAGATATCTTTTGGGAATGTTGCCACCACCTAACCCCACCACTGCCCCACCTTTTCCCAGCCAATCCTTCCAGTTTCAGGTGAGTGTGACTTTGATTAATGCTTTATCAAGGGATCCACTTAATATCTTTTAGGTTGATTAGCATTGACTTTGTGTCACAAAATGCTAGGTCTTTTTTCATTTATTTACACATTATGTAGAAACCTCTACCTTCTTCAATTTTGTAATAGCTCTGCTTTCTTGATGAAATTTTCTTTCTTGAAAGTATTTTT
>NW_016107347.1:9746455-9773407 GCF_001604975.1 Cebus imitator | reverse complement strand
AAGGCGCAATCTTGGCTCACTGCAACCGCCGCCTCCCACGTTCAAGCAATTCTCCTGCCTCAGCCTCTTAAATAGTTGGGATTACAGGCACATGCCATCATCTCTGGCTAATTTTGTATTTTTAGTAAAGACGGGGTTTCACCATGTTGGCCAGGCTGGTCTCAAACTGCTGACCTTAGGCGAACTGCCTGGCTTGATCTCCCAAAGTGCTGGGATTACAGGCCTGAGCCACCATGCCTGGCTTGTATTGGGAATTTCTAAGAATAAAATGAAAACATAAATAGATTTTCAGGGTCTCCTAAAGTTGCTTGCATATGTACACTTTTTATTTTAGAGAAAACATCCGGAAGACCAATGTTTCCTAAAATATACTTTGAGAAATGCTAGCAAAATAAGATTTTTAGAGCTGGAATACAATTTGGAGATGACTTACCCTAATCTTAAGATTTTAAGTTATCTAAAGTCACAAAAATAGTTAATGGCAGAGATGAAGCTTAAAGCTCACACATTTGGAAGCCTATATAGCTGCTGTCAACCATTCTGTACAACTTACACTTAAAAATAAAATTATATATTTATTATATCAAAATTACATATTTTGATATAAATATAATTATATTTATATACTCTAAAATTATATATTTACTATATCAAAATAAAGGAGTTAAGCCTGGGCTTTTCAAGTTTTAATTAAATATAAAACTGGTGATCTATCTTTCTGTTATCTGAATAACATTCTCTAGAATTGTTGCATTTCCTTCTTGATCCATAGTAATTCTTTTGATTACTATGCATGTTTTCATGAGAAGAAAGTATTATCATTAGATTTTGGCATTGTCTGTTAATGCTGAAAGCAATTCAGAAACAGATGGAGACCAGGTGTATAGATGGTAGGAGTGTGGGGGTGTGGGAGACAGTGAAGGAGCCATCCAAGTGAAAAATGTTGGAATGACTGAATCAAACCCAAGCTTTATTAGTTTCCACTTTCTGTTATGAAATTTGGTAATGTTACCATTCTGTAATTCCTCTAGGGGTTGCCACTTGCCTTTTTTCAGACTGGAGAGGATATGGTAAGCAGCCTTGTTCTATCATCAGTTCCAGGAAGCTCTTGCATCTCCAGCCCTCACGCTCTGTGTGCATGCCAGCAAGTTGATAACTCCAAGAAGCTGATCTCATCTCAGGCACTTGGGAAAGGTATGAATTCTAGGACTGGGAAAATCTTTGTCAGTTCATTCTTTTGGGCATCATCGAAGATAACTGTGACAGTCTTCTCAAACCCATTTACTGGTGTTTTATCTTTCTTACCTGGTATGGAACCGCCCCCCCCAACAACCCTGCCGCAATGTAACAATTAAATGGACCTTTGGAGATGTCTGGGATCTAGTCCAGCATCTCGAAATCATCAGTCTGTGGACATTCCATAGGACAATGGGTGAGACTCAAAGGGTCTGAGAGCCCCTGAAATAGTACACAAAGTTTGTGACCAAGTCATTCTTCTGAGAAAGGTGTTTATAATTACATTAGATACTCAAATGGGTTGATATCCCCCAACCATTAAAAACCACTGACTAGCCTGTCCATCCTAGATTACACATTTGAGGAATTGAGTCTCAGAGAGGCTTAAATAATGAAAGAAATTACTTAAGTATAAAATTGTACAGTTTTCAGAGATTAGGCCTATATACTTTTCTAATTCTACTTAAATTAATCATCAAGCATTAAATGAGTAACTTTTAAGAAATAATAACTTTCTATATTTGGACATTCAAATTTTGAAGAAAATCTGGGTCCCATGTGAGATCAGTTATCCCAAGATGAGGTTCTTTTTTCTTCTCTGTTTGAGACAGAGTCTTGCTCTGTTGCCCAGTCTGGATTGCAGTGGTGTGACCTCAGCTCACTGCAACCTCTGCCTCCCTAGTTTCAAGCGATTCTCATGCCTCAGCCTCCCAAGTAGCTAAGACTACATGTGTGTGCTACCACGCCCAGCAAATTTTTGTATTTTTAAAATAGAGACAGCATTTAACCATGTTGGCCAGGCTGGTCTCGAACTCCTGACTTCAGGTAATCCACCTGCCTTGGCTTTCCAAAGTACTGGGATTACAGGCATGAGCCACTGTTCTTGGTCCACTATGAGGTCCTTAATAGTTATTTGTGAGACATTCACAAGTGAGAGGATAGAGTCACTCCCCCTGCTATGATATTGCTCATATGGTTTCATTCACTCTTCTAAGCATCTCTGTTTCCTACTTACTTATGTATACACATAATGAGGAACAAAACTTGCAAGAAAGTCTCGTTTTGCATGTAGGTTCTGTATCAGTTAGAGTCCAGCTAGGAAACGGTGTAATCACTGTAAGCTCTTCAGCCAAGAGAATTTAATAAAGGTAATTGGTGAAACAGATGATAAAAAAGCTCAGGAGCCAAACAGCGTATCATAAGGCAATCTAGAGAATGGCAACAGCAACACACTACTCTCTCCATCATGTAAGAAAAACAATAGAAAAACTAATGTTTTTAGACCCTAAAATTTTAGAATACCTGGAAACATTTAGAAACATGGTAGAGGCTGCAGCTGAGAGCTAGTGCTACAGAGGAAATATAGCCATTGCCAGTGGCAACGCCAAAGGCAAAGACAGAGAGGGAAACTACTCTGGCTTTACTACTCTTCCACTCCGATCTTCTGCCAGTGCCTGTCATCAGCCAAACCTACCAGAAAGGCAGAAGATAAGATACCCTGGGGATTGTAGTTCTCTGAAATACAGGACATAGTAGGAAATGGGAATATGATTAACCCTCAGAGCCAAAAAAACAGTCATATGGCATAGATTCTAAACCTAATATAAAAAGCAAGGGCCCTCACACTACCATTGACACTGCTGCAAATGTCCACACAAAGACTGGCAACCCTGTGCCTGCCAGTGTCCCACCTCAGCCAACAAGCATGTACCCTGCTGCAGTGCTGCTGCTGCTGCTGGCAAGTGTCAGTGAATATGAATCCTGCTGCCACTGCCTAATGAAGCGCTTTGGCTGGCGCCACCAGCAGTCTGGAAACACATTGGCCCCTCCAATGCAGTAGGTTCCTAATGCTGAGGAGCCACATAACAAAGCTGGGAGCTTGATACCAGTCCTCCCACAGAGCTTGAGAATGCAATATGGGAGTCCTGAGCTGAGCTTTGGCCCCCTAAAATCTTCCAGAAGTGAAGCTAGTTGACTGAACCCACCTTATACCATAATCAAACCTCATGTACCCCAGAACTTAATATAATAAAAAATTTTTAAAAAGTCTAAAAGAAAAGCAATCTACCCAAAAGACAGTAATTTCAAAGACTGAAGGAACATCAGCTCACAAAGATGAGAAAGAATTCTGGCAACTCAAAAAGTCAGTTTTGTTACGTCTAAATGATTTCAGTAGTTCCCAAGCAATAGTTCTTAACCAGGCTGACATGGCTGAAATGACAGAAATAGTATGCAGAATATGGATAGGAATGAAGATCATTGCTATTCAGGAGAAAGTTGAACCCCAATGCAAGGATTCTAAGGAAAGTAATAAAATGATACAGGAGATGAAAGGTAAAATGGCCATTATAAGTTAGAACCAAACTGATCTGATAGAGCTGGTAAATTCACTAAAAGTCTTAATATTTTAGAATACAACTGCAAGTATTAACAGCAGAAACAACCAATTTGAGAAAAGAACTCCAGAGTTTGAAGACTGAATCTCTGAAAGAACTCAGGCAAAAATAAAGGAAAGGCAACAAAAAAGGATAAACATAACTTCTGAGAAATATAGGATTATGTAAAGTGACAAAATCTATGACACAGTGTCATCACTGAAAGAGAGGGAGAGAAAGCAGGTGCCTTGGAAAACATATTTAAAGATATCATCCATAAAAATTTCCTCAACCTTGCTAGTGAACCCAACCTTCAAATTCAGGAACTGCAGAGAACCATTGTGAAATACTACACAAGAAGACCAACTACAAGACACATAGTTGTCAGGTTTTCTGAGGTTAATATGAAAGAAAAGATGTTAACGGAAGCCAGAGAGAAGGGTTAGGTTACCTACAAAGAGAATCCCAACAGGCTAACAGTAGACCTTTCAGCAAAACCATTACAAGCTAGAAGAGACGGGGGCTCATATCCAGCATTCTTAAAGAGAAGAAACTCCAACCAAGAATTTCATATACAACCAAGCTAAACTGTATAAGTGGAGAAGAAATAAGATCCTTTTCAGACAAGCAAATGCTAAGAAAATTTGTTACCATCAGACCTGCCTTATAAGAGGTCCTGAAGGAGGTGTTAAATATTGAAAGGAAAGACCACTACTGGCCACTAAAAAATTACACTTAAATAAATACACCAGTGACATTATAAAGCAACCACACAAACAAGTCTGCGTGATAACCAGACAACAACAAGATGACAAAATAAAATCTACGCTTATAAATACTAATCTTAAGTGTAAAGGAGCTAAATGCCCCAATTAAAAGTTATAGAGTGGCAAATTAAATAAAGAAGGAAGACTCAATAATATGCTGTATCCAAAGGCCCCATCTCACATGCAATGACATTAATAGACTCAAAGTAAAAGGATGAAGGAAAATCTACCAAGCAGATGAAAAATAGAAAAAAGTAGAGGTTGCTATCTAATTTCAGACAAAACAGACTTTAAACCAACAATGATCAAAAAAGACAAGGGGATTAGATAGTGGTAAAGGGCTGAATTCAACAAGAAGACTGAACTATCCTAAATATATACACACCCAACACGGGGTGTCTCAGCTCAGCCAGTGCTGTTTCCCTTGGACAGAGGATACAATACCAAACCAGCTCTAGGATGTTCAGCTGCTCAGCTCAACCAGGGCACCTATTCCCCAGGGTTCCAAGTGTCAGTATGTTTCAGGCCTGGGCGTCATGACTACTCTGGGTTGCCCAGGCACTTTATCCTTAGGATGCAGGTTGGAGCTTCAGCTTAGGTACCATGAGGCTTGACTGCTCTGGGTGACCAGGCACTATTTCTGTAGAGGCAGAGCAGTGCTTCAGTTTAGGCACCTGGGAGGCATGGTTGCTCTGAGTTGCCAAGGTACTATTTCTCAGGATGCAGGGTGCTGCTTCAGCTTTGACCCAAGGGGATGGGGGAAGAAGTAGATGGCAATCTCTGCTTGGTCCCATGGAAAAGAGTGTAACAGAGGTGGTAATCTACCTAGGGATGACACTCTGATTTCTGCTGGAGCTGACAGCTCTGAGTATGAATTCTGCTGTCAGGGATATCAGGCCCTTGGTCTGGGGTGGTTTGGTGGTGGCTTAGTCTCAGGTATGAAGGAGAGGCATGGCTACTTGTCTCCAGAGCAAAACACAGTATAGCTGTAGTTCCACTTCCAAGTTACTTAGGGCAGTAGCCATGTGGGCCACAGAGAGTGAGGGACAGTGTTGGCATCTTTTCTGGAGAGATCATGGCTATGTGGACTCTAACCAGCTCACTCATCTGGGCTTAATGTCTGTGCCTGTAAAGATTGCATGTGACACTTTGGGAGGCACAGGCGGGTGGATCACGAGGTCAAGAGATCGAGACTATCCTGGCCAAAATGGTGAAACCCCGTCTATACTAAAAATACAAAAATTAGCTGGGTGTGGTGGTGCGTGCCTGTAGTCCCAGCTACTCAGGAGGCTGAGGCAGGAGAATTGCTTGAACCTGGGAGGCGGAGGTTGCAGTGAGCCGAGATCGCACCACTGCACTCCAGCCTGGCACCTGGCGACAGAGAGAGACTCTGCCTTAAAAAAAAAAAAAGACTGCAAATGACTCCAGTGATGAGGTCTGTAGGTGCTGCTGGGAGTTGCTGTGATCCTCTTGCTTATTTCCTTTCCTAAGAAAGAAGTTCCTACAGATTTCGAGTTTATTTCAGATAGGGAAGTGATGGTGGTGTCCTGATATTTTCTCTGATTCTCTATGTGGCCATCCTGAATTTCTGTACTCACCACAATTTCTGCTACTTCTCTGATGCACTGTGATGCTCTCCTTCAGTTATTTTGTGCGCGGGATGAGTGCTAGAGACTTCTAGCCTGCCATCTTGCTGATGTCACTAGTTAGTTTTAGTGACTGAACAAACCCAATAGGTGGGATTCAAAGTGAATAATTCTGGTCTCAAGTAGCTTATAACCCTCTGCTTATTCTTAGCTTCTCCAGCAGAAATCAGAGTGTCATCCCTAGGTAGATTACCACCTCAGCAATCTATTTTAGCCTTTTAAATCCTTTAGGGACAGTGTGGTATAGTCAAAAGTGAATAGGTTTTGGAGTTAGAAGAACTGGGTTCAAATTTCTGCTCTCCAATTGTCTGTTTAACTTTGGACTACGTATATAATCTGCTAGAGTCTTTCTTTCTTTCTTTCTTTTCTTACGTAAAATGAGGAAAATAGTACCTACTGTGTAGAGTTGTGAGGATTCAAAATAATTACTATAAAACATCTGATCTGAGCACAGGGCTTAATAAATTGTGGCTACTATTGTGGACTTATAGTTGCCCCACACTGGCTTTATTAGACTTCTGTTGCTGAAGAAAGATTCATTACTTCTTGAAAGGAGAGTTCTGGCCAAAATCCAACTAAAAAAATCCGCTTCCCCTCAAGAGTTTCTTTTTGTTATAGCAGCTTTATAAAAAGTTATTTTAATTTTTGTTTTTGCAATTTTCTGTGAATTTGGGAGTACTTTGTTGCACATTTTGAAGCAGTGCTGCAGAGCTAAACAGTTACACTTTTACTTAATGGACCTCCAGTAGGCTAGTACCGGTTGTGTATCATCTATTTCTTTTTTAAATTATAGGATTTTATTGTTTATAAAATTCTGTTTTTTAAAAAGATATTTAGGGGTAAACCTGCAGGTTTGTTACAAGAGTATATTGCGAGATGCTAATGTATGAGTGTCTAATGCTTCCTTTGCCTAAGTAGTGAATGTAGTGCCCAGTAGGTAGTTTTTTAACTCTTGCCTCCCTCTCTCCTTTCCTCCTTTTGGGATTTTCAGTGTTTATTGCTCCTATCTTTGTGTCTGTGTGTAGTCAATGTTTAGTTCCCACTTATAAGTGAGAACATGTGGTTTCAATTTTCTGCTTTTGTGTTAATTTGTGTAGGTTAATGGCCTGCAGCTGCATCCATATTGCTGCAAAGGACATGATTTCGTTATTTTTTACGGCTGTGTAGTATTCTATGGTGTATATGTAACACATTTTCTTTATCCAGTCCACCATTGATGGACACCTGGGTTGATTCCATGTCTTTGTTGTTGTGTCTAGCGCTATGATGAACATACAAGTGCAGGTGTCTTTTTGGTAAAACAATTTATTTTCCTTTAGGTATATACCCAGCAATGGGATTGCTGAGTAAAATGGTAATTCCATTTTTAGTTCTTTGCAAAATCTTTAAAGTGCTTTTCACAGGGGCTAAACTAATTTGCATTCCCACCAATAGTGTATAAGCATTCCCTTTTCTCCACAAACTTTCTAATTTCTAATTTTTGTCTTTTTAATAATAGCCATTATGACTGGTGTGAGGTGATATCTCATTGTAGTTTTGATTTGCATCGCTTTGATGATTAGTGATGTTGAGCATTTTTTCACATTTGTTGGCTATGTGTATGTCTTTTTTTAACTGTCTATTCGTGTCCTTTGCCCACTTTTTAACAGGGCTATTTTTTTTCTTGTTAAATTGTATAAATTTCTTATAGATTCTGGGTATTAGTCCTTTGTTGGATGCATAGTTTACAAATATTTTCTCCTGTTCTGTAGGTTGTTTACTCTGTTGATACATATTTTGTTTTTCTGTGCAGACTCTAGTTGTTTACCTTTTAACAAGGTGCTGTGCATATGTCAATCAAAGCAAAATGAAATCCTTAATTATTTGTGACTTCTAAATATGAAAAAATAATGTCACCTAAATGACATGTTCTAGAATTGTTTAGATTGTTCTGCTCATTTTCTTTGAGGACATAGTTAATCAGTTCTTAAGGTTGTTCTTCATTATCATGTTTTATTTTTTTGAGACAGAGTCTCTCTGTTGCCCAGGTTGGAGTGCAATGGCATGATCTTGGCTCTCTGCAATCTCCGCCTCTCGGTTCAAGCAATTCTCCTGCCTCAGCCTCCTGAGTAGCTGGGACCACAGGCATGTGCTACCATACCAGGCTAATTTTTGTACTATTAGTAGAGACCTATTGTATGCATAGGTACCCCAAATTTCTTAACATGCTTCTAAACTTTTAATATGACATTGTTAGGGTTTCTGAAGTTATAGACATAAAAATACTAGATAACAAGTGATAGGTAGAAATATTGACTTTGTTGCTGTCTGAGGTTCTCATGAGCAAGAGCAAGACTATTGATTTTGAGGCTGAAAGTATAATCTGGAGAAAGAGGACAGAAAAGTAAAAAATTTAGGAAATACGCCTGTTTACAAACTGTAATCTCTTTCTGTATTTTTTTTTAACCATGTCTTTAGTTTCTAATTCTGTATTTTCAGCCATGGATTTGTTATTCTTCCTGTAGGACATCAACTTTATTCTAGCCAAAATTACAATATGCATTCTCATGGTATTTCCAAGGTGACCTGTAAACAGATTTACATAACTTATCAGTGACCTTCCATTTGACAAGCATGGGACATAAGGGACAGAGGGAGACAGGTGAGACAGGGAAGGAGAAAAATAAGAGAGAAAGGGAAGGACCAGGTGATTTCTTACAGTGCCCTGGAAATAAAGAGATGGTAGAATAGCACCTTTGGTTGAAAACCTTAGATTTATCTCTGTTCTGAGCCTCTAGTTTCAGCCTCTCTCTAATCCGTTCCAGAATGCTCTTTCCTACATGTAAGCAGATACCGAATTCCCATTGTTTACAGAGAAGCTTAGGAGCATAGCATCTAAAGCTCTTTAAAATGTGTTTCAGCCTTTCTTTCTCCTATAACACTCTTCAATTTGCTTTCTGTGCCAACCCTATTAGACCTCTAGATATTTCTGAAAAGTATATTCTTTTTATTTGTATTAGTATTTCAGCCAAAAGGAATACAATCCTGAACTAAAAATGGCTTAAATAATAAGGACATATATTATTGTATAACAGAAAGCCCAGTGGCAGACAGTGTTGATAATTCAGCTACACAAGGACACAGTATTTTAACGTTTAGCTTGCATTCCATACATGCCAGATGTGGCCTTATGTTCATCCCCAGCCAGGCTTCATACAGTCACATCCAAAAAAAAGGAAGTGTTTCTGTTTGCATTTTCTTTTCTTTTAAGTCAGAGAGGAAAATCTTTTCCAGGAAGGCTCCAGCTAACTTCTCCATAGTCTCATTTTCAAAAAGTATGTCCATTCTTAAACTTGTTTTGACAAAAAACAACAACAACAAAATAGTTTTGTTAATCCCATGTACCTGAACAGGCGCTCACCTCCCTGGAGAATGTCACTGCCCAACTTTTGAAAAAGCAGGGGACCAAAAGCCGGAATGAATTGAGGTAGTTATTTCTTTAATGTACTCTGTGTCTTTTCAGAAGTTGTCCTAACAGTCTTGAAATCTCTTTCTTCTCTTCTCTACCTGGCTTTGCTGTTTATAAATATTTATCTTAAAATCACTTCTACACAGCATTTCCCCCAACTCACTTTACCATATTGCACTGCTTTATTCAAAACCACAAAGAAATTTATAAAATCAGAATGATAGTGTGAGACTTCAACTTGGATCTCTCAGCATCTGACCTATCAAACAAAAAGCAAAAAGTAGATCTGTAGGGAATCTGAATAATAAAATTAACAGTTTTTTTTCTCTCCTTGTGCCTACGATATAAAAATATTTATTCTATTAAAATTACGAAGTAATATTTATAAAGTGATCACATTTATTAGTCACACAGAAATTTCAGTGATTTCATAAAGTGTACCCTACATTTTCTGAACACTTGAAAGGAAGAAAATAAAAACTAACAAAAAACTAAAAATGTAACCTATACATTTGAACTTTCAGAAATATTTTTCTAAAAGCCCTTTGCACTAAAGTCAAATAAAAATTAAAATAATTATATATTAGAGATGAATAAAAGCTAGACCACTTACACCATAAAATTTGTATAAGATACTAAGTAGTACTAAACAGTCTTTTTTTTTTCATTTCTGCATTCAATAATTTTGTTTTCTCTATTTTTTTTTTATTGTACTTTAGGGTCTGGGGTACATGTGCAGATCATGCAGGATTGTTGCATAGGTACATACATGACCAGGTGGTTTGCTGCCTTGATCCCCCGCATCACCTATATCTGGCATTTTTTCCCATGTTATTCCTCCCCACCCTCCCCACCCCCACTGTCCCATCCCTAGCCCCCCACAACAGACCACAGTGTGTGATGCTCCCCTCTCTGTGTCCATGTGTTCTCATTATTCAACACTCACCTTTGAGTGAGAACGTGTAATGTTTGATTTTCTGTTCTTATGTCAGTTTGTTGAGAATGATGATTTCCAGATTCATCCATGTTCCTACAAAGAACAGGAACTCATCATTTTTTATGGCTGCATAGTATTCCATGGTATATATGTGCCAAATTTTCTTTATCTAGTCTATCATTGATGGGCCTTTGGGTTGGTTCCAAGTCTTTGCTACTGTGAACAGTGCCGCAATGAACATATGTGTGCATGTGTTCTTATAATAGAATGATTTATAATTCTTTGGGTATATACCCAGGAATGGGATGGCTGGGTAAATGGTATTTCTATTTCTAGGTCCTTGAGGAATTGCCACACTGTCTTCCACAATAGTTGAACTACCTTACACCCCCACCAACAGTATAAAAGTGCTCCTATTTCTCCACATCCTCTCCAACATCTGTTGTCTCCGTATTTTTTAATGATGGCCATTCTAACTGGTGTGAAATCGTATCTCAATGTGGTTTTGATTTGCATTTCTCTAATGACCAGTGATGATGAGCAGTTTTTCATATGTTTGTTGGCCTCATATATGTCTTCTTTTGAGAAGTGTCTGTTCATATCCTTTGTCCACTTTTGAGTGGGTTTGTTTGTTTTTGTCTTGTAAATCTGTTTTAGTTCTTTGTAGATTCTGAATATTAGCCCTTTGTCAGGTGGGTCGATTGCAAAAATTTTTTCCTATTCTGTTGGTTGCCATTTCACACTAATGATTGTTTCTTTTGCTGTTTTTTTTTTTTTTTTTTTTTTTTTTTTTTTTTTTTTTTTTTTTTTTTTTTTTTTTGTTGCCATTGCTTTTGGTGTTTTAGTCATGAAGTCATTGTCTGTGCCTTTTGTCTTCAGTGGTTTGCCTAGGTTTTCTTCTAGGGCTTTTATGGTGTTAAGTTTCATGTTTAAGCCTTTAATTCATCTGGAATTAATTTTAGTGTAAGGTGTCAGGAAGGGGTCCAGTTTCTGCTTTTGGTACATTGCTAGCCAGTTTTCCCAATGTCATTTATTAAACAGGGAACCCTTTCTCCACTGTTTGTATTTGTCAGGTTTGTCAAATCAAATGATTGTAGATGTGTGGTGTTGCTTCCAAGGCCTCTGTTCTGTTCCATTGGTCTATGTCTGTTTTGGTACCAGTACCATGCTGTTTTGATTACTGTAGCCTTGTAGCATAGTTTGATGTCAGACAGTGTGATGCCTCCAACTTTGTTCTTTTTGCTTAGAATTGTCTTGGCTGTACAGGCTCTCTTTTGGTCCATATGAAGTTTAAGGTGTTTTTTTTCCAATTCTGTGAAGGTCATTGGTAGCTTGATGGGGATAGCGTTGAATCTGTAAATTACTTTGGGCAGTGTGGCCATTTTCACAATGTTGATTCTTCCTAACCATGAGCATGAACTGTTTTTCCATCTGTTTGTGTCCTCTCTTATTTCCTTGAGCAGTGGTTCATAGTTCTTCCTGAAGAGGTCCTTTACATTCTTTGTTAGTTGTATTCCTAGGAATTTTATTCTCTTGGTAGCAGTTGTAAATGGGAGTGCACTCTTGATTTGGCTGTCTGTATGTTATTGGTGTATTGAAATGCCTGTGGTTTCTGCATATTGATTTTATATCCTGAGACTTTTCCAAAGTTGCTTATCAGTTTCAGGAGATTTTGGGCTGAGATGTTGGGGTCTTCTAAATATACATGCCATCTGCAAACAGAGACAAGTTGATTTCTTCCTTTCGTAACTGAATACCCTTTGTTTCTTTTTCTTGCCTTTTCTATTTGGCTAGAACTTCCAATACTATTTTGAATAGGAGTGGTGTGAGAGGGAATCCTTGTGTAGTGCCAGATTTCAAAGGGAATGCTTCCAGTTTTTGCCCATTCAGTATGATATTGGCTGTGGGTTTGTTGTAAATAGTTTTATTATTTTGTGATATGTTCCATTGATACCTGGTTTATTGAGGGTTTTTAGCATAAAGTGCTGTTGAATTTTGTCAAAGGCCTTCTCTGCATCTAATTAGATAATCATTTGGTTTTTGTCTTTGATTTTGTTTATGTGATGGATCACGTTTATCGACTTGCATATGTTGAACTAGCCTTGCCTCCCTGGGATGAGCCTACTTGATCTTGATGCATAAGCTTTTTGATGTGCTATTTCATTTGGTTTGCCAGTATTTTATTGAAGATTTTTTGCATTGATGTTCTTAATGGATATTGGCTTGAAGTTTTCTTTTTTGTTTAGTCTTGCCAGGTTTTGGTATCAGGATGATGTTGGTCTCATAAAGTGAGTTGGGGAAGATTCCCTCTTTTTGTATTGTTTGGAATAGTTTCAGAAGGAATGGTACCAGCTTCTTTTTGTACGTCTGGTTGAATTTGGCTGTGAACCTGTCTGAACCTGGACTTTTTTTGGTTGGTAGGCTAATTTTTCCCTAATTACTGCCTCACCTTCAGCCCTTGTTATTGGTCTATTCAGGGTTTCAACTTCTTCCTGGTTTAGTCTTGGGAGAGTGCAAGCATCTAGGATTTTATCAGTTTTTTTTCCAGATTTACTGATTTGTGTGCATAGAGTTGTTTGCAGTAACCTCTGGTGGTAGTTTGTATTTCTGTGGAATCAGTGGTGATATCCCCTTTATCATTTTTTACTGCATCTATTTGATTCTTCTCTCTTTTCTATTTTATTAGTCTGGCTAGTGGTCTATTTTGTTGATCTTTTTGAAAAACCAGCTCCTGGATTTATTGATTTTTTGAAGATTTTTTTTTTTGTATGTCTCTATTTGCTTCAGTTCTGTTCTGATCTTAGTTATTTCTTGTCTTCTGCTAGCTTTTGAGTTTTTTTGATCCTGCTCCTCTAGTTCTTTCAATTTTAATGATAGGGTGTAGATTTTAGATCTTTCCTTGCTCCTCATGTGGACATTTTTTTCCATAAATTTCCTTCTAGAGACTGCTTTAAATGTGTCCCAGAGATTCTGGTACATTGTGTCTTTGTTCTCATTTGTTTCAAAGAAAATCTTTATTTCTGCCTTCATTTCATCATTTATCCAGTTCATATTCAGGAGCAGTTTGTTCAATTTCCATGAAGTTGTGTGGTTTGGAGTTAGTTTCTGAATTCTGAGTTCTAATTTGATTGCCCTGTGGTCTGAGAGACTGTTTGTTATGATTTTCGTTCTTTTGTATTTTCTAAGGAGTGATTTACTTCCAATTATGTGGTCGGTTTTAGAGTAGATGCAAAGCAGTTCTCAGAAGAGTGTATATTCTGTGGATTTGGGGTGGAGATTTCAGTAGATGTCTGTTAGGCCCACTTGGTGCAGATCTGAGTTCCAGTCCTGGATATCCTTGTCAATTTTCTGTCTCATTGATATGTCTAATATTGACAGTGGAGTGTTAAAGTCTCCCACTATTATTGTGTGGGAGTCTAAGTCTCTTTGTAGGTTGTTAAGAACTTGCTTCATGTACCTGGGTGTTCCTGTATTGGGTGTGTATATATTTAGGATAGTTAGCTCTTCTTGATGCATTGATCCTTTTACCATTATGTAATGCCCTTCTTTGTCTCTTTTGACCTTTGTTGGTTGAAAGTCCATTTTATCAGAGACTAGGATTACAATTCCTCCTATTTTTGCTCTCCATTTGCTTGATAAATCTTCCTCCATCCCTTTATTTTTAGTCTATCTGTGTCCTTGCACATGAGATGGGTTTTTTGAATACAGCACATTGATGGTTTTGACTTTTTATCCAATTTGCCAGTCTGTGTCTTTTGATTGGGGCATTTAGCCCATCTACATTAAGGTTAATATGGTTATGTGTAATTTGATCCTGCCATTTTGATGCTAGCTGGTTGATTTGCCCATTAGTTGACGCATTTTCTTCATTGTGTCGATGGTCTTTACCATTTGGTACATTTTTGGAGTGGCTGGTACTGTTTGTTCCTTTCCTTGTTTAGTGCTTCTTTCAGGAGCTCTTGTAAGGCAGGCCTGGTGGTGATGAAATCTCTCAGCAGTTGTTTGTCAGAAATAGATTTTATTTCTCCTTCACTTATGAAGCTTAGTTTGGCTGGATATAAAAAATCTAGGTTGAAAGTTCTTTTCTTTAAGGATGTTGAATATTGGCCCCCCACTCTCTTCTGGCTTGTACGGTTTCTGCAATGAGACCCACTCTGAGTCTGACAGGCTTCCCTTTGTCAGCAACCCAGCCTTTCTCTCTGCCTGCCCTTATAATTTTTTCCTTCATTTCAACTCTGGTGAATCTGACAATTATGTGCCTTGGGGTTGCTCTTCTTGACGAATATCTTTGTGGTGTTCTTTGTGTTTACTGTATTTGAATTTTGACCTGCCTTACTAGGTTGGGGAAGTTCTCCTGGATCATGTCCTGAAGAGTGTTTTCCAGCTTGGATTCATTCTCTCCATTACATTCAGGTACATCTATCAAACGTAGATTAGGTCTTTTCACATAATCCCATATTTCTTGGAGGGTTTGTTCATTTCTTTTCACTCTTTTTTCTCTAAACTTGCCTTCTCATTTTGTTTCATTGAGTTGATCCTCAATCTCTGATGTCCTTTATTCTGCTTGGTCGATTTAGCTATTGAAAATTGTGTATGCTTCATGAAGTTCTTGTGCAGTGTTTTTCAGCTCCATCAAGTTGTTTGTGTTCTTCTCTAAGCTGTTTTTTCTAGTTAGCATCTCATCTAACTTTTTTCTAGGTTCTTAGTTTCTTTGCATTGGGTTAGCATATGTTTTCTTAGCTCAGAGAAATTTGTTATTACCCACCTTCTGAAGCCTGTTTCTGTCAATTCATCATTTTCATTCTCCACACATCTTTGATCCCTAGCTGGTGAGGCATTGTGATCCCTTGCATGAGGAGAGGTGTTTTGGTTTTTGGTGTTTTCATCCTTTTTGCACTGGTTTCTTCCCATGTTAGTGGCTCAGCCTACCTGTGGTCTTTGTAGTTGGTGACTTTCAGATGGGGTCTCTGAGTGGACATCCTTTTTGTTGATGTTGAAGCTATTTATTTCTGTTACTTAGTTTTCCTTTTAACAGTGAGACCCCTCTGCTGCAGGACTGCTAGAGGTCTACTCAGGACCCTGCTTGCCTGGAGATCACCCACGGGGGCTGCAGAACAGTAAGGGTTGCTGCTGGTTTCTTTTTCTGTTATCTTCTCTCAGAAGTGTACCTGCCAGATGTCGGCCTGAGCTCTCCTTTATGAGGTGTCTCTTTGGGTATATGGTGGTTGGGGATCTGCTTGAGGAGACAGTCTATCCCTTATAGGAGCTCAAGTGCTGTGCTGGGAGCTCAATTGTTCCATGCAGAGCTGCTGGGCAGGTATCTTTAAGTCTTCAGACTGCCTCGGTAGTGGTGGACACCTTTCCCCCAACTGAGCTGTACTGTCCCAGGTCCAGCTGCACTTGCTGTGAAACTCTCAATGCAGAACATTTCAGATTGCTTGTTTTGTGGGGGTGGTGCCCGCTGAGCCAGATTACCAGGCTTCATGTCTCAGCCCCCTCCCTTTCAGTTGAATGGGCAGCTCTGTCTCCCAGGCATTCCAGGCGCCAGTTGAAATGGCTGCCCAGATTTGTGTGAGTTTCTGTGCGCCATCCCATGGCACCAGCCATGCTGAAAACTTGTGGTGCTTTCGGCCTGGGAATCTCCTGGTCTGTGGGCAGTGAAAACTTGTTTGGAAATGCGGTGAGCACTCACCCTCTGTGTTGTTCTTGCTGGGAACTGCACTCTGGAGCTGTTCCTATTTGACCATCTTGGATTGACCCTCGATCCTGAGTTTTAATTTGATTGCACTGTGGTCTGAGAGACTGTTTGTTATGATTTCCATCATTTTGCATTTGCTAAGGAGTGATTTACTTCCAATTATGTGGTCGATTTTAGAGTAAGTGCGATATGGTGCTGAGCAGAATGTATATTCTGTGGATTTGGGGTGGAGAGTTCTGTAAATGTCTATCAGGTTCACTTGGTTCAGATCTGAATGCATGTCTTGGATTTCCTTGTTGATTCTCTGTCTCATTGATCTGTCTAATATTGAGAGTGGAGTGTTAAAATCTCCCACTATTATTGTGTGGTTGTCTAAATCTCTTTGTAGGTCATTAATAATTTGCTTTATGTGTCTAGGTGCTCCTGTATTGGGTGTATATATATTTAGGATAGTTAGCTCTTCTTGTTGTATTGATCCTTTTACCATTATGTAATGCCCTTCTTTGTCTCTTTTGATCTTTATTGGTTGAAAGTCTGTTTTATCAGAGACTAGGATTGCTTTTTTTTTGCTCTCCTTTTGCTTGGTAAATTGTCTTCCATGCCTTTATTTTGAGACTATGTGTGTCTTTGCATGTGAGATGAGTCTCCTGAATACAGCACACTGATGGTTCTTGGCTTTTTATCCAATTTGCTAGTCTGTGTCTTTTGATTGGAGCATTTAGGCTATTTAAATTTAACATTAATATTGTTATGTGTGAATTTGATCCTGCCATTTTATTACTGGTTGGCTGTTTTGCCCTTTGGTTGGTGCAGTTTCTTCATTGAATTACACCCTTTCCCCAACATGGATGTGCTTTTCATTCTGCTTAGGCTTTGACACCCAAATTTGGGTTGCTGCATCTCCTTTGTCTTTGATATGGACACGTAACCTTATTCTGCTCCAGCCAATGGCTTTGAGAGTGAGCTGTTAAATATCAAAGGGAAGTGAGAAGAAGAAAAAGAAATGAAGAGGAACATGAAGGGTTGTGGACTAAATAATCCCCCATCTTCACTCATATATTGAAGTCCTAAACCCAAGTCTCTCAGAATGTGACTGTATTTGGAGATAGGGTCTTTAAAGAAGTAATTAAATTAAAATTAGGTCATTAGGGTGAATCCTAATTCTAAATGACTGGTATCCTTATAAGGAGAGGAAATTAGGACACAGACATTCACAGAGGGAAGACTATGTGAAGATAGAGGGAGAAGATGGCTGTCTATAAGCCAAGGGGAGGGGCCTTAGAAGAAACCAATGCTGCTGACTCTTTGATCTTGGACTTCTAGCCCCCAAAACTCTGAGAAAACAAATTTCTGTTGTTTCAGTTACTCAGCATGCAGTAATTTGTTAGAGTAGCCCTAGCAAACTAATACAGTACGGATTTAGTTTTTATATTAAATTTTAATATATTTTAGTACATCAAAGTATGAATTTAGTTTAACTCAACTTACCCATAACTCTAAATATATGTCCAATTGTCCCAGAACTATTTGTTAAATGATCTTTCCTTTCCCCATGTATTTCTTATAAAATATTTTATAAAATCCTAAGTTTATATAATATTAGGGTCTATTTGGGGGCTTTATTTATTTTTTTTAAATTTGACTACTCTTGCCTCATGATAACCTATTTAAATCAGTACATTCTTTTAAAATGTTATGATATTTATAAGCATGAGTCCTTCTACTTCCTTCTCTCTTTTTCTAAAATGTATTCATTACTTTCACATGTAGAATCCCTTTACAAAATAAAATAATAATCCTGTTTAGACTTTCAGTTGGAATTGCATAGCATAAACATTAATTTGGGACACACTAACACCTTTAAAATATTGAATCTTCTCATTCAGAAATATAGAATATCTCTTAATTTTTAGAATGTTTTTTAAAAACTGTGTTTTGGTAATGTATTGTTACTTTCTTAAAAAATGTTCTGTGTATTGTGTGTGTGTGTGTGTGTGTGTGTGTGTGTGTTTATTACATTTTAAGCTCTGGGATACATTTGCAGATCTTGAAGGATTGTTACAAAAATTTACACATGCCATGGTGGTTTGTTGCCTCCATCCCCCCATCACCTGCATTAGATATTTCTCCTAATGTTATCCCTCCCCAATCTCCCCAACCCCTATCCCTCCCCTAGTCCCCCATCCCCCAATGAACCCCAGTGTGTGATGCCCCTTCCCTGTGTCCATGTGTTCTCATTGTTCAACACCCACTTATGAGTGAGAACATGCAGTGTTTGGTTTTCTGTTCTTGTGTCAGTTTGCTGAGAATGATGGTTTCCAGATTCATCTGTGTCCCTGCAAAGGATATGAACTGATCATTTTTTATGGCTACATAGTATTCCATGGTGTACGTGTGCCACATTTTCTTTTTCCAGTCTACCATTGATGGGCATTTGGGTTGTTTTCAAGTCTTTGCTATTTAAACAGTGCTGCAATGAACATACATGTACATGTGTCTTTATAATAGAATGATTTATAATCCTTTGGGTATGTATCCAGTAATTAAATTGCTGGATCAAATTGAATTTCTATTTCTAGATCCTTGAGGAATCACCACACTGTCTTCCACAATGGTTGAACAAATTTACACTCCCACCAACAGTGTAAAAGCATTCCTATTTCTCCACATCCTCTCTGGCATCTTTTGTCTCCAGATTTTTTAATGATCACCATTGTAACTGGCATGAGATGGTATTTCAATGTGGTTTTGATTTGCATTTCTCTAATGAGCAGTGATGATGAGTATTTTTTTTTTCATATGTTTGTTGGCCACATAAATGTCTTCTTTTGAAAAGTGTCTGTTCATATCCTTCACCCACTTTTTGATGGGGTTGTTTCTTTCTTGTAAATTTATTTTAGTTCTTTGTAGATTCTGAATATTAGCCCTTAGTCAGATGGGTAGCTTGCAAAAATTTTTTCCCATTCTGTTGGTTGCTGGTTCACGCTAATGATTGTTTCTTTTGCTGTGCAGAAGCTCTGAAGTTTAATTAGATCCAATTTGTCTATTTTGGCTTTTGTTGCCATTGCTTTTGGTGTTTTACTCATGAAATCTTTGCCTATGCCTATGTTTTGAAAGGTATTGCCTAGATTTTCTTCTAGGGTTTTTATGGTATTAGGTCTCATGTTTAAATCTTTAATCCTTCTGGAGTTAATTTTTGTATAAGGTGTAAGGAAGGGGTCCAGAGCAATCAGGCAAGAAAAAGAAAAAGCAATCGGGCAAGAAAAAGAAATTCAGTTAGGAAAAGAGGAAGTCACATTATTTCTATTTGCAGAACACATGATTGTATATTAGGCTTATTCATGCCATCAGGGACTACTAAAGTATACTGATCTGTTGGCCACAGTGCTAAACATCTGGAAATTGCCCAGTTTATTGACTTCTTGCATCTAATTTTATAGTTTTTTTCACTCTTTCTGTTTTATAGTGTGCTGTTGGTGCTCACTGCTGTTCAAAGGTCTCATTTAAAATGTGCTTCTTCTAATGTGACATGGGCTGGGTAATTAATTATTAATGATAGCTAACATCCATTGGATCTTCAACTTGGAGAGGTTAAATGATGTGGCCATGTTTACCCAGGCAACAACACTGAGTCTGGGATTCAAACCCAAGTAGTCTGACTTCAAAGCTGTTTTCTTACAAGTCAGTGCATCTTAAAAATTTGTCTGAAATCAGAGTAATTAACATGAATAAAGTTCTGTTTGCTTGCCTAACATTGAGTTTATTCAGTGGCTTTTAAATATTGTTCTTTTTTCCCCATTTTCTTCTATCTCTGGAGCAGTGGCTGCCATCAGGTGATTGAGTGATGCTCAGGCAGTGATGTGTTATTTTTGCTATTCTTCCACAAATCTTGCTTATATTTTTTATGATTACTTAAAAAATGCTATGAATTTTAATCTCAGTGTTAGATGTACTAAAATCAAATTCAGTCATGGTGACCTTGATCTCATATCTGAGAACATTTTCTATAACTTTGGGAAACTCTTTCCTCCAAAGCATTTACAAGAGGGAAATGAAATGAAAATAATTGGTATTGCACCATAGTATTTTGTTTTCAAATCCGAGTTAAGTGCTTGATAAAAGTAACTTGGCTTTCTGATTCATGGCTAATTTCTCCATAAAATGAACCTTGTCCAATATCTTCACTTTTATGATCTTTTATAAAAGTACTTATTTTTAGTAATAATTAAAAATCAGTCTTCCATTAGAATAAGCATAGCTAAAGTTTTAGGAGTCACAGAATGGAAATCTAACCTGAAAATCTTCCCCTATATCTTTTTTTGAAATATTCCCTATTCATCTCATCAAAAAAATGATCTCTTTCAACATTCAATTAAAAATTCTGTGACCTTGTGGTACCTTGATTGCCTTTTCCATGAGACTGTAGATAAAAATATTGAGGGCAAGAAATAGGTCTCTGTTGGCTTTAATCTCCCATAAGCTTTCAGAGTTTATATATATGGTATATGGAATATTTCTGAGAGCAAAAGTTAAATGTGAAATAAGCCTGTAGAGATTAGTTTAACAACTTAATTTACATTGGTGGTGAGTATGGCAATTCCTCTAGCATGGCAAATTAGTTGATACGAGGAGAAGGAAAAGAAGAGAGATATCTAGTTTATATATTAGTTTTGGTCATATTTTTGTACATTAATTAATCATTTTTAAGTCCTTATCCTAATACATTTTCTTATTTTCAATCTAAGCCCATTCAGCTATTTTATTTTGAGGAATTGAAAGTAATGAGCACAGGGTGGGGACTGTATGAAAAGATTGGCAATGAGCTCTTTTGGCATTTAATTTTTTTTATTTGGAATATTTTAAAAGATCTGTATCTAATTTCATCACAGTTTTTATCTAAAGGAAATGAAAAGTTAAAACCATAAATTAAAAGCTGCAAGCTATAACAGATGAGTCAGCTGTCTGATCGTTTTTAAAGTAGAAAATCCCTTAAAGCGATGGCTTATTATGTTCATTTTGGCAGCTGTGAGAGAGATCGAGAGTGGAATAAATGAGCACTGGATTCTAGTTCTGGCTATGCTATTGACTGACCATGGACAAATCCTTTATTCTTTATCTGTATTTCCTTATCTGATTTAATTTTTTTATCTGTAAAATGAGAGGACTGAAGGTAATATTGACAAATTTCTTCTATCTCTATGTCCAGTGACATCTTCCAGTGTCTAGTAATTCCTGAAAAGTCTCAGGTATTTTTTTTTCTGAAACGTCTAGTCACTCTAGCAAATGGCACAGAGTCTTCTGGGGAGAATTTGGAGGAAAATGTAGTCTATGCTTGTGACAATGTTGAAGGATTCTTCCTTAAAGGGACCTGGACTCCTCTTCAGTCAAGAGGCACCAAATCTATGAATTTGTTTAGGACTGAAAACAGAATGAGAGCCATGACCCACTACCGTAATAACTCAAGTCAGGTTTCTGGTCACCAAGCTGGGAGATTTTTCTGAGGTATTGGCACCTCTAAGATAGTAACATTTTTTGTAGGCTGTCTATCTCTTTGATTCCCAGGGATGCTGTGACTTAGCCATGCCAAGGATTTCTATAGGTTGAGTAACTCTGATTGCCACAATGCCCTGCTACCCTTTATGGTGAATTCATCCACCTTGTCTCTGGCAGCTAAGCACTGTCACATGGGCTTTGTCACCTGGTGATGAGATCACAAGGATCTCATCATCTCCACTGAAATCTGGCAGTCATCTCAATGGTGTCATCTTCTACCATGATACATGGCCTACACAGAGAGCAACAACAGAGCTTTTCAAGAATGTTAATACTCTATTTACTAATGTATTTCTTAATGCCTTGGTAAGAGGAGTGTCCTCTGGGAACTCTCAAGCGATGTAAGTAGGAGTGAGTGCGAATGCAAATCAACTTTACGATTCCTATCTCCTTTAACCTTTTGTTTCCTTTCTCTAGATTATGTAAGGGAGATTCTGACACCTCAGCTTCATTAAATGTGAGCCTAAGTTAAGTCAAAGTTTTAGCCAACAATGAAGTAAACTATAGGAGCTGATTCCAGTTGCTTGTGCTGCCACATTAAACCCTAAATCTCTGGAAGTCTACCCCGTCCCTAAATTAGCCGGATCCAGGGTTATAACCTGTTCTCTTTGGTCTCAGGTTTTTTTATCTACATACATGAGTAAACTCTCATAATTCTTTTGGTATATAAGGTATCTCTTCTTAGTTTGAACTTTGACCTTTTCCCCAGGAACATGATGAGATGAGACCCTAGTGTTGGGTCTAAGGCAACAAATCGTAGTTGAGGTGAATCTTGGTGAGAAGTCATATTCCTTAAAAAACATCTGTCCCACGTGGGACATTACATAATCTTCAAGCAAGGGATGACTATTTCCTTAGACCTTGGAGGACAAGATAGAATAGCTGGTAAAAAAAAAGCTAGTTTCTGCACGCATGGTAGGAGGGTGGTGAGAGCTGAAGCTGATTTAGAGTAATGTAATAAAATCATTGGCTATGATAGAATACACTTTCAAGATGAATTATGTTAATGCACATACTTGAATGAAGCTTCTGAGAAAGAAGCAAGTGGTGGAAAAACAAAACAAAAGTACCTGATCATAGGGTAATTTGCAAGATGATAAGTGTTACGGTATCCACTGAGTTGTCTATTCAGTCTTAAAGCTGCTTCTACTGCTAGAACGTTATCTTTACAACAGTTCAGTCATGAATACTTATATGGGCTAGGTTAAATACAAAAAGGCTAACTTACCTTTATTTTATTGTATTTATTTGCACAACAGGCTTTAGAACTTTCACTTTCTCTTAAATCCACTTATTGGAGGCATTTCTTGGCAGTGGAAATATCTCCAGTACTTTTTATTTCTTACATTGTTCATGGTTTGCTCTTTCCCAAATCTTTCATCCCTGCTAACTCCAAACCAGCTGCAACATTTGTGAACAGCATACAAACCAGAACTACTTATGGATAGTTAAATCTTTTCTTTCCCAAACCACACACACACACGCGCACACACACGCACATGCACACACACACACACACACACACTTCTAGCCTCTTGCTTTTCACTGGAGTATAATTCTCCCCTGTGTATACTGTTAATTTAACTTCATTCTAATATAACAGCTATTTTAATTCTTCTCATGTTTGCTTATGTTTTGTTTTTTATTTATTTATTATACATTAAATTCTGGGATACATGGGCATATTTCCTTATGTTTTAAAGCTCTTTTACAGAATGATTTACTTACTTCACAGACTCATCATTTTTGGACAAGAAAAAGACCAACCATTAGATCATCTGTTTTATTTCTGCCTCCTACTTCCAGAGCTGTTCCCACAATGTATTTGCCAGTGATAATCTCAGTTCATTAAAAAACTTTCAGGCACTAGCACTTACACTATTCTCTTGGCATATGACGCATAGAGTAAGACAGTTCATTTAGGAAAATGTTCTTTTCCCACTATAGATTTACTTAACCTCCACAAAAAACTTAAAAATAGACTAACACATGAGTAATATTTTGACTTGGTTTCTACCTTAAGAATTTTCATATTGTGGAACTTTAAATGAAAAACTCCCATGTATAAATTCTCTTAAAATTGGAAGTTTTCTGCTTTATATGCAGTGACCCCGATTTAATCTCTTTTTTTGTTTTATTTTCTTTTAACATCATAACTATTTAACATGCATCTGTAGAGCCATAGTAGGTGCTAAAATGTCAAATATATTTAATTCTACCTATTTTTCATTTATTTACATATTTTTATTTAATTTTAAAAATTGAAACACAATTTTTTTCCATTTATTTATTTTATTGCATTTTAGGTTTTGGGGTACATGTGAAGAACATGCAAGATTTTTGCATAGGTACCCACGTGGCAGTGTGATTTGCTGCCTTCCTCCCCATCACCTACATCTGGCATCTCTCCCCTTGCTATCTCACCCCAACTCCCCACCCGCCACCGTCCCTCCCCTATTTCTCCCCAACTGACCCCAGTGGAAACACAATATTTTACATATGTATGGGGTACATGTGATATATTGTTATATGCATAGAAAAGGTAATGATCAAGTCCAGATATTTAGGATAACTGTCACCTTGAGCATTTATTATTTCTGTGTTGGGAACAACTCAAGTCTTCTCCTCTAGCTACTTTGAAAAGTGCAATACATTGTTGTTAACTATAATAACCCTACTTTGCTGTCAAACACTTGTAATTGTACCTTCTATCTTTATGTATGTTTGCTCTCATAAACCAACTTCTCTTCATCCTCCCACTCTCTTTTTTCCTTGCCTTTCCTAGTCTCTAGTATCTTTCTATTCTCTACCTCTATGAGATCAATTTTTTAGTCACTTTACTGTGAAATGTTAGAACTTATACCTTTCATCTAAATGTACCTTTGTATTCATTAGCCAACATCTCTTCATGCCCTTGCCTACCTACACACCCTTCCCAGCCTCTGGTATTATACTCTCTTTCTCCATGAGATCAAGCTTTTTAGCTTCCACACATATGAGTGAGAATATGCAACATTTGTCTTTCTGTGCCTGTGTTATTTCACTTAACATAATAACATCTAGTTTTAATCATGTTACTGCAAATGACATGATTTCATTCTTTTTCATGGCCAAATACATTGTGTAGACATACTACATTTTCTTTATCCTTTAAGCCATTGATTGACACTTAGGTCGATTAGTATCTTCGCTGTTGTGGATAGTGCTGCAATAAACATGGGAGTGCAGGTATCCCTTTGATATACTGATTTCTTTTCCTTTGGATAAATACCCAATAGTGGGATTCCTGGATTATATGGTAGCTCTATTTTTAGTTCTATAAGAAATCTATGCACGATTTTCCATACTGGCTATACTAATTTACATTCTTACACACTACATTCACAAATAGTATATAAGCATTCCCTTTTCTATGCATCCCCACCAACATTTGTTATTTTTTTGTGTGTGTGTTTTTCATAACAGGCATTTTAATTAAGGTAAGATGATATATCATTGTAGTTTTGATTTGAATTTCTCTGATGATTAGTGATGTTGAGCACTTTTTAATACACCTGTTGACTATTTTTACATCTTCTTTTGAAAATTGTCTGTTCATGTCATTTCCTCCCTCTTTGATGGAATTATTGTTATTTACTGTAGAGTTATTTGAGTTTCTTGCATATTCAGGGTATTAGTCCCTTGTTGGATAAATAGTTTGCAAATATGTTCCACCATCCAACAGGTTGTCTTTTCATTCTATTGATTGTTACCTTTGTTGTTCAGAAATTTTTAGTTTAATGTAGTCCCACTTGCCTTTTGTTTTGTTTTTGTTACCAGTGCTTTTGAGGTCTTAGCCATAAAGTCTTCCTTATTTTCTGTATCTCTGTATCATGATATAATAATTTTCTTTGTCTTTTTTTTGCTTTCATTTTGTCTGTTTTATCTGATATAAGTATAGCTATTCCCATTAGCTTTTGTTTTCCATTTGCACGTGAACTTTTTTCATTCCTTTCCTTTCAGTGTATAAGTGCCCTAAAAGGCAAAGTGTGTTTCTTATAGGCAGCTGATAATTGGATCGTGTTTTTTCTTTTCAAAAATCCACCAGCTAGTCTATATTATCTAAGTGGATAATTTTAGTCATTCACATTCAAGGTTATTATTGATCTGCAAGGTTTTGTTTTCTCATATTGTTAATTGTTTTTTGGTTGTTTCGTATATTCTTTGTTCTTTTCTTTTTCTCTAATTGTTGTTCATTGTAGTTTGGTTGTTATCCATGGTAACCATTTGAGTTCTTTCACACTTGTGTGTTTGTTTTACTATTGAGTTTTATATTTTTGTACGTTTTCATAATGGTAAATGTTGTTCTTTTGCTTCTAGGGCTCCCTCGAGCACTTTGTGTAGGACTAGTCTAGGGTGATGAATTCTCTCAGCTTTTGCTTGTCTGGGGAAGACATTTTTTTTCTCCACATTCATGAAGGATAATTTTGCTAGATATTATATCCTTGGCTGGCAGTGTTTTTTATTTCAGCACTTTGAATATGCTATCTGATTCTCTTCTGATCTGTAAGATTTCTGCTGAGAAATCTGCTGTTAGTCTGATAAGGATTCCTTTATAGATGATTTTCTCTTGTTTTTAGAATTCTCTTTGTTGTTGATTTCCGATATTTTGACTATAACATGCAGTAGAGACTTTTTGCATTGTAACTTCTTGACAATCATTGGCCCTCCTGTATCCAGATTTCTAATTCTTCCCTAGATGTGGTAAGTTTTCAGCTGTTATTTCATTAAATAGGTTTTTGAACACATTCATCTTATCTTCACCTTCTGGGATACCAGTAATTCAAAAATTTGGTTGCCTTATGGTGTGCCATATATCATGAAGGTTTTGTTCACTCTTTTAAAGTGATTTTGCCTTTTGTTCTTACTGTGTTATTTCAAAAGACCTGTCTTCAAGTTCTGAGATTTTTCTGCTTCATCTAGTCTGTTTTTGAAGTGTTTGAATGTGTTTTATAGTTCATTCAATGAATTCTTCAGCTTCAGTATTTCTGTTTGGTAATTTTGTGTGATACCTTTCTCTCTGATAAAGTTCTCATTCATATTTTGTATTGTTTTTCTGATTTATTCATTTTTTTTTTTGAAATTTTCTGCTATCTCCTGGAGCTTCTTTAGAATTAATACTTTGAATTATTTCCTCCCAGGAGTTTGTTCATTTCTATTTGATTGGAATCTATTACTGGATAATTTTTTGTTCCTTTGGAGATGTTGTGTTGTGGTTCTTTTTTTTTTTTTTTTTTTTTTTTTTTTTTTTTT
>NW_016107347.1:9727083-9746444 GCF_001604975.1 Cebus imitator | reverse complement strand
TTTTTTTTTTTTTTTTTTTTTTTTTTTTTTTTTTTTTTGCTTTTTTACATTTCTTGTGTCCTTACGTTGATATCTATGCATCTAGTGTATCCATCATGTCTTCCAGTTTTTTGAATTTGCTTTCATAATAGGTTATTACTTTTTCCTGAAGATGAATCTAGGGTGTTGGCTGGGTAGAGCACTTTGGCTTTGATTCCTGTTGTGTGTGGTAGTGTAGTCTCTGACATTTTTGTCTGTTAACAGCATCAATGGTATCTATGGTTTCCTTCATGACTTAGGGTGTGATTGTTAGTTGAGGCTGTGGGAATGCTAAGTAGGCCAGTCTTTGGGCCTCACTGGATGTAGTTGTGGGCTAAGCCTGCTTATCCTTTGGTCCCAGGGTGGCATATGCTGGCATAGGTGTTAGTGGGTCTAGGCAGGCCAATTCTTAAGTGTGTTGGTGGCTTACTCAGATGCCAATGGTGGCAGTCATAGGCTGGGCAGATTGGTGAGTTCTCAGGCCCCTGGACATCCAGTGTCACATGGGCAATGGCAATGGCAGGATGACCCTCTGGGTCCTGAGCGGTGTGCACTGGTGTTGGCAATGGCTGTGATGGGCTGGGTGGGCCAGTCTCCAGTCCTTCAGGTGATGCCAGATAGGTGCCAGCTAAAGTGATAGTGGCTGGGTAGGTAGGCTAACTTCAGTCACTTGGGAGGAGTGATCAGGTACTGATGCTGGTGAACTGGGTTGGACAATCCTGTGGCTCCCAGACTGTGTGCTCTGGCATGGGGACAAGGGGCAAAGTAGGCTGGACTGGACTATTTTCAAACCCGCCCCCTACCTGCCCATGGTGTGTATAGGCACTGGTTGTGGTAGGCAGGAGTGGGACAATCCCCTGTGCTGCTGCTCTGCCACTGTGCTCGGAGGTCAGTGCTGCATTCACTAATGGCATTCTAGACTGGTGACTGCAGATTGTATGCACCACTTGCTCTTCAGCCCCAGATACAATTGCTTGTACCTAAGATGCCTGGTCAGCAGCCAGCTCTACTTTTGCAACTTAGCCCCATAATCACCAGGCTCCAGAATGGTTCACATTCTCTTTAGTTAGGCTCTTAAATGGTGCCTCACTTGTGTCTCAGTCCTAAAAGTGACGTCCTGCACCTCCTTCATGCTTCTGCTTTTGGTGCTAAACCCCAGGGGCAGCAGCCTGTGCTTCTCTTGAACCTTAGCTCTGGAACTACTGGGGTCCAGGCTACTCTTAAAAAAAAAAAAAAAAAACTTAAAACTTCTCTAAGAAAGGAAACGATCAGATAGACCATAGTTAGAGGGAGATTTGGGGTTAAGGGAAGAGTCTTAAATGTGAGATACGTTTGCTCTGAGAATAGGCTGAGAAAAGGAGGCAGCAGGAAGGGAGAAGTAAAAGATTGTCTTGATGTGATAGAATCCCTTAGACAATAAAGGGGTTGGGATACAAAATAGAGCAGAGAGACTCAGTACAGTCTGAAGAAAAGGCAGCTGTGCATGGAGATGTGAGAAAAATGGGTGGATAGATGTAGAGAGGAATTTGAACTTCCTTATTCCATATACTGACCAGGCAGACCAAGGCCAAGAGCTAAAACATTTCTCTAATCTGCTCTTGCTTTTGCATAGGCATCAACTAAGAGTTAGAAAACCTATTGACAGAAGCTTGTGCCAATGACCTTTATTTTCTTTGTGAAGTAGATAATGACCATTAACTAGGAATGGGAGAGAGAAGTAGTAGGACTAAATACTTGAACAGTTATGAAGATATGAGAGAGCCTCAAGATGGAATATGAAGAGAAGCCACTCAAGGACACAGATAACTGTTTACCAGTATTAAAAATATAACGGAGTTCTAGGTCATAAATATGTAGGAGTTCAAATTCTCTCAACTCATATTTCATTTGCAAAATCTTTTTGTTAAATGGCACTTAATAACCTAGATATGGAGCAAAGAAGAACAGCTGGATTGCTTCAGAGGTGGTATATTTCTGAAAAAGTGAATGGAGGAGCAAGTGGCAAGGGAGTTTGGGTTTTAGTCAAGATATGTTTTAAATGATGGTAATATTAAATAAGTAAGAAAAAATATGAAGTGGAGGAATAAACCATATTGGAGAATATATCAAGGATGAATAATAAGCTCAGCAGGAAAAAGAGCATGAGAGAGCAAGATGGACAAGAGATAGAGATGAGAAAGCAGACCACCGAAATTTGATATCTCAGGGCTTGGGAATCGCTAAATAAGAATAGATGCTAGGCAGGGGCCAAGAAAGGGAATGAGGGAAGAAGAAAGGAAATGAGGCTGGGAGCAGTGGTTCACTCCTGTAATCCCAGGACTTTGGGAGGCTGAGGTGGGCGGATCACAGATCACGAGGTTAGGAGATTGAAACCATCCTAGCCAACATGATGAAAACCCACCTCTACTAAAAATAAAAAAAAATTAGCTGGGTGTGGTGGCACATACCTGTAGTCCTGCCTACTCGGGAGGCTGAGGCAGAATTGTTTGAACCCAGGAGGCAGAGATCAGTGAGCCGAGATTGCGCCACTGCACTACAGCCTGGGCAACAGTGTGAGACTCCATCTCACAAAAAAGAAAAAAAAAAAAAGGAAATGAAATTCCTGAAATTAGAGGAGGTTGGTAAAACTGAGGATGCAGGCTTACTTGAACACTGAATTCCTTCAGAATAATGAAAACCAGGATGTCATACATCCTTACTTACATAATAAAGACAGCTATTCCCCAAATATTGGCCAGCAAAGCATAAGGCTATGGCTTATTTGTGTCTGGAAATTCCAATGTACAGCAAAATGACAGAGAAGTAATCAGTGCTCAATAAATCTTTGTTGAATGAATAAGTGATCTAGAGGTGATAGGCAGGTTTACATTCTTCCAATCTGTTTATTTCTCAAATGAAATAAAGCAAATGACATTCCTTGTTTTCCACCAAAGAAAAGATTTTAAAAAGGTAAGTAAAGCTGAGAATATGCAGAAATTTTGAGGATTTCTTATGGAAGAGGCTTGCGATTCTGGCTCAGGTATTTGAGATTGTTACTATTATTGATTACTGTGCCTCAGCTTATAATTAAAAAACACTATAAACTAGGCCAACACATACCAAATTCATATGTTCTATTAATCATTTTTTGGCATTAAACTCTGGATAACAACATAGGGAAATGTAAGGCAGCAATTGGGAATAGAGCCAGGTTAGGTCTTTTTTTTCTTTTTTTGAGATGAAGTCTCACTCTGTCCCACAGCCTGGAGTGCAGTGGGGCGATCTCAGCTCACCGCAACCTCTGCTTCCCAGGTTTAAGTGATTCTCCAGCCTCAGCCTCCCAAGTGGTTGGGACTACTGATGTGCGCCACTGCACCTGGCTAATTTTCGTATTTTTTGTAGAGATGGGGTTTCACCATGGCTGCTTTTCAACTCCTGATCTCAAGTGATCTGCCTGCTTTGACATCCCAAAGTGCTGGGATTACAAGCATGAGCCACCATGCCCGGCCAGGTTAGATCTATTCTGTGTCATATCTGTATCCCACAGCTCTTTGTGGTTGAGAGGGCAATTCTTGCTCTTGCTTCAATGGGGCAAGGAGTCAATCCTGAGGCTTATGATCTTCTATTTCCCTGTCCATGTATTTACTGCTTTCGTCCAGCCAGGCCTGATCAGCATGCTCCTGTCTAGTCTCCCCTCCACTGTCAGTCATCAAGATACGGAAATCAGACAGCAGCTGTTAGCAATGGCCTCTTGCCCATAGAATTGCGTAGGGATAGTGGTGAGCTTGTTGGGGTGCTAGTTTGAAGAAAGTTGGCACAGCTTGACCTGTGAGCCTTCAGAGATGCAGAACAAAGAGCACAAGATTATAGAACTTCTTTTAAATCAGCCTCCCTGTTGTCTGTAGTGGTTTGGATGATAGTAGGAAGTCCAAAGACAAAGACGGTGTCTGGGCACATTTAACTCCTTAAAGAGTCAAACTTTATTCCAGTACAACCTGCTGACTCCTTTGTATAAATCTCATTTGATTTGGCATTTACAGAGGTGCCACCAACCTGTCCTTATCCTCAGCCTTACTTTCTCTGACTGTTGGCTTCCATTAAACTTGACTTCCTATTGATGTTCTGCATCTCCTTGGCTGAATTCCTCTAGCTTGCAATTTCTTTGGCTCCTTTTCCAGTGTTTGACATTTGACTCATTCTATTTGGCAAATGTATTTCCTTTGGGGCTAGAAATGGCATAGATGATGTGAAAAGAGGGTCTGAAATGGCCCAGAACACATTTCACTTACTTTATTATATTCTGGGGATCTCACTGATATTCCAGTTCTGAGGGATTGGTAGTAACAACAGACTTTAATAACCATATATAATTACTTCTTTTGTTGTTTTCGTAGTATTTTCTTAAATATCAAATGTTTGGAAAGTGTTCACAATACATTTAATAGTGTGGGTTTCATTCTTCTCAAGCAATCCTTTCATTTTCTCATAAAGGCTTTGAGTTACAAGCATACATTTTAGATACAACCAAGGTGAGGTCTCCAAGGTGGGTAAATCTAGGTTTATATTAAAAGTATTGTGGGCCTGAAAGAAGGCTGTGACTGAAAGGTACCCAACAAGGCCTTTGTTTGACTGTTCCATGTAATTAGAACAATACCTGCTCTTTTTGTAATGAAAATATATTCTATAGTGCTTTCACTGTTTTAACTATAGTCTGTCATAATAATTTTTCTTTTCATCTACTTAAATATTTGTCGTAATAGAAACAGCATGAGGCATTCCAATAGAATGTTAGTAGCTTTTTCTGTTGAAATGACTATCCCTATTTTAGAGATGCTTTAGAGAAACATGATTTTTAATAATGATATTCCATAAACTAAAGGCCAAAAGATATTTTAATAGGATGAATAAAGGTCATTTGGTCCATCCTGTCTGGTAAAATCCACTTTGTTTTTTAGATGATAGCATTTGTTTCTTATGCCTTCATATATACTTTGTGCAAGTTGTAAAAGTGTAAAATGCAAAAGTTATTTATTTCATATTCCTCATTCTTATTTTACATTTCTAGAAATGTCTTTGTGTTTTTAGGAACTTATTCAGCATTGTCAAACTAATGTGTTTGATAATGATTAATGCAATGTAAAATTCACAGATTCAAAGATTAAATTTCTGGCTTTTCTATTACTTTGCTACTCCATTAATAGAAGATTAAAATGATCTTATTTATCTTACTCAACAGAAATGTGTAGGGACCCAATTTGTCCATCCTTTTCAATTGAATTAAGAGCTTGAAAGCTTAATTGGGATGGTTTATTTTGATGCTGAGAGTTATTCTAAACTTAATTCTCTTATTTCTTTGTGCAGTTCTAGTATGTTTTATTTTTTCTCATGTACTGCTGTGAAAAGTGTTTATTTCATGACATTGGGAATTTGGACCATGATTAGTCTGGTTGGTAGTATTTTTGATTTTGTTGTCAACCTCTTTCAGTATAACTAATTGGGCAAGTAAACTTTTGTTTTAAATGAAATTGGCCAGGAAACTGCTCCCATCAGCTTCCTGTAATATCTCTACCTTATATTTTTGTACCACAAAGGCAGTTTGGGAATACAGTTCTAACTCCTGCAGTTACCAGATCATTCAGGTATCTTTTCGATAAAAAACCTACAATAATTCCACTACCGATTTACAATTAAAGTTTGAGGTCAGGGCTCAAGGTTTTAAAAGACAGTGTGTTGGCCTCAATGCTCGTGGGACTCAGGTGCTAATGTTCTTGGTCACTAAAGGGTTTCTGTGGATTACACTGATGCCTGAACTACTATACACAGAGGTACTTCTTTGTTTGGTTAAATTATTGAATCAAGATCCTGTAATAAGTAGACTAGATTTCAAGAATGTTTTTACAATGATTGTATTACGGGAAATAAATCACCAGATCATCGCTACCACTTGATGGCCCATTGCTCTATATACATGGACAAATCAGTTTGGTTTGGCATGCAAACTAGAAATCACAGCATATGTATATATAGGCAGGCAGGGGTGATGGTGGCAGAAAATGAAGGGTAGTCTGGCTCCAGGGGTGGTGAGGCATACTGTCAGGGTTATACATTACAAATAAATTGTAGTCTTTCAAATTTGAAGTTTAAAGTACTGTTTAATATAATTTGATTATTATTGTTTCAATAGTTTTTGGGAAACAGGCAGTTTTTGGTTACATGGAAAAGTTCTTTACTGATGATTTCTGAGATTTTGGTGTACCCATCACCTGAGCTGTGTACACTGTACCCAGCGTATACTGTTTTATTCTTCACCTCCCTTCCACCATTCCCTCCTGAGTCCCCAGAGTCCATTGTATCATTGTTACAGCTTTGTGTCCTCATAGCTTAGCTTCCACTTGTAAGTGAGGACATAGGATGTTTGGTATTCCATTCCTGAGTTAGTTCACTTAAGAATAATGGTCCCTAAGTCCATCCAGGATTCTGTGAATGCCATTATTTCATTCCTTTTTTATGGCTGAGTAGTATTCCATGGTATGTATATGTTTCTATATTGACTTGTTGGTTGATAGACATTTAGGCAGTTTCAGCATTTTTGCAATTACAAATTGTGCTGCTAAAAACATCCATGTACAAGTGTCTTTTTCATATAATTACTTTTTTTCTTCTGGGTAGATACCCAATAGTGGGATTACTGGATCAAATGACAGTTCTATTTTTAGTTTTTTAAGGAGTCTCCATCCTGTTTTCCATAGTGGTTGTACTAGTTTACATTCCCACCAGCAGTGTAAAAGTGTTCTTCTTTTTTTTTTTTTAAATCACATCCACTCCAATATCTATTATTTTTTGATTTTTTGATTATGGCCATTCTTGTAGGAGTGAGGGGGTATCACATTGTGGTTTTGATTTGCATTTCTCCGATCATTAGTGATGTTGAGCATTTTTTTCATGTTTGTTAGCCACTTGTATATTTTCTTTTGAGAATTATCTATTCATGTCCTTAGGCTACTTTTTGATAGGATTATTTGTTTTTTTCTTGCTTATTTATTTGAGTTCTTTATAGATTCTTGATATTTGTCTTTTGTCAGATGCATAATTTGCAAATATTTTTTCCCACTCTGTGGGCTGTTTACTCTGCTGATTATTTCTTTTGCTGTGAAGAAGTTTTTTAGTTTAATTAAGTTCCATCTATTTATCTTTGTTCTTGTTGCATTTGCTTTTGGGTTCTTGGTCATGAAGTCTTTACCTAAGCCAATGTCTAGAAGTCTTTTTCTGAAGTTATTTTCTAGAATTTTTATGATGACAATCCACTTCTACATGTGGCTTACCAATTACCCCAGTACCATTTATTGAATACAATGTTCTTTCCCCACTTTGTGTTTTTGCTTGCTTTGTTGAAGGTCAGTTGGCTATAATATTTGGCTTTATTTCTGGATTCCCTATTCTGTTCCATTGGTTTACAAGCCTATTTTTGTATTAGAACGATGCTCTTTTGGTAAGTATATCCTTGGAATATAGCTTGAAGTCTGGTATTGTGATGCCTTCAGATTTGTTCTTTTTGCTTAGTCTTGCTTTGGCTCTGTGGGTAAGGCACTGTTTCTTAAAGTACGATTTATTGATCTTCTGCCGCAGATTACTTGAGATGCTTGTAAAAATGCAGGTTCTGAGGCTTTATTTTGCACTTTATGAATCAGAAACTCTGAGGGTTAGAATCAGGAATCTCTATTTCCAACAATCTCCCTGAATGATTCTAGGATGTTGAGTTCAACTGCAATCCTAAGTAAACAAGGCATTTTTCTGCTTTCTGTCATTCCATCCACTGCCGTACCTTCTGCCATTCTTTTATAGTCAGAGATTTTAGCATAGTACTTCAAAATGGCAGCCCTCTGGGTTACTAAAATAAAACAATTGCAGATTTTAGATCAAGTAAAATGCAAGAGTTACAGATAATTGCTTGTTAACAATCTCATTATTTTGGCCACAAAGAGTTTTTAAAAATTCTTTTTATGTGAAATTCCTCTTTTGGAGAAGCTCTCATGTGCCCCTTGTCTGTTAAGCAAAATGCAAATATGACTCTCCTCCAGATCTACACAGGAAAAAAAAAGGAGGAATATTATTGTTTAAGTAACAAACTTGATACATTTAATATGGAATTTAGCTTGCTGAAATATAGAATTCTAATTCTTTTTTTAAGTACTTCATCTATTATGTAAATTGAAATAATCTTTTGATGTGGTTGGCTAGAAAATGGCTTTGTGTGTGAAAAGCCTGGAAAGGTCAGGAGGCTTCAGTGGAAAAATGTATAGATAAGTTAAAATTACCTGGGGTGCAACTGATTTTACCATCACTGTGAAAATCCTGTATTGTGTGTTAAGGCTCATTGGTTGTTGACCAGTCACTCACTCGAACATTTCTGAGCATTTGGGATGTATGATTTCAGGAGGAACTGTCAAATTCAATTACATGTACTTGCTAGGACCTAACACAGGTGATGCTGAACTCAGTGCAAATCTAAAATTCTGACATTTTTTATCTCTAAGACTTTGGGCGTTTGAAAAGGTTTTCCTTAGGTAATATAGGGCTTAGCTCAAATGCTGTCTCTCCCAGTGCTTGCCATAAATAACCCCCTTCTGGACAACTCATATACACCTTTTACCTCTGTTTTTGTTTTGGGTTCTTTACTTCTCTGTCTTGGCATATGTTTTGCTCTACAGAGAAGTTGCCTGCCTCCGGCAGTTTGGAATTATCACAGGAATGAAACAAAGGGGCTTTTTGTGTTGTTGTTATGGCATGTTCAGGATTTCACTAGTTGATCTAGAAATACATTCTAGCAAACTTAAATATTTAGGAGTTTAAATGCATTTTCCATTTTATCTGTTCAAAAACTGCTTCATTTTAATAGTATTCTGGATATGATCTTTGAAAAATGACTTGTTTCTGTTCTCACCATGTTTTTCCCTAAAAAAGAGCAAGAATTTAACTTCAGTAATTTACATCTGTTGATTGATACTTTGATTGCATTTTTACAGGAACCTATTCACTTTAAAGTGTTACCAAAACTAGCATATATATCTGTTAGGACTTTTTTTTTTTGAGACGGAGCTTCGCTCTTGTTACCCAGGTTGGAGTGCAATGGCACCATCTCGGCTCACCGCAACCTCTGCCTCCTGGGTTCAGGCAATTCTCCTGCCTCAGCCTCCTCAGTAGCTGGGATTACAGGCACGTGCCACCATGCCCAGCTAATTTTTTGTATTTTTAGTAGAGATGGGGTTTCACCATGTTGACCAGGATGGTCTCGATCTCTTGACCTTCTGATCCACCCGCCTCGGCCTCCCAAAGTGCTGGGATTACAGGCTTGAGCCACCGTGCCCGGCCTTTGTTAGGACTTTTAACTGTAACTAAGAAATTAAAAGGTTTTGTTTTCCTCTTAAAGCAATTTCAGGTATCAACTAGGAGATAAAAATGGAGACAGCACCTCAAGGTTAGAACGGGGATGGGAGTTGGGATAATAAAGGACTAATGACATAAGAAATTGCCTGGGGCATCTGTTCCAGAGTGTTCTTTCCACCCCAGGAGAGAGGAGCTTACCTGGTTTAGTGAAGGATGCTGGAGTTCTTAATTTGTCATCAGATTCTGCCAGGTCCCAGAACTATTTGTATGTGAGTAACAAGGTCCCCAAATAATGATGTCTTAGCCAAATTAGAATTTTTTCTCTTACATACAATTTTGTAAGTAGACAATTGTTGTGGATTGAATTGTATCCCCCTAAAAGATATGCCCTAACCTTTCCACTCCTTACCTGTGAATGTGACCTTACATAGGAGTAAGCTCTTGGCAGATATCGTCAAATTAAGGTGAGGTTACACTGGATTACAATGTGCTCTAGTACAATGACTGGTATCTTATTAAGAAGAGGGAAATTTAGACAGAAAGACACACAGAGACTGTGCCTTGTCATGACAGAAGTAGAGACTGGAGCGATGTAACTACAAGCCAAGGACTGCCTGTGTAAGGGTAAATACAAATTAAAAAGAAGAGACTTAATTCTCCCGGTGAACATTTGCTTTAGAAAACTTGTAACTATAAATTCTTTCTCTGCCTGCTTGATGTTATATAAACCTTTAAAAAAAGTAAATAAACTTCTTTCCAGCTTTCTTCTCTTTAAAAATGTCTTTCTCCAGTACCTGGGAGTCATCTCTTTGAAATGCAATCATTAAGGAAGAGAGTGCCCCTTTTTCCCAGTCTTCTTCTCCTTCTTCTTCAGAGCAGGAGCCTAACGGGCAGGCACCTCTCTCCGAAACTGTCTCTTGTCACAAAGATAGGAGAAATTTATTTTTCCTTTGGATAAATCCAATTAGCAAACACAGATGGTCACTCCAGCTGCCAGATGAATCTAGGATGTGTAACAAATGGTACAGTCAAGTTCTCTTTCTTAAGGACTAGTTATTTGTTTATCTTGAGAACAAGTATGGAATGAATTGTATAGGCTTGTCTTGTTGAAAAGAGTGAATATTGTTTTCTGGGTTTGTAATCTCTTTGTGAAATGCCTATGATGAACATCCCATTCTACTTAATGCTTACTAAATAACAAAATTTTCTTTTTCTTCTAGCTTTGATGAAAGATTTTCTAGGCTAAGTGAGTATTTTGTTTTTAATTCTATTTCTCCAACACCAGAAACCACCAGAAATAGGGGAGAGGCCAGGAAGGATTCATACCTAGAGGCTTCAGGGTGAGCATGGCCTTGGTTGTGTGTGATTTTGAACTTCTAGCCTCTAGGGCTATGAGAGAATAATTTTTTGCTGTTTTAAGCCACATAGTTTGTGGTGATTTGTTATGGCAGCCCTAGGAATGTAATGCAGTAATCTAAGGCTGGATGATAGCAATGCTTCTCAAAGTCCTCAAGGACTGAGTTATTCTCTGGCCTTTATTCTGCTACCCCTAAGGTGTGCTCCTTGTCCTCATAGTTCAAGATAGAAACAGGCCATCACATCTGTATCCAATCAGCCAGATGGAGGAAGAGGTAAAAAGAGGCCAACTGTTAATACCAATTGCTCCTCTAGGAAGTCTTCTGAAAACTATTACAGGAATTTCTACTCATATCCCATTGTATAGAGCTTAAAGGTCACATAGCCACATCTAGCTTCTTGGAAATGTAGTGCTTATTCCAGGTGGCCAGGCGTGTAGCTAAAAAGTGGATTACCATAGAAGAAAGGTGTAAACCAAAAACGTGTCTGGGATAGGTCTCAATCAGTTTAGAGGTTTATTTTGCCAAGGTTGAGGATGCACCCAANAAAAAAAAAAAAAGACACAAGCCACAGTGGATCTATAGCCTGTACTTTTCCCAAAGAGAATTTTGAGGGCTTTAATATTTAAAGCAGGCGGGAGGATAAGGAGATAAAATAAAGGAGACAAATGAGACAAGCAGTTACATTCTGTTGAGGTTTTGAGTAGCACTCACTGAATCTACATGTTGCATGTGAAGAGGAGCGCGTAGAGGAATTTTTAATTACGTATTTGTCTTACACTCGGTAAATGTACACTTTATGTAAGATAAAGTAAGCATAGAATAGAGGAAGATGTCCAATATGCATTCATCTCAAGGTGGGCGGAAGGACAATTTCTAGCTTCCCCTTGTCCCACACCCATGAAGATAAGCTGTCAATTTACATTGTCTAGGTGAGGGAGGTACCCTGTGGAGATATGCAGACTTCTATCTTGTAGCTATCTGTTTAGGAACAAAAGGAAAGGCAGCTTTTTTTGCATGACTCAGTTTCCAAGCTTAACTTTTCCTTTTGGCATAGTGAGTTTTGGGTCCCAAGATTTTATTTTCCTTTCACAAGGTGAAAAATAGATATGAGGGACACCCTGTACTCTTTAATATTCCCTCCTGTCCTCTTTCTTAGTTTATCTTCCTGATACATGACACATTCTTTTTCACATTCCTAATCTGAATTTCCCACCTCTCATACTTTTTCTCTTCTTAGGATGGTCAGAGCCATATTTTGTAATTTCCTCTCAGAGTCAGATGCTATTTGATTAGTTTAAAAATATTTTCATATATATATATATGACATCCTTTCCTCAAATTGCTGTTCTGAAATGAACCCCCATAACTGAAAAACCAGTCCCATCTCAGGTAGTAAGATTTCCAACCCAGCAAGGTGGCACTGGGAATTCTTCACTAATGTTGAACAGTTACCATGGACATACTTTCATAGGAAAAATGAATTCAAGAAGAAATAGAAAACTGTCCTTAAATAATCCATAAGTGACCTAATTCAACAGAAAGTCTGTTACATTGCAACATATGGTACCAATTTCAAAATTACTGTCTTCCCACAAGCATCACTATTATAAAAAATATAAATGGGACGAACATCAGAATTTAGTCTAAAAACTATAGAAATATTTTAATTTCCAGCTTTTATCATACTAACAAATTAAATAATGTAGTCTTTTAAAAAGATGTGACTAAATTTAGTTTTTTGATTGAATATTGGTTTTGGGGGGCAGAATAAGTGATAATGGTGGTGGGATTTCTTGGTTTTTAAGCTTTGTTCTTCAATTCTACATAAGCCTAAATCCTTACAACAAATAAAGTTCCCATCTGTTTTACAAAACATTGAAATACATTTAATTAGTGTTCACGAATAAAGAGAGATTTTTCTTCCTTTTTAAAAAATGTATTGAGTCCTCATTTTAGCTGTCTTTTCACTTTGTTCTTGGTGTGTTTCTGTTTTGTTTCAGCAATCTGTACGGCAAATTCTTGTTTGCACTAAAAAGTTGTCATATGGATTGTTTTGACTGTTTCCATGACATGTAAATGGATAAGTATTTTAAAAAATGTTCTCGGCCTTAAAACAAACCATATTTGTTTACACATCTAGGTAACCAGACCTCCTCTTAAACTTTATCGCTTGTTCTTCCTCTGGCGGAAAAGAGAACATTTTTGTACTTTTATGAGAGATTGGTGAAATACCTGTTAACTCTCCAACCAACTGCTAAATATCACTGTGGACTATTATCTGCTTTATAGCTTTTTAATTATTAGTAGTACTCTTGGACAAAGGCTATCACAGCGCTGCCCATAGCCAGATGGACAGAATTTCTATCAGTAGGTTGTATTGGCAAATGAGGCTAGAACCTGAGCGGGGAGTTGAATAGCCTTCAGATTTTCATGAGGCAAAAATGTCCTGTGATGAGGAATCTCTAAGGGTACAGCTGCCTGTTTGGAATAGAAGGAAGGGGAAAATGCAGGGAGAGACCATTCAAAGTTAGTATCCCAATAAAATAATCCTGTCACTTACGAATGAAATTCAGAGCTAGTTAGGAAGACTTGGGGGCCATTTGTGTGGAGATGATAGTTGACGTGTTCTAAAAACGAGAAGGGTTCAAATGAAGCCTCAGAGAAACTCTGGGGAGAAGGAAATGAAGTCAGAGATGCAGTCTCAGGAGGTCATGAAGATAATGACTGAGACAAGGCCTCCAGGTCTACTGGTTGAGAAATCAGTTTAAAAAGCACATAGGGAAAGAAATCTGATTTTCAGGGGATGAAGAAATAAGTAAATGATACTATGCAAATAGGGGCATAGACAGCCCCTTTGAGAAGCTGCATGAGAAGAAACATAATGGAGTAGCTAGTGAAGGTTATACGGAGCCAGAAAATGTTTTTCTAGGCTGAGAAGATTTTTTGTAGCTTTGGGTGCAGGAGGAAAGGAGAGATGGAAGAAGCAGGAGGACCCAGAAAGGTTACGGGAAGGCTGTTGTGTGTAGGGAAAAGAGCACGGGCTTTAGACCCTGGAAGTGCTTGCTAGAGCCCTCTAGCTATACATTGGTCAATTTAATTGGCACACCGAAATCATTTTATTCATCAGTAAAATAAAGACAAAATGCAGATAAACATACACGTCTAGTGCAATAGTCTGACTCGTAGTGTGATAGAAGCATAAGGAGAGATGACAGGATGTTGGACTGGGAGAAATCTCACAGACTGTCTAGTAACAACATGCTTATTTTACAAAGAAATGAGACCCAGAAAAATCGAGTGGCCTGTTTAAAGTTTTGCAACTGGTTGTGGAACTAGAATTTGCACCTGGAATTTCTGATTCTTAGTCCTCTTCTACTATGTCATAGCACTGACAGAGGGGGAAATTTATAAGATAAACATTAACAGTAATGTTCTAGGCTTGGCTTAAAAAATAGACTACATGAGTACAGTTTGGAGAGGAAGCTGAAGAGGACAGCTGGCTTGATACCAGTTTATGTAGGAAAAACTTCAGGGATCTTAGTTTTCCACAAGTACAATATGAGCCAATAGTACAATCTGCTTGTGGAAAAGATGATGGGGGATGTGGGCCAAACTGAGGATTAGAAACCACACCAGGAGTGTTCTGTCCAGTGGGGTCCCTTGGTAGCTCATTGTGAGACCAGAGGATCAGTGAGAAGAGTGGTGAGGTAGTAGTTTCCTTTGGTGAAGAGTCTTAGGGTTAAAATAGTAATATTTAAAGGACTGTTATGACTATCTAGACTTACAGAAAAGCTGCAGAGATAGCACAGAGAGCTCCCTTCAGACCCAGCATCCAGATTCTTGGGGGCCACTTTGCCCATTCTTTACTGGAGGCATCCAATTGCTAAACCAGCCTTGCCTCATGACAGCACCTACTCCCTAGTTAATCCTTATTTTTCCTAATCTTGTCCTAAGAAACAGCAACCAATCTAGAACTTGTCCCTATTTCCATTATATGATCCTCAGAATCTTTCACAGAAGTCAAACTTTAGAAAAGACACTTCCCTCCTCCTATCTTCTGAGTAGCATTCTGTGTTTGCTCAGGGGTGCTGTCCCTTGCTGCTTCTATGTCCATAAATAGGAGATCTGGTAGACTCTGCCATACTTTTTAGAGGTTTAAAGTTGATTTTGTGCATGAATGTGCTGAATAGCCTATTTGATGCGATTTTGAAGGCAGTGGATGAGTGAGACATCAAGCAGCCCTCCGGTGTGTCTGAAGTGGCGGTGAGGCTGGTAAAGATGGAGCAGGACTTTGCTATACTAGATTAACATTTTTATATACAGTGCCTATTTTGTTAATGGACAATTAGAGATGGCCACAACACTAATAGCCCCCTCTGTTTTGGTAAATGCCATTTCTTGCATTCACAGAATATACTAGGCAGTGTGCCAGGTGCTTCCAGACATTATTTCATTTTCTCCTCACAACACTTCCAATTTTCAAATAGGGAATGTGTGGTTCTGAGAAGTCAAGTTACTTTTTAAGATGGGCGGTAGCGAGGTAGAATTTGAACTCAGGGCCCTCTGATCTGTCCTTTTAGCTACTGTTAGGTTCTTTCTTTCTTTCTTTCTTTTTAAATTGTACTTTAGGTTCTGGGGTACATGTGCAGATCATGCAGGATTGTTGCTTAGGTACATACATGGCAAGCTGGTTTGCTGCCTTTTCTTTACAGATTTTCAGGAACTCTAAAACTGGGGGTTTCCACTCAACAATACTGCTGTCCCCTGCACCAGTTAAGTTTCAGAAAGATCTTCTAACTTTTGTTCATTGTAAAATATATCTCCAGTGGAAGGGGTATGATATTGTTTGGCTCTGTGTCCCCACCCAATTTCATCCTGAATTTTACTCCATAATTCCCACCTGTTGTGGGAGGAGCCCAGTGGGAGGTGGTCGATTGTGGGAGTGGGTCTTTCCTGAGCTGTTCTCGTGATAGTGAATTAGTTTCACGTGATCTGATGGTTAAAAAGAAAGACACAGAAAGGAGCCACCCTTCCTGCGCAAGCTCTCTTTACTTGCTGCCTTCCACTTACGATGTGGCTTGCTCCTCCTTGCCTTTTGCTGTGATTATGAGGCCTCCCTAGCCATTGGAACTGTAAGTCCAATTTGACCTTCTTCTTTTGTAAATTGCCCAGTGTCGAGTATGATTTTATTAGCAGTGTGAAAAAGGACTAATACAGGATAGCTGGCTTTTCTGGGCTTTGCTTGCACTGATAGAGACGCAGCAGCCATTGCCTCTGGGCTATGATTCTGGTTTGGCTTTCTGTGATCTTCTTTGCTGTCTTTGTGGGGACCAGAGTCACGAAAATAATTAACCCTCATGGAGGTGACCTAATATCCCTTTCAAATAGTGCGTTAAACTAACGTGTGTATTTAACATTACTGCAAGTTTTAATGAAGCCTTCCACATATTCACTACCTTACTGTAAATCTCTTGTTTAATTAGGAAAATGCAATGGAAGGGTCTGCTACTTTGACTTGTTTTTGTTCTCTATAAGGACCTTGGGCTTCTAGGCCTCTCAATTTGGTAGAGTTTGATTGGGACAGAATAAAGTTTGCTTCTAAAGTAATTTATATGGTGGTGGCCCAGTAAAATCGTTCTTTTAATGTTTGGGAAACACTAAAAGGGAACTAAAACTTTCCTTTCCCTAGGAATCCTTCAGTGAATATGCGATTTCAATAGGCCAGCTAATAATTCTCTGAGAACTGGGGACTCTCATGGGTCCTTGGCCGACACTTCTCTTTCCTAAAGAACCTTAGGAGCAAGTATTTGCCACAAATGTGACCACTAGTGAGGCCCCTGAGAATACCCAGCCTCTCCGAGGTTTAGGTTGAGGTCACCTTGTTCTTTGCAAAGTCTCTTGCTAGTGACAGAAAGTCTCTGTTAACCTAGTCTCTCTACTGCAATTAAGTGATAGCGAGCCCCTGAAAAAATTATCCCCTTGAGTAGAAATGGAAGAATGTTTCTATTTGCTAAGTAGAAAAGTTGGAGGGTGGGAAACTGTAACTGTGAGAGGCTGGAAATAGGAGCTATCTGACAGCATTTACATGGCAATCTTGGTTATTGGGATAGCTTCATAGGGGGTATGCAATAGAAAAATGTGATATTTATTATAAATGTGTTTGAAACAATAAATGCTTTATACAGAAAAATTCGAGTCTTGGCAGGAAGTTGTACTCCCTGACCTAAAAGTCCTTTTTCCATATTGAATTCATCTGAATAAATCAAGGCTTGTGAATCATGAGAAAATGTATATAGAGACTACAGCTCCAGCAGGAGGGCAAAAGATGCATTCCTTAGTAGAAATCAGCAGAGCCCGGTAAAAGCAAATAACACACACAAGATTCGAAATCAGAAAAATCTAAAATGGAACCCCTACTTTGTTACTCTCTGTGTAATGATGTTGGGCAATTTGCATAGCCTCCAATTTTCTAGTCTGTAAAAGTGAGATAATGCTCATCTTATAGGTTTATGTTTAAAAGAACGTAAGTAGAAAGTAAATTAAAAAATAATTCTAATCATTATTATGTAGTCTCTATAAATAGGATGGAGTCCCAAATCAAAGAACAGGCAAATAAGAAAAGAAAAATTTATGGAATCAAGAATTGCTTTAAAATGTTAAAGCACATTAAAATTCATATAAAAGTGAGCTGAACAGTAGTTTAAACTTTAAAGTAGAAAAAGCTGTTTTGGGAGAAATGAAAGGAGAATAGTTATCAGCCCCTGAAAAGGTGAAGGTTCATACTGGCTGTAGAAAGCAGCCCAAGCCTCCAAAAGGCTGTTTGGCCTCAGCCGTTGGCAAAAGGGAACACCTGGAAGAATGAGTGGGGAGTTCACCGGTGCACCTGGCTCTATCAACTCTGATTTCCCTTCTCAGACTCTTTAAGTCTGGCAACCAGAACTTATCTTTGGCTAAAAGAAAGTCTTGCAAGAGTATTCTTAGAGTCCAATTAGGGCATTTGTTTCCACTTACAATTAGGCAGTATTTGCTCAACTGTAGGCAAATAATGACCTTAAGAGCTCAGATGGTGGTAGCAATATAATTTAACTCTTCATGATGTTGCAATAGGTACTTAGGTGATAGTTGGTCAGCCTACGATATGGCCCAGGTTCACCTGGAATGACCACTCTTGTGAGCCCATTTTATTATAGATTCATTTTCCCTTTGCTTTATATTAAGGTATAAATTCCCCATTCCTGTGAAAAGCATCTTCACTGTCTCCAGGCCTAGGGACTTAGTCATTTGTCTCTAATTGTACTCAAAACACCCCTCAAATCCTCAGGTATCACTATTAAGGTTTCTCCCCTCCTCATTGATCTTGCCTTCTTTTGAACCACACAAGTTAGCACGGTTACTAGTTGTTGCATTCGGATTTTTTATTTTTTTTCCTTCCTCACTAGGTTGTAAATCTAAGAGCTGGGCTTATACACCCCCCCCTTTTTTTTTTTGTATTTCCTGTAGTATCGATCATTGGAGGTGCTCAATGAATAATTGATTAAATGATTTTTAACAGAAATATAATATGCTGAAGCAAAATAATTTTTAGACTAAGCCCAAGAACATGCAAAGAAAGCATAAAAATAGCAATTCTGTTTATTTAATGTTTGGCTTTAAAGGGAATTGGTTTTTGATTAGCTAAGCACAAAAATATGTTTGAGTATTTTAATAGTTTGTCTTCACCAGAGGGCTTTATGTTGGGGGTGTGCTGTAGAATAAGCTCCTGCCCTTGTTATTCAAACGACATTATTACGTGATTCAATAAGCACTGTTGATTGCTTTTAAAGAAAGCACTTGGTGGCTTGACTGCATTACATCCACTAGATGGCAGGCAACTGTTAGAGAAAGACGAGGGAGAACCTGAATTATGATTTTTTTTTTTTGGTGGGGAGGTTGGGAGGGTGATTGGTATATTTCCACTGATCTGTCTTAGTCAACAGGCCTTGCCAATGACTCCTTAATTTCTATAAAGTTCTTCACCTTTAGCTTTCCAGAGATTTTAAAAGTGATTTCAAAACATTCCATAAAATACACCAGCCAGATATTTTTCCACTACCACACTGAACCCTAAACTGAACTTTTATTCCTACTAATTTTTTAAAACTATAAATGGTGTCCTGACCTAACATGGGAATTGAATGATGACGGGCAAAATTGTATTTTTCAGAGAAATGGAGAAACCACACAAGTTTTTATGTATATGAAACCTGCAGTTTAAAATTTAAGAATTATTATTTTGTAAAACAATGATGTGAAATACAGTTTTGCCTACAGGTATGTAGGCAGTCTTTGAGAGAACTTGGTGGGCCGGGGGCGGTGGCTCACGCCTGTAATCCCAACACTTTGGGAGGCTGAGGCGGGCAGATCACAAGGTCAAGAGATGGAGACCATCCTGGCCAACATGGTGAAACCCTGTCTCTACTAAAAAAAATACAAAAATTAGCTAGGTGTGGTGGCGTGCGCCTGCAGTCCCAGCTACTTGGGAGGCTGACGCAGGAGAATTTCTCGAACCGGGACGCGCAGGTTGCAGTGAGCCGAGATCGTGCCACTGCACTCCAGCCTGGTGACTGGCAACAGAGCGAGACT
>NW_016107347.1:9724167-9727066 GCF_001604975.1 Cebus imitator | reverse complement strand
AAAAAAAAAAAAAAAAAAAAAAAAAAAAAAAAAAAAGGCGTGGTGAACACTGTATCATTTAAGCCAGCGCTTCGACTTGATATTCCTGACAGTGTTTGAAATGATTGCAAAGCCTCTCAGTAAATCTCCATTCTACTCCAGTGCACTCATGTCCCAAAGTAGTCAGTTGTTACTGTTTGTGCATCTTCAGTGGCCGTTAGGCCTCCTCTACCCTAGTTATGTGTATTTTCTTATTTTTTTTCTACATTTTTAATACGTGGTTGGTCTTCTAAGTATGCTAGATTCACAGATGAAATGGAAGGTAAAATGAATGAGACTAGTTCAACTGTGGTGTTTTCCATACCTTCTTGAGAATCACATATTTCCTTATCACTGTGAATGAGATGAGGTAAATACCACCCAATTAACTTATGGTGTTCTGAATTACACCTTAGAATGTATGTATGTTATATTAAAAAACTACTAAACAATATTGTATATTTGCTTATTAAAAGCTTTATATTTGTTGCCGTCAACATTTATGGCCTAATTTGGTTTAGTTTATTGCAAAGGAGACTCTAGCTAGAACTATGAAATTTTGAAATGTGAGCGTTAGGAAAATTTGACATAATTACTAAAGTCTCTTCATCAGTCATATTTTGAATGTCAAGAGGACAAATGAACAACACCTGCATCTCACACTTGTGACTCAGGGTTCCTTGCTGGCTGTTGAGAAATGAGGAGTGAGGTGCCTGGGGTTGAAGTCGCTGCTTGCCAGAGTGCAGCACCTAAACTCTAACCATTCTCAGCTGTTAGGGATTTTTAACGGATGTGTAGAGATAAAAGCTTAGGATCTCTGAATTGGGCTTTTTATGCCCTCCCATGTACAATAAAAAATACTATTTGAAAAGTGGAAAGATGGCTGAATAGGAACAGCTCTGGTCTGCAGCCTTCAGCCAGACCAATGCAGAAGGCAGGTGATTTCAGCATTTCCAACTGAGTTAACTGGTTCATCTAATTGGGACTGGTTAGACAGTGGGTGCAGCCCATGAAGGGTGAGCAGAAGCAAGGTGGGGTGTTGCCTCGCCTGGCAGCGCAAGGGTTTGGGGAACTCCCTCCCCTAGCCAGGGGAAGCCCTGAGGGACTGTGCTGTGAGGCACGGTGCATTCTGGGTCAGATACGATGCCTTTCCCATGGTCATCGCAACCCCCAGACCAGTAGATTTCCTCAGTTGCCTACACCACCAGAGCCCTGGGTTTCAAGCACTAAACTGGGTGGCTATTTGAGCAGACACCCAGCTAGCTGCAGGAGGTTTTTGTTTTGTTTTTTTCTTTTGTACCCCATTGGTGCCTGGAATGCCAGCAAGATAGAACGGTGTAGTGTATTCCCAGCATTCAGCACAGTATCTGGCACTTACTTGGTGATAAATGAATAAGTAAAACGGCTCTCAGGCCTTGAAATAAATTTTGACTCTCTTGCTCATAGATTTCTTTGTTTAAAATCCACTTATGTTTTGCTTTATTTTGTTTGCATTTTGGAAACCAAATTTTATTTTGGCTAACAGATCTTCCTGGATGTTCTACAGTATAATGTAACGTTCTTTTAAAATATTTACTTGAGTGATTTTCAGTTTGTTTTTCTGCCTTGACTACCTGGAAAGATAGTCATTTTGCCTAAAAGTATGTTAGCTATGTAACTAGTTGTTTTTGAATCAAGATGCTTTTGTGAATAAAAGGGGATTTAATAATTATGTCAGATAATATGTGTAAATTGGAACCACCCCAAGAACATCAGTTTGTATGATCACCTTAGTAGCCCACTTTTGGCCTGGCTTATTCTGGTACTTCCTGCTCATATTTGAGAGTAAATAAATTTTGATTACCACCTCCAAGGTAGGTGATGATCTCACAAAAAACTACCTGATTTTCTTGCCAGCTCATCAGAAATTCTCAACATTGTGTGCTGTGGATAACTGATTTTTTTCTTTCTTTTCATTTTTAATGGCTTAATTGAAGTAGAATTACATACAAAAACTTCACATTTAAAGTATGTGTTTGATAAGGTTTGACATATGTATATACCTGTGAAACTAACATCACAATCAAGAAAATGAACACATCCGTCACTCTCAAAAGTAATCCCCATTGTTCTCTCCCTACCAGCAGGCGCACTGATCTGCTTCCTGTTGAAATAGATTATTTTGTATTTTCTAGGATCGTATATGGATAGAATCATACAGTGTTATCTCTTCTCTTTTGGCCTGGCTTCTTGGAGAGTCAAGAAGATTCTTCTGATTGTTTTTGACTAGTATTTTGTTGCATGGACATTTCATAATTTGTTAACCCATCTAACTGTTTATCACTATTTGTGTTTTCAGTTTTCAGTTAATACAAATAAAGCCTCTATGGGCACTTTTGCATATGCCCTCTCATGGAAAGATGCTTTCATTTCTTTGGGGTAAATACCTAGGAGTGGACTGACTAGATTGTACTGGAGATTTATGTTAAACTTTTAAGAAATGATCAAACTGTTTTCCAAGGTATTGTACTATTTTGCACTCCTATCAGCAATGTATGAGAGTTTTAGTTGCTCTACATCCTTGTCAACACTTTGAACAGTCAATCTTTTAAAAAATGTTAGGCATTGTAATAAATGTGTAGTGATTTTATTTCTATTTGAAATTTGCATTTCCCTAACAACTAATGAGGTGAACATCTTTTGGTGTTCTTATTTGTAATACATATTATCTTTGGTGAAAGTCTGTTCAAATTGCTCATCTTTTATTGGATTGTTAGTTTCCTTGTTAGTGAGTTTTGAGAATTAAAAAAATATATATTTACAATACAAGCATTTAATCAGATATACAATATGAAAATATTTCTCCTAGTTTATGGCTTGTCCTGTCATTTCTTTTTTTTTT
>NW_016107347.1:9677772-9723807 GCF_001604975.1 Cebus imitator | reverse complement strand
TATTCCATGGTGTATATGTGCCACATTTTCCCTATCCAGTCTATCGTTGATGGGCATTTGGGTTGGTTCCAGGTCCTTGCTATTGTAAACAGTGCTGCAATGAACATTCGTGTACTGTCCTGTCATTTCTTAATAATGTCTTTTGAAAGCAGAGTTCTTAATTTTGATGAAGTTTAACGTGTGAAAATTTTCTTGTATGAATCATGATTTTCTTATTGTATCAAAGAAATCTTTCTCTAACCTGAATAATTGATTTTTAACCAAGGGTGACCAGGGTGAATTTAAATAAAATAAAAACTATTATTAGAAAACTGGGACATCTAGTTATACCAATCTGTATGTATATTATTTTTTATATTGGTATTAATTAAACTTCTAGAAGGATTCAGGAGTTAGTAATATATGATTTCTATTTTTGAAATGTAACATGATTGATTCTCACTTATATAAAACAACTTGTATCAAAATTCCCTAATTAAAGGGAATTTTGTCTATAAATGGCCTGCCAGATTTAGACAGCAAAACAAGTGGAAAAAACCTTCCTGGTAACTCTTCCCAGCCTAATTACCAATTTCTGTAGGTTCCCTGTAGAGTCATGCTGAGCCTCTGAGACTTGCTTGAATTCATTTGCTCCTCTCCATTTCTTCAGGCACTTTCCTAGTTCAGATGACCATCATCTTTTGCTGAACAGTTGTTTGCTCTCTTCCAGTATGGTGCCTCCAACTTATTCTCTATTCAGATGCCAGAATTATTATAGAAGAATACAATTATGAATATGCCGTATCCTCTTTTATAATTGTATGAATTAACCTTTATCTTTAAAATAGATTTTTTGGGCCAGATGCAGTGGCTCACACCTGTAATCCCAGTACTTTGGGAGGCCAAGGTGGGCGGATCATTTGAGATCAGGAGTTTGAGACAAGCCTGGCCAATCTGGTGAAACCCTGTCTTTACTAAAAATGGAAAAATTAGCCTGCATGGTGAGCACACCTGTAAACCCAGCTATTTGAAAGGTTGAGGCAGAAGAATTTCTTGTACCTGGGAAGCAGAGGTTGCAGTGAACCAAGATTGTGCCATTGCACTCTAACCTGGGTGTTGCCATGAGACTGTCTGAAAAAAAAAAAAAAAAAAAAAAAAAAAAAAAAAAAAAAAAAAAAAAAAAAAAAAAAAAAAAAAAAAAAAAAAAAAAAAAAAAGATTTTTGAAGAGGTTTTTATGCCTCTATCTCCTTTATTCTGCTCTCATCTTAGTTACTTCTTGCTTTCTGCTAATTTTTGGATGTGTTTACTCTTCTCTAGTTCTTCTAATTATTATGTTAGGGTGTTGATTTCAGATCGTTTTAGCTTTCAGATGTGAGCATTTAGTGCTGTAAATTTCCCTGTTAATACTGCTTTAGCTGTGTCCCAGAGATTCAGGTACGCTGTCTTTTTGTTTTCATTGGTTTCAAAAAATTTCTTGATTTTTGCCTTAATATTATTATTTACCCAGAAATCATTCAGGAGCAGGTTGTTCAATTTCCATGTAGTTGTATAGTTTTGAGAGTTTCTTAATCCTGAGTTCTAATTCGATTGCACTGTTTGACTGAGACTGTTATGATTTCAGTTCTTTTGCATTTGCTGAAGAGTGTTTTACTTTCAATTATGTGGTAGATTTTAGAATAAGGGCATGTGCCACTGAGAAGAATGTATATTCTGTTTATTTGGGGTGGAAAGTTCTGTAGATTAGATGTCTATTAGGTCCACTTGATCTAGAGCTGAGTTCAAGTCCTGTATATCCTTGTTAATTTTCTAATTGTCGATCTGTCTTATACTGAGAGTAGGGTGTTAAAGTCTTCCACTATTATTGTGTGGGAGTTGTAGTCTCTTTGTGGGTCTCTAAGAACTTGTTTTATGAATCTGGATGCTCCTGTATTGGGTGCACATATATTTAGGATAACTAGTTCTTGCTGCATTGATCCCTTTATCATTATGTAATGTTCTTCTTTAGTCTTTTTTGATTTTTGTTGGTTTAAAGACCGGTTTTTCAGAGACTAGGATTCCAAACCTTGTGGGGTGTGTGTGTGTGTGTGTGTGTGTGTGTGTGTGTGTGTGTGTGTGTTTTGCTATCCATTTCCTTGGTAAATTTTCTTCCATCCATTTTTTTTTTTGAGGCTATGTGTGTCTTTGCACATGAGATGGGTCTCCTGAACACAGTACACTGATGGGTCTCGACTCTTTATCCAATTTGCCAATCTGTATCTTTTAATTGGGGCATTTAGCCCACTTACATTTAAGGTTAGTATTGTTATGTGTGAATTTGATCCCACCATCATGATGCTATCTGGTTATTTTGCACACTAGTTGATGCAGTTTCTTAGTGTCATTGCTCTTTACATTTTGGTATGTTTTTGCAGTGGCTGGTACCAGTTTTTCCTTTTCATATTTAGTGCTTCCTTAAGAGCTCTTGTAAGGCTGGCCTGGTGGTGACAGCATCCCTCAGCATTTGCTTGTCTGGAAAGGATTTTATTTCTCCTTTGCTTATGAAGTTTAGTTTGGTTGGATATGAAATTCTGGGATGGGTTGATAGGTGCAGCAAACCACCATGGCACATATATACCTGTGTAACAAGCTTGCACATTCTGCACATGTATTCTAGAACTTAAAGTAAAAATTGTCAAAAAAAGAGTCCAAGCTCCAAAACAGGGGTCACAATTAGAGCGAGCATGTATCTCAGTTTAAGCTATTATTATTCCAGTGTGTTTATTAATAGCAACTGCACTGTAGTTCCAAAGTGTCCTTGTTTGGTTAATAATTTATATGGTCACTCTACTTATAAGATCTTACTCTTTTGCACTTCAGTTATATCAATTTCCTTTTAGTCCCCTTTATTCATGTGGTATCACTCACCACTGAGCCTTTATGTGCTGTGTTTTTCCTAACTGCAAAAAACCCTTTTGGCTGACTAGTTTGGATTTTTTTTCAATTTACCTTTCAGATTTCAGCCTGCATTGAGCTACTTTTATAAGGTTTTACCTGATGTTCCAAGTGTTTGTATTCTTTTACTTGTCTATGTGCCCCCACTAGACTGTAAGTTTTTAGAGGGTAGAGAAATCTGTGCTTCCTTCTTTAATATATCCAACGCTTAGGGCAAGGAGTTGTTAAATATTTACTGATCAAACTCTTTGCATATTAAGACTTTGAGGCAATAAGAGGCACCTTTTCCTGCTGGAAGAACTCGAAAAACTCTAATCTGGAGCAAAAAAACTGATGGCACCCATTATGATCTAAGCAAATGAGTTGCTTATGTAAAAATGCAACCCCCCTCCCCTCCAAGGATTAAAATTCTTTGGTGGGAAATGCCCAAGTGTGAGATTCAGGTGTTTTAAAACATTCTTTTTAGGTTTTTGTCTTGGCTTGTGCAATCTATCACTTTAATTTCCACTGTGCTTCTTGACTCTCATAATTAAAGCTTTTTTTGTCTTTGCCTTAAATAAGAAAAAAAAAAAAAAACCCTTAACTTCTATTATACTTAGTCAAAAAAAACTATAATCATTTTCTAATAAAGAACACAAAGAGCAATGTCAACCCAAAGAAAGGGAAAACCAGGACGGAAGAAATAATAACCACAAAAGTTCCAAACCTCATAAAAATAAAGTCCTCAAAATACAAATTTTAAGTCTAAGTGTCCAAGTAAATGTAGTTACATAAGCTGGACTGTGCTTCACATTCCCTTATTCCCTTATTGTAAGATAATGTCTATATTCTAGTCTCAAATAGGCTGTCAAAGTTGTTTCTCTGTTCATGTTGAAGCCCCTGGGTTTTATCTTGTTTCCTCACATCTGGAAAAAATTCAATTCAGACATCTTATCCAGTTAAAGGCAAATACCAGCTTCCTAAAGTCTTTTCTGTATTCAAATTTCCTCTGAGTGTATTACTCTTAGGCTTGGTTTCTGTGTAAAGTCCACAGTATAGTTGGAGATTGCTAGCAAAGGATACTCTGAGGCACCACTGGATTGTCCTAAACTTGTAGGTCAAAGTTTCTGTTCTGCACTTCTCCGAAATCTGATATGCCAGCTTACCATGTGAGTCCTTAGCATACATACATACATACATATATATATATGCTATATGTATTACAATATATGGGGGAGAACCCAGCCAAATTTATTATTGCATTTAAAAATATAATAGTTCTTATGCCATAATCATTACTTGCTTAAAATAAGATTGAAATTAATCATCACACATGACCCACTCTCTAGACTTAAACTTTTTTGGATTGGTTTGTATGACTTTCAGAACTTGGTAGGATATTCTAAAACAGTAGATCTTAAAGTATGGTTCCTGGGTCAGCATCACCATCACCTGGGAACTTTCTGGAAATGTAAAGTCTCCAGCTTCACTACGGACCTCCTGGATCAGAACTCTGGAGGTGGGACCCAGATATCTATGTTTCAGCAAGCTCTTTGAGTGAGTATGAAAAAATTTTAAATTTGAGAATCACTATTTTAGGAGAATCATCTCCAGTCTAGAAAACTGTATATAGTTGATTGCCTTCATCTATCAAATGTTTTGATAATAGGAAGAACATTAAAAAGTGACTAAGGAAACTTCACCTCTTCTGGCAAGTTTTCTTTGTGCCTATTAAACACAGAAGATTTAGTAGGAATGCAGTGAGGTTGAAGGACAAAGACTACCATCTCTGAACCAGTGAGTAAATTAATTCCCCAATTCTTGCAGCTAGGAAAAATTCTTGTGGTTGCAGCTAGGAAAAAAGGAAAAGAAAAACAAAAAAACCTCTTAATAAATTAGAGCAGAAACTATATGTGGGCAGGATCAGGATATTTCTTAGACTAGAACGTAGCATCGGCTGTGGCCACAGGATTAGAGACAGCCCTTACTCCACATATGTTGCAAGTTGTGTGTACTAATTCTATGCATATTTGCCTTTGATTTATGTGACTTTTTTTTTGTGGTTGGGTCTGCCTTACAGCTAGCTACCCTGTGTTCCAGAGAGTAATTCACGGTAACTTCTTTTTCAGGATTTCAGCGATGCATAGCTATGAAATATCCATTTGGTGGTGCCATATATATATATATATTTTTGCTGTGAATGAGACATCTAGGCTTCTTAAGGGGGAGAAAGTCCTATAAAACAACAAAAACAACATCAACGAACAACTGTTTTCCCATAATCCTTGCAAAGCTATATAATAAACCCAGGGGACAGATTTAGCATTGTTTCACTTTGCCAAGAACTTTTAATTGGTGATTGCTGATTTATATTTCACATAGTAATTAGCTTAAATTTTGCCCTGGTCAAGCAGTTGATGCATGATAGAAACTCTTGAGAGGCAGCGAGAAGCTACCAAAAATATGCAGTGGGTGTTCTGACATGGCCAGATTGACTTGGCAGGGGAAGAGGAAACAGACATTTTTCCACCTTCTGCCTATAGCATCTTGCCATATCCTGTCTGGGATATAGAGTCATTTTGGCTTTTAAAACTTGTGTCTCATCTGGAAACCAAGTTTTCCTTCATATGGCCACTTACTTTAGAATTTGTGTGAGGTGTCATCTGGCATCCTACGTTATTGAACTGAATATACTAGGTCCATTCCAACATATGTTACTGCCATCTATTTTTCCCCCCCAAGTCTTGGCATTACATTTGGGAATTAGAAAAATGTTAGCTTGTTCTAAGAACCAATCTTTGACTGCTACATATGAAAAATGCATCTGGATGACTATTTTTCACATGGTGCCCTTTGAGCTCCAGACATGTTCTAAGGGTGTGGCAGACAACGTGTCATGTCTGACACTAAGTCAGGGCTTCCTGGAGCTTCTCAGGCTGCCTGCATGCCATCCATCTCATTCTAGGATTCTGTTGTTTTCCTCTCAGTGTTTTGTAGGCATCAGATCCAAATTCATCTGTTGTTTATGTACATATACTTTGTTTCTAGATTTTACCAGTGTCAGTTCAAATGCAGAATTAGGACCTGATTTTCCTTTAAAAATTAATTTTTAAAATTGCCAAGTACAAATGGTATATGCTTATTGTATACAACATAATGTTTTGAAATATGTGTACATTGCAGAATGGCTAAATCAAACTAACACATGCATTACTTCACATATTTATCATTTTTGTGACTAGGACATTTAAAATCTTCTCAGTGATTTTCAAGAATACAGTACATTGTTATTAACTGCAGTCATTGTGTTGTTCAATAGATCTCTTTATTTCTCTTACTTAACTGAAATTTTGTATTCTTTGACTAATGCCTCCCTACCCACCTCCCTCTTTCTACCCTGGCAACCACTGTTCTACCTACTGCTTCCATGGATTCAACTTATAGATATTCCACATATAAGTAATACCGTGCAGTATTCTCTCTGTGCCTGGCTTATTTCGCTTAACATAATATCCTCCATTTTCATCCATGTCGTCACAAAGGACAGAATTTCCTTCTTTTTTTAAAGGTGAAATAGTTTTCCATTACATACATACACCACATTTTCTTTATCCATTTACTCACTGATGGACACATTGGTTGATTTCATATCTTGGTTATTGTGACTAACACTGCCATGAACATGGGTGTGCAGCTATCTTTTCAACTTACTGGTTTCATTTCCTTTGGAAATGTAGTGAAATTACTGGATCATATGATAGCTCCATTTTTAAGTTTTTGAGGAACCTCTATACTGTTTTCTATAATGGCTATGTTAATTTACATTCTGACCAACTACATACAAGGGTTCTCTTTTGTCCACACCATCCCCAACACTTGTTATCATTCATCTTTTTGATAATAGCCACTATAACAGGTGTAAAGTGATATCAGTTTTAACTTTAAATTCCCTGATGATTAGTGATGTTCAGTATTTTTTCATGTTCCTGTTAGTCATTTGTATGTCTTCTTTTGAGAAATGTCTATTCAGATCCTTTGCCTATTTTTTAAAATTGGTTTTTTTTTTTTTTGCTACTAAGTTGTTTGAGTTTCTTATATATTTTGGATATTAATTTCTTATCAGATACATGGTTTGCAAGCATTTTCTCCCATTCTGTAGGCTTTTGATTTACTCTTCTGATTGTTTTTCTTGATTTGCAGAAGGTTTTTAATTTGATGTAATTCCATTTGTCTATTTTTGCCTTTGTTCCTGTGCTTTTGGGGTCACATCCAAAAACGTATTGTCCAGACCAATGTCATGGCACTTTTTATCTATGTTTTCTTCTAATAGTTCTATAGTTTTAGGTCTTACATTTAAGTCTAATTCATTTTGGGTTGATTTTCCTATACAGTGTGAAAAAAGGGCCTACTTTTTTTTCTCTGCATGTAAATATCCAGTTGTCTCAATACCATTTATTGAATACACTGTAGTTTCCACATGTAGGTTCTTGGCACCTGTGTTGAAAATCAACTGACAGTAAATTGATAGGTTTAGTTATGGGCTCTGTATTCTGATCACTGGGTTATCTGTTTGTATGCCAGTACCATGCTGTTTTATAGGATATTTTGAAGCCAGGTAGTATAATGCCTCCAGCTTTGTTCTTTTTGCTCAAGGTTGCTGTGGTTATTCAGGATTTTTTGTTGTTCCAAACAAATTGTAGAATTGTTTTTTCTATGTCTGTGAAAACATGTTATTGGAGTTTTGACAGAGATTGCATTGAATATGTAGATAGCTTTGGGTAATATGGACATTTTAGCAGTATTCTTCTAATACATGAACATATCTTTTCATTTATTTGTATTTTCTTCAATTTCTTTTATCGATATTTTACAGTCTTCAGTATACAAGTCTTGCCTCCATCATTAAATTTATTACGTATTTCATTTTCGGGGTAGCTATTGTGAATGAGATTGGCTTTTTAATTTCTTTTTCAGATAGTTCATCATTAGTGAATAGAACTGCTACTGAATTTTGTATGTTGACTCTGAAATGTTACTAAATTCATTTATGCTAACAGTGTTTTGGTGAATTTCTTAGGGTTTTCTATATATAAGATCATCTCATCTGTAAACAGGGACAATTTGACTTAATAATTTGGATGACTTTTATTTCTTTTTTGCTTAATTGCTCTGTCTAGGACTTCTATAGCACTATGTTAAATAGAAATTATGAGAGTGTGCATCTGTCTTGTTCCTCAACTTAGGTGAAGAGATTTCAACTTTTCATTGTTGAATATGATGTTAGCTGGGGGTCTGTCATATATGGCCTTTATTATGTTGAGATACATTCCTTCTGTATCTAATTTTTTTTATGAAAGGATGCCAAATTTTGTTAAATAGCTTTTCTGTATCTATTGATTACGTGGTTTTTGCCCCTTATTCTGTTAATGTGGTATATCACATTTATAGTTTTGCCTATATTGAACCATCCATGCACCTCAAAGATAAATCCCACTTCCTCATGGTGAATAATCCTCTAATGTGGTATTGAATTTGGTTTGCTAGTATTTTGTTGAGAATATTTTGCCATTATGTTCATGAAGAATATCGACCCATATGAACCTATTTTCAAAAAGCCTTGTTTTTCTGGCACATCATTAAATGAAAAAGAATATAGCAGCTCCAACAAATTTGTTGTCAAATGGGAGGAATCTGCGGGATGTTGATCATTCTCAGAATTCCACTTGGGGCCATCAGTTATGATGACAAGGTCTTTAAGTAGGGTATATCTTGGATTAAAACAGGATATTTTTGTTCTTATGGTTCTGTGACCAACAGGCTGTATGAACTTGAGTGAGTGCTTTCGTTTCCTCATTTAGAAACGAATGACTGGGATTCCTTAATTTTTAAAACTTCTAAAGTTAATCAGTCTAAGAATCTTACTAATGCCATTCAACAGTTAATAATCCTGAGTTTCATCTCTACTTTGTTCCATCTTTCTTCACTTAAGCTCTTGCCCCTACCTTACCAGAATAGCTTGACTGAGGCAAAAGGCAGATCACAGGCTAGAGACAAAGTCATAAATTGTTAACAGGTTATAGGTGTTAATAGATGTCAGTTTCTGCCTATCCCTGCACCATCTTGGGGCTTATTGTCAAAAGGTTTATCTCCCAGTATCTGTTCTGTGTGGTTCCTGAGATATTGGGAACCAAGCCAGATAGTATTCAGGAGCTCTGTCTCCACCATTGGAGAAAGAGAATAGAAAGGATGTGATAGTTGTCTGAATCACTCTGAGTAATTGCATAATCTCCTGGTCTTGGGAAGGTTCTGGGTATACTGAGGTACAGCTTTCAAATTCTAGGCTCCTTCTGTTTCTTGTGTCCCAGTTTTCTAATAAAACTAGAAGGCCTTGACCTTCTACTTAGCTATTATAAGCTGCCTACTCCTCTCACTATAACAGATGCTGGATCTTGTCCATGTGCCCTCAGTCACTCCCTGACATTTGACTTTACAGAACATGAGCCTCAATGTACCCCTGATGCTTGTACCCTCTAGCCTAAAAGTAGACATGCACCCTGCTAACTTCTGCTATTGGTTTCCTTTCATCATATTGATCTTTGGGGTTTGGACATTAGTATTGATTGAGCACAAAGTTTTTATGTCTTTTTCCTTAACAATTTGGACTTCAGATCACACTTGACTCACAATTCAGTTAGATCTTAGCCTCATCCTTCAGTTTGTTCTTTCTTATGGACTACCATTGAAATCTTAAAATTTCTACCAGTTAACCATAGGGTTTGATAAATGGGAAAATGAGCCCTCATGTTACTGAGATTTTTGGAGTGCTATTGTGCAGTGGAGTCTCCTAAGGGTTTTCATTGTTGGGCATATATTTCTCCTGGAAATCTCAGATATTAGCATCCTAGAAACAAAATACTTTAGAGTTGAGTTGACCACGTTAACAGAAATGATTACATTCTTTTCTTATCTTTTAATAGGTAATAACTGCATAGCAAATTGCCCTGCCATAACTAGTGAGGAAATTAATTGCCTGTTTATAATACATGAAGTCATTTGTGAGTATCCTCAACTCACTTGTCCAAACATAACTCCAAAAATGAATTTCACACTAGGTTTACTGCCTATTTTGTAGCTTGTAGATACTACGGTAGGAAGCACCACAAATTTAATAATTTAGAAACAAGTTTGGAATAGTTGAGTGGATATAAAGATATGTTGATTCTGCTTTATGTACTCACATTTTGAGAGAAAGTATTTATGAGTTTGACCAGAAGGAGCTTTTGATTCTCATAGCTGCTCACTGTGAATGTGGCAAGTTTGCTACATTGAAATGTTAATGTCTAACAGCTTAACTGTCAGGTGGAAAGGTATGAGGCAAAATTACAAGATGTTTTTGACTGTTTGAAAATTTCTGTAGAAATTATTTTTATTCCAAATGGCATACATTTTATAAAATAAATATTTTTTGGCATTTGAGTTAATTATTTGGGCATTATCATTTATAATGGCTCTAGCTCTTTGACTTATTGCCAAGGCAACTCCATTGATAATATAGACCCCTATATGGTGTATGAAGTAGGGAAATTCCAGACAATGGAGTTTTGCTGAAATTTGAGACTTTGCTCTTGCAAAATAGATTTCAGAGAATTACAGAGGGTTAAATCTGCAAGTGCCCTTTGAGATCGTTTAAACCAGCCCCTTGTTGAAGGAATTGAAATAAAGGAAGTTAAAGGAGTTGATCAAGATCACACATCTTTTTAGCAGAAGTAGTTGTTGCATAATTCAAGACTCCTGAGTCTGTTTGATTCTCCTTGAATCATAAACTGGAAAGAATTAAAACTAAATGAGAGAAACAAAAGCTAAAATATTGCTTCCTCAGATGCCTTTGTATAGATTTCGGGTGAGGAAAGTTAGAACCATAAAAGGGGATTTTACTCACCTTTTATTTTGCTACTCTTCTCTGAGATGGGTCTATAGGAAATTGTTTTCCATGTTTCCAGTTTGATACTTTGACCTCTTTTGAATTTTATGCATAATTAAAATTGATGATTCCCTTGGATTTATGGGTTGGCTTTTGTTTTCAGTCAGTTATGGAACTGAGGCCAGTTAAATGAGTTCCAATGGATTATGCAAAGTTTCTGCGAAGTGAGGGATAACTATCCCACATGCTAAGAAAACGTGCCTTTGCCTTCTTGTTTGGTGATTGTGTGTATTTAATTATGCACAGAATGTACTGCTGAAACTCTTGAGTGCCCACCACTTAGGAAAGGCCCATTAGTGACACTGATACTCTGAGCAGGCAGCCAAACAAGAGGCTTTGTGATGGCAGCCAGATGGGGCAACTGAGCAGACAGTACAGGCCTCTGGAGGGCAGTGCCAACTTACCAGTCAGCCATCAAGCTATGTGTTTCAGGCTAGATGGAATGAAAGGAACTGAATATGTTGGACATGCACTGTTTTTAGAGTTCAAGACTTGCAAAGACAAGTAATTGTTTTGGGTTAGTACTTTCTTATATCCTGGTTGTCCTGCACTCCTTTTGGAGTTATCATCTGTGTGATAGAGAAAAGCTCACTAGACAAGAGTATCAGCAGATTTTCCATCTAATTCCAGGTTTACCACTCACCAGTTATGTACCTTTCAGCCTTTACCTTCAGTTTCCATGTCTAAAGAATTAAATTCTATGATTTTGTCTGTAAAATCTGAGTCATCTTGTTCTTTTTTTCTGCCCCATTTCCCTAGGCCCTGCTTATCATAGGCTTGCTTATCTCTGGCTTTAAAAGAGGTACATCAATGTTCTCTCTGTAGTTAAATCTTCTGTCTTGGCTACCACGTCGAGTTTCTCTTTTAGGAGAGATGCTTTTTGACAGCATCACTGCTTCAAGGTAGTGACTGAGATCTATCATCAAGGCTCAGCAAAATAGCTTATTTGCAAACTTGCTTAGTGATGGCATCCATAACGGGTTGGCAAACTCAGTAATTCATGACCTTGGTTTACTCTTGTATTGGGTTACATGTGCATTGCCTCCCCCTTCATACATTGAAGTCCTAGTCCCCAGTACTTCAGAAAGTGACTTTATTTGGAAAAAGTGTCATTGCAGATGTAATAGTAAGTTGTTAGGAGAAGGTTAAAGTGGAGCATTCCAAACAATGCAACTGGCGTTCTTTTTATTTTTTTTGAGATGGAATCTTCCTCTGTTGCCAGGCTGGGGTGCACTGGCACAATCTTGGCTCACTGCAACCTCTGCCTCCTGAATTTAAGTGATTCTCCTGCCTCAGCCTCCTGAGTATCTGGGACTACAGCTGCCCACCACTATGCTCAGCTAATTTTTGTATTTTTAGTAGAGATGGGATTTCACCATGTTGGCCAGGCTAGTCTCAAACTCCTGACCTTGTGATCTCCCACCTTGGTCTCTCAAAGTGCTGGGATTACAGGTGTGAGCTACTGCGCCCAGCCAGTGTCATTTTTAAAAAAATGTGGACACAGACTTTCACATAGAGAGCCATGTGAAGATTGCAGTCATGCTGCCACAAACAAAAAAAAGACCAGAAGAGGATGGGACAGACATTTTTCTAGTGCCTTTAGAGGGCATATGACCCAGTCAATACCTTGATCTTGGACTTCTAGTTTCCAAAATGATGAGACATTAGATTGCTGTTGTCAAAACCAATCAGTGCACAGTACTTTGTTATAACAGCCCTAGCAAATGAATAAAATCCTAATAGAAATTAGGTAGGTCCCTGAAGTATGTGTAAAATGTGGGTTTTTCCATATGGCTGGGAAATCAGTGACTTAGTCCTGCCTCCTGCAATGCACTGTATACTCCATCAAGGTCACTATCACCGGGTTGTTCAGAATGATAGTAATTTTTGTATAACTTAGGATATACGATACATTTATTAGAATGAATGCAGCCTTTCAGGCTTAATATAATTTATCATTCTTTAATTTTATAATACTTGTGATAACTTACACTGGCATCAGAAGCAAATAAAAAGGGCTGGAAGTTTAGATATATAAAACTACCTTTAAGTAACACTTGAAGTGCAGAAATTCTCATTTACCAAATAAATAAGGGCAAAAATTTGATCTAAAACTTTTCTTCACAGAATAGGTCAATTCCCTACTCTAGCTTTTGATCATAGTAGTGTTGAAGACAGGAATTCACTATGATCACTTTGTTACTAAGACCTGTCATCAAACTCTATCTCCAAAGATACCCCAAAACCAAAATATACTGAGAAAACTAGGAAAGAAGCTATCCAGCAGGGAGTAGGAGGTGGGTGTGTGATTAGAAAATCCCAGAGTGAAAGGCACACTTTGTCAGCACTGTTCCTAGCTGGAACCTCATTAACACTTATTAAGAGGAGTCATCTTAAGATATTCCCTGTGTTCTAAATGGGGGAATATTTTCTTTAAATCAACGTATACTACCCAGAAAAATCCAGGAATTTTAGATATTTTGGAAATTATTTGGGAATTCTGTGATTTTGGTTTATGTTGTTTTGCATACTCTCTGAAGCAGATAGTCACTATGTCTCCACGAAGTCAGTTAGATTCATCTCTGCATTAGTACTATGTGGGTCTTCACATACATTGCTGGCTGCTGTGTGAGGCCCAGAAAACTTTAGTCTGGGAGACTAATGTTGGTCTGCCTGCAGATTCAAGTCCCAGGCATAAGCATGGTCAATACTATCTTTTTTGCCTCCTCAATTTGGCTTTTGATCCTGAGATACATTTTCAGTGAGTTTCTTTACCTTAGAAGTGGGAAACAAAAGGTTAGCATTATCTCTTTTTGGTACTAAAGAGAAGAGATAACTTGTTTCAGAAACATTTCTGACAAATTCTAATCATCAGAAGAGGGAATGCATGTAAAAGATACTTTCATGTCATCTTGGTAATCAACTGTGTAGTTAAAAAATGTTTTTTAGTCCCAGATAGGGTGCAGATAATCTACTAATTCTACTTTAGAGGTAGAAGGAACAGAGGGTTTACATTTTATTTTTCTATATTAACCTAAACTCTAAATTTCTTAGCCATAAAGGTAAATAAAGATATCATGATTATAAGCTTCAATTTTTTAGTGGAAGGAAACATGTCATTTAACAGAGAGAAATAACTAACCAGCCTTGGGTTGTTGGAAAGGTTCTTGCTTCGTGGTAATATGTACTAGGTTGGTAGAAGTCTTGGCAAAAGTTTTAAAAAAGAAACTAAGTAAAAGGAGACCCTATGGATACTATTTTATAAAGTAGGCATAGATTTGTGGGTTATCATGTATAAAGGAAGTTGATGGTAAATATATAACTATCGTATGATCCAACAATTTTACCACTGGGTATCTACACAAAGAAAAACATATTACCAAAAAAGAAAACTACATTGCAGCACTGTTCACAACAGCAGTGATAGGGCATCAACCTAGGTGTCCATCAGTGGAGGACTGGATAAAGAAAATGTGGTAAATACACAATGAAATACTATTAGCCATAAAAAAGAATAAAATTCTGTCACAGCATCATAGATGTGTTTGGTGGACATTATGTTAAGCAAAAATCATGTCTTTTGCAGCGACATGAATGAAACTGGAGGCCATTATCTTAAGTGAAATGAAACTCAGATACAGAGAAGCACTGCATGTTCTCATAAGTGGGAGCTAAACAATGTGTACACATGGAAGCAGAGTATGGAATGATGGACACAGACTCAAAGGGTTAAGGGGAGTAGGAGAGGGGTAGATGACGGGAGGTTGCTTGATGAGTATTCAATGTGTGTTGCTCCAGTGATGGATGCACTGAAGGCCCTGACTTCACCAAAATGCAGTGTCAATGTAGCAAAATTGTACTTGTATCCCATGAGTATATACAAATAAAATAATTTGATGGCAATAAATTTTCTTTGACAACAGCAGGGTGGCCCATTTAGACTCTTCTTCCATTCTTTGAAGCTCTCTGTTTGCTCTTGTTTCTATGGAGCATGGACTTTTAATCAAAATCACCTGAAAATGGCAAGAATTGAAATATCCTTAATTACTCATAATTGTATTTCATGGACAAAGTTAAGTATGGATTGCATTTGCTATCTGGCTACTGGCCAGAGACCTTCCTCAGTTCCATGTCACATGGACCTCTCTTCATAGGGCACCTTACAACATGGCAGCTGGCTTCCATCAGAGTAAAGAAGGGGAAAAGGACAGAAGCCAGGGTCTTCTAAAAGCCTAATACTGAAAGTGACATCCCATCACCTTTGTCATATTTTATTTAAGTGAGTCAGTAGGTCCAGCCCATATACAAGGGAAGAAGGCGCCACATGAAAACCAGGAATTGGGGCATGACTGGGAGCCATTTAGAGGCTATTCACATAATAGGTTTTGTTGAACTAACTGTAATTGTTTTAATTGAATAATTTGAAGTCATATAGCCCCTGTAGGACAAACTACCTTTCTACTTAAAAGGTAGTTTTCTACTTTAAGTAGAAAGATAGTTTGTCTCACAGGGGCTACATAGAAAAATACATATTTAAGAGGCTACTTTCCTTTACTATTTCATTATATAATATTAAATATTTGTATGGTATTTTAATACTTCCAAAGCATGGAAATGCTATTATCCAAAACCCTGTAAGGGCGGAATTAATATGGCCATTTTACAGGTGGAAGAGGTGTCATTTAGAGAGAGAATTGTATTCTACAATATTATGCAGCTAGAAATATGGTTTTCATGATTATTTTTAATGCATAATTTATAAGGACTTTTTTCAAGAAGTTTTGTACAAGTCTAGGGAAAAAATGCTTGTTTCTTTTGACTATTACGTGGTCATTTATCTTTATAGGTAGCCAGAGACGTGTATATATACAAAAACTAAATTGTGTTATTTGGAATCCCTTAGAAATAATAATTTCACAAAACTAATGTGTTATTTGGGCCCTAGTGACATTGGCCTAGAGTTGAGTTGCATTAAATGGGATTTCACAGCAGAAATATTCTGCTGTGAACATTTAGGAATAACCAAATATGTGGATGTGTTGGAGCCTGGTTCCACTTGCAAATGACTGGAAAAATTTTATGATACACTTTTTTTTCCCATCAGTATGATTCTTTGATCTTCTGGAAAGAAATCTTATGTATTCTTTCTACTCACTTTAGAAATGTAGAGAATAGAGGCTATAGCTTGAAGATGGACAGAAAATGAAGGAACGGAAGAGAAGGATGAAAAATTGCAAAGCTGGTAGACTGCAAGGTAGGGCAAAGGCTGGATTTTCAGCTGTGCACTCAAGATCAAGCCGGGCACAGTGGCTCACGCCTGTAATACCAGCACTTTGGGAGGCTGAGGTGGGCAGATCACCAGGTCAAGAGATGGAGACCATCCTGGCCATGGTGGAATCCTGTCTCCACTAAAAATACAAAAATCAGTTGGGCATGGTGGTGGTGCCTTAGTCCTAGCTACTTGGGAGGCTGAGGTAGGAGAATTGCTTGAACCTGGGAGGCAGATGTTACAGTGAGTTGGGATCATGCCACTGCACTTCAGCTGGGTGACAGAGTAAGACTACTTTAAAAAACAAAACAAAACAAAAAAAATAAGCTGCCCTGGAAGGGCCACTTGGGTCCATTCTGGCAATATGGATCAGGGGTGTCTTCTCTGTCCACTTTCACATACATCTGGCCAAGGCATATGGACATATCACCCTTGTCAGGTGAGTCATAAAAGCTGGGCAGAACAGATTGGAGATAATAGATTATTTGACAGAGTTAGATGGTTTTATATAGATTTTGAGCACTAGAATGGTGAAATCAGCTGTGCATGTAGAAACTGTCATGTTTATAGTCTACAGGATGAAAACCAGCATATACCACACAAATTAAGGGAAAACATCTGAACTTCATAATTGCCTAAAGGATGGTGGTTGGCTATAGTCAGAAAAAAAGTTTTTCAATTTTTTGATAGTGTTCAGTTTGAACTGCCTCTATGGAAAATAAATTCAATCTGTTTAGCCTCTTAAATGTGTTTCTGCTTCCATGTTTTCTCCTAAAATCGCAACTTGGACACATAAAGAGGAATTTTAAAAACATAAAGAAGAACTTTAAAAGCAGGTTATATCACTCCCCTTCTTAAAACTGCCAATGACTTCCTATATCAGGTAGATCCAACTCTATGCTGGTGACCAGACCCCAAGGCCCTGTGTGATGGGCCTCCCCTCTTCTGGCACCATCCTCTCCACTGATTGCTGTGCTCCAATTAAACTGGTCATATTTTTATTCAGACCATACCAGCTTATTCTCCTTATGGCCTTTGCCTTTCTCATCACTTCTGATTAGAGTGGTGGTTCCCCAAAGCATTATGTGGCTGGCACGTTCTAGTCACTTAAATTTCAGCTCAAATGCCATCTCCCCAGAGATGTCTTCTCTGATTGTCCAATCTAAGCTAGAGTTCTATGTACTTTCTGTTCTATTTTCCTATTGTGTGTTTGCAGAACTTAACACCATATGTCGTCTTTTTTTGCTGTGATCTGCCTCTACCCACTGGACTGTAAGCCCCGTGGACAGTGGAGCCCCCTCTAGCCTGTTTCACTTCTTCACAGTGATATCCCAGCACCTAGAACAGGGTTGGGCTGCAGTAGGTGTCCTAAGTACTTTTTTACAAATTGAATTGAACCTGTATTTAAGCCAAATTGGTCTAGTTACAAGCTCCTAAATATGTTTATACTCCTCAAATTTTTAAAACCATTTCCTTTGGTTGAATACTTCATGCCTACTTGAATACCTCTCTATGTTTGAATATTGTTCCCAACTTTCAAAGCCCCATACAGATACTGTATTTCTTAACCACTTTGGCACATAGTTGTGCAGTCCTGTGCAACTATTTTATATATTTGTAGTCCTGTGCCTCTAATTGTCAGTCATCAGTTTTCAAATTTGTCACTTTAAAAGTATAGATTATCTTTTTATGTATGTATTTTATCCTTGATTGGATTAAGTGTTCCATTGCTATCAAATCATGAGTACAATAAGCATTGAATAAATGTGTTGAAAATTTTTATTATATCTAATCAACTTATGGATTTGAGATAATTCCTGTTCTTGGGTCATGGCTATATATTTTCATTTAAAATGACACCATTTTAAGAATGTATCTGCAGAAACTAATTTCCAGTGATCTTAAGGATGTATTTGCGGAAACGAACCCAACCAGAAGCTGTCATAATGAGCGGCTGATCTCTACTATTCCATTAGTTTGTATAGGTAGATATGACTTTTAGAGATCTGTAATGGGCATGATAAAGCTTAAAGAATACTGTAGAACAACTAAGCCAATATATGCATAGGCAAGAAACTTGAGATGTGCTTTGTAAGGAGGAAATACCAGAACTCGAATGTTACTTCATAGAAAAATGATATTAGTGAGTGTGCGCTGCTATAACAGAATATCATAAACTGGAGGGCTTAAACAACAATTATTTATTTCTCAGTTTTTGAGGCTGGAAGTCCAGGATCAAAGTACCAGAGTGGTTGGGTTCTCTTTTTTCTTGAAGCCTCTCTTGTTTTGAAGGCTTTCTTTTTTGTGGCAGACTGCAGACTTCTCATGGTATTTACAGATGGTGGAAAGAATGTGAGAACTCTCTGAAATCTCTTTTATAAGGGTGCTAATTCCATTCATGAGGGCTCCACCTTCATGATCTAAATACCTCCCAAAGGCCCCATCTCCTAGTACCATCACACTGAGGGGTGGGATTTCAACATGAATTTTGGGGGAACACAATCAGTCCCTAATGCCAGGATTGGAGTCATGCTGTGAGGTTGGGACAATAGATTGAGGGCAGTGGCAAAGGAGGATCTGAAACAGTACATCTAGCAGGCAGGGCAATGAAGTGAGCAAGAAGAGAGGTGAAAGCTAGAGAGAAAATGTGAGGTGGAAACCTCCACATCCAAGATGCATGTTTGAAGATAGAGAGCAGGAAAGCTGGCACATTCAGGGAGTGTGGGGCTAAGAACTAAAAAGTATAGAGAGAGAGCTGGGGGAAAACAAATTTAAACTGACCTTAAGGAAAGAGGCTGCCTATAATCTGGACTTGCAAAGAGATAAGAAAGAAGTTGACAAGTCTATTAGAATGCAATCAGCAAAGGTTAGCAATTTTAACCCAGAACCTGAGAATGTTTAAAACATATATAAAACATATATGAATGTACATAAAACATATATTAACATAAAAAACGTGAACATATGAAAAACATATGAACACATAAAAAATCTATACGTTTACAAATACATACGTATATTTAATTTGTAAGCTGAACAAGTGGAGGCTTCATTTTTAGTAGAAGAAAGATCTTCCAGAAAGTCGCATATAATTTGGAGGCTTCTTTTTGTCCTAGATGAGTAGATTCATTGCACTCTATAATTTAAAGAGTATTAAGTTTTATAATGTATTATACTGAATTGGTACAGTCAAATTAAGTGGACCATGAGAATGAAAACGCTTTGCTTTCTGTGGATAATTAAAAGGCCTCTTATTTCTCCTGGGAGGAAAGTGTCAGATTACTAGTGGGCAGAAGCCTGCTGTTTGGAAATGACTCTACCACTGGCTGCCATGGACCTTGGGGGAGGGACATGTGGACATCTGAGCCACTGTACCTGCTAACTCCAGTACTGGTGAAGGTCTCAAGATGCCAGGCTTTATCCAAAGAATGTTTTTGAAAAATTTTTCTCCCTGAAATACGTTGAAACCATCTCTTATGGCTGTAAATCACACACACTTAGCTTTATTCGGAAGAAACTTGAATTCTATAATTAATCACAATTAGAACCCACATTATAAATGAAAAGGCTTAATAATTAATGACAAATTGCACTTCAGATGTTGAGGATGTAAAAGGTAACATTACCGTTTACAGTCTTTTTAGAGGTTTTGTTCCAACACAATGCGGCTGATTATTATGATTTCATGTTTAATGTTATCTAAATCAATTATGCTGTCTGTGGTGATTATAAACTGTATAAACCTAAAACACAGAGAGGAATCTCTCAGACCAGTGTAAAGAAATGGTTTTTGTTATTTCAGGGTCACCCCATGGATACAGTTGCATGTGTGTTTTGAATAGTCCAGAGTACATTTTCATTTCTGAAACTGTGATTTCTGGTACAAATAGCAAAGCAGAACTGAGTGAAATCTGCAGTGCCTGAGGATCTTCAAAGGAGTTTTAAAAAGGTATCCTGACTCGATAACTGATAGACTCACCCATGCAGAGCATTTCTTTGTTGCCTCTCATGGTTCGGATCTCTCCTTTTATAAACAAATTCTTTTTGAATAATAAAGGACATAAAATAAAACCTTATGCTAGTGCCTCAGAAGCTGGCCCTCTTTCATCATTTAAACTTTGCTTCCAAGATTTAGAGGGAACTTCTGATTGTAATTTACTAAAGATACTCTGAAGTTTAACTTTCAATAAATAACTAGGAACTCTCAGGATAGTTTGTATTAATTAATTAATTGTTGTGGGGAAGTTTCCAACCAATAAATCTAACACTATCTAAGGGAACAGAGTTTTAGTGGTCGACATAGGATTTAAAACATTTAGCTTGATTAATTTCTTTGCTCTAAGAATAAATACTGGATTTTTGATTGATTGAAGAGGACAGAAAATATGTTTTCTCTTAAAATATGTCTATCAGAGTACTGGCCTGGGCTTTGGTAACTAGAAAGTGAGAAAGTATCTTTTTATTAAAAAATTATTTTATGTTCTACTTTTAGCTTCAGGGCATACATGTGCAGATTTGTTACATGGGTAAATTGTGTGTCACTGAGGCTTGGTGTACAAATGATCTCATCGCCAAGGCAGTGAGCATAGCACCCAGTAGGTAGCCTTCCAACTACACTTTCCTCCCCACCCTCTCAAGCAGTCTACACTGTTGTTCCCATCTTTGTGCCCATGTGTATTTAATGTTTAACTCTCACTTATAAGTGAGAACATGCGGTGTTTGGTTTTCTCTTCCTGAATTAGTTTGCTTAGGATAATGGCCACCGGCTATACCCACGTTGCTGTAAAGGGCTCAGTTTCTTTCTTTTTTTATGGCTGTGTAGCATTCCGTGTTGCATGTGTACCACATTTCCTTCTTCCAGTCTACCATTGATGAGCATCTTGGTTGATTCCATGTCTTTGCCATTCTGAAACTGCAATGAACATGAGTACAGGTGTCTTTTTTTTTGTAGAACTATTTATTTTCCTTTGTGTATATACCCAGTTGTGGGATTTCCGGGTCAAATGGTAGTTCTGTTTTATGTTCTCTGATAAATTTCCACAGTTTTCTGCAGGGACTGCTTTTCTCCACAACTTCTTCACATGTTCTTATTTTTTTTACTTTTAGTAATAGCCATCTTGACTGGTATAAGATGGTATTTATAGATTTGATTTGCATTTCTCTGACGGTTAGTGATGATGAGCATTTTTTCATATATTGGCTACATATGTCTTTTTGAGAAGTGTCTGTTCGTGTCCTTTGCCCATTTATTAATGAGTTCTTTGCTTGATAATTTGCTTAAGTTCTTGATCTGTTTTGGATATTAGACCTTTGTTGGATTCATAGAGTGCAAATATTTTCTCATTCTGTAGGTCGTCTGTTTACTCTGTTGACAGTTTTTTGCTGCGCGGAAGCTCTTTAGTTTAATTAAATCCTACTTGTCAATTTTTTTTTGGTTGCAGTTGCTTTTGAGGACTCAGTCATAAATTTTTTTGTCAAGGCTGGTGTACAGAATAGTATTTCCCAGGTTTTCTTCTAGATTTTTGTTGTTTTGGGTCTTAGGTTTAGGTCTTTAATTTATCTTACGTTAATTTTTGAATGTGATGAAAGGAAGGGAAACAGTTTCAATTTTCTGCATCTTGCTAGCCAGTTACCCCAGTGCCATTTATTGAATAAGGAGTACTTTCCCCATTGTTCTGTTTAAAAACTTACTTAAAACCTTAACTATTTCTCACAGAAAACCCAGAAAATGTAACCCAAAACAGCCTAAAGCATTCTGAACAAAGAACACTATGTATTCTAAATAGTTGAGTACTCCTTGATTTATATGTCTTACACTGTGTTATCTTTACGGCACAGTGCCTTGTCTTCTGTCTTGTCTGACTTCCAGCTCTGTATATACCCATACCATAGCCTTAACTGAATGCACCTTTGGGGTGGGAAGAGTCACATTCCAAGAACTGAGATACTTGGGACAATGAACAGATACACTTGAATAGATACTAGTTATAAATGGTAACTCAAGGTAATAACCATGAAGTGACTAATTTGGAACATGGAGTAATGGTCCATAAGCCTTAAAAAATTCTAGACAAACATGCTTACTGCACATCTGTCATGATTTTTCTGTGGCGTATTCTCTTTTCTACCAAACCTATTTGTCATTGGTATCTCATCTTTTATCTGTGTTTAATAGAAATTTTATATTTTCTATTCTGGCTAGAATATCATTTGTTTTAAATCTTAAATATTATTCTGAATGTTTAATACTGGTCATTGGATTGTGGGTTCATCTCACACAGCGACTGGAAACTAAACTGGACCAAGACAATAACAGCATCTCTGCTCAGTAACCACTAATCGTAATGCTGAGTGGTACCTTCCAGGGACTTACACCATGGGTATGCTGAGGTCAGTATTGACTTTTTCTTAGAAATGGGCAGTCTGGGGAACCCTGAGTACATTTTGAATTTATTTTTGGTGTTAGGCTTAAGAATGTTCAAATGGCACCAGAACACAGGACTTGCATGGTTCTATAGATTAATGACATCAAGAAGACCTGTCCAGTTCACTTTGCTTCAAGACATAGGCTTCTAAAGCCAAAATCATGATGTTAACACATTTACTTAATTAGTCAGTTAAGAATTCAAAACAGAATTCAAAACAGAAAGGAAATTGACACGATTTTTTTTCTCCACATACATCTGAATATTGTCTTAAGTAAATTGGATAGGTCATGCTGAAAGTAGTCACGGCTAATACAGCACTGGCACATGATCCGCTAGTAGAAACGAACTCCTCTTCTCCTAGTAAACATAATTTATTGCTTAATTCTGGAGTGGCCCTGAAAGCCAGCAGCAGAAGAGTTGCCTGATTGGCAAATGATCTGAATGATTGAGATGGTTTCAGTGAGAAATGTCAACCCCTCCCCTGGGAGTGTCTGTGATGCACTTGTGTGGGCAATAGCAAGATTGGGTTGGGCTGGCAGGGGGTCAGGAGAGAGCCAGACAGATGTCCGGGTCTGAATAAGCCAGTGATTTGGGAGCCAGAAAATGAAGCCCAGGGAGTCAGTAGTTGACTGTGGCCAAGAATGAGATGGAAGTCAGGAAGCCAGGATATCAGACCTGAATGAGGAGGAATAATCAGGCCTGGGTGGTGAAGAAAGAGTGAGAGGTTTAGAAGTTGAGTTCACTTGCTGATCTGGTATAGCACAAGCAAGCAAAACCCAAGTAAGAATCGAACCAGCAAATGTGCAAATCATTTATGGTGTTTTGTGCTTCTTCGTCTGGCAGGGTTGTGTTTGTGATATTTTTCCAAGTAACTCCAGGGGTCTGTTCCAAATTCCTGCATCTTCTCTTTGTCAGCTATGTACCCTTGGGCAAGTTACGTAATTTCCCTAAGGTTTAATTTCTTTGCCTGTTAAAGGGGGATGCTATTGCCTGCATTCCATGGATCTTCTGAAAGTGTGTTCATTTTATGGTAATTCACTGTCAAACTTAAGATTTATGTACTTTCATATGGTATGTATCAATATGTTCATTTGAAATGTTTAGTGTGTTTAATTTTTTTTAGTTTATTTTAAGAATATGTTTATTTTAACAATGTAGGCTGGGAACAGTGGCTCACACATATAATTCCAGCACTTTGGGAAGCCAAGGCAGGTGAATAGCTTGAGTCCAGGAGTTTGAGGCCAGCCTGGGGAACTTAGACTCTGCCACTACAAAAAATAAAAAAAATAGCTGGGTGTGGAGGTGTGCATGTATAGTCCCAGACACTTGGGAGGCTGAGGCAGGGGAATCTATTGAGGTGGGAGGTCGAGGCTGTAGTGAACTGTGATTACACCACTGCACTCCAGCCTGGGTGACAGAGCAAGACCGTGTCTCCAAAAAAAAAAAACAAAACACACATCTATGTATGTGTATATGTGTATGTGTGTTCCTGGAAGGCAGTAGAAACTACTGTTATTAGATGGTTTAAGAAATGATGTAGGGAGCAGAAATTTTAGGTATATTTTTCATAAAATCTTATAGTTGAGCAAATTCTTTCAACTTGTCTATTATTAACCAAGGTTGTTTCATATATGGCCATTTGCTGCTTTAAACACAGGCAAATGCTTCTTTTGTTGTGAAAGCTATAGGATTACAGTTGGGCCTATGCAATGTCAAACAGTAAAATAATCAGACAGATATTTTGGCTGTTACAATGAATCAAACACCCAGATAGGCAAACATATACCTTTGTTGTTTGTTTTTTGAGATGGAGTCTCACTCTGTTGCCCAGGCTGGAGTGCGTGGCATGATCCCTGTTCACTGAAACTTTGGTGTCCCGAGTTCAAGTGATTCTCCTGCCTCAGCCTCCTGAGTAGTTGGATTACAGGCATGCACCACCGCACCCAGCTAATTTTGTATTTTTAGTAGATACAGGGTTTTACCATGTCAATCGGGCTGGTCTTGAACCCATGACCTCAGGTGATCCATTTACCTCAGCCCCTCAAAGTGCTGGGATTACAGGTGTGAACCGCTGTAGTTGGCCCATATACCTTTGTTTAGCTAAATTGTTAAATTTAACTTTTGCTGTTTGGAATAATGAAACTACAATTTTCTAAATTAGGGAAAAATACGGCATGTTAATAAGTGCTAAAGAGCCAAAAATCTTCCATGGCCAACTGAGTTTTGGTAATGTTTACTTCTTTAGAAGTAAATGGAATTTGCATTTTTTTTGAAATGCAACCATATTCTCATGAAACTAGTTGGGACATATTGATGTAGACATTTTTGACAGTTTGGGTTGCAAGAGATAGGGCTGATTAATAATTGGCATTCCTACGAAGTAAGAAATTATAACTTCCTCAATTTTTAGGCCACCACTGCTACTTTATTTGAAAATTTGGAATTTATGATTCCTTCTAAAAGACTTCAAATTTTTCAAGGGCAGTAATTATGTCTTCATATATTTTTGCTCCCAGCTTTTGTACTGAGTAAAGGTTAAGTAAGTAAACAATAGGACAAACTATAAGCACTTGAAAGAAGTTTGGGATTTTTGTTGAAACTTTATGAAAAGTAGGCATTTTGATGACATTCTAATTCTTCTGGATGGGTAAGGACTATAGGATTTGGGAAGATAATTGCTAAGTAATGCATTAGTCCATTTTCATACTGCTATAAGGAAATACCCAAGACTGGGTAATTAGAAGAAGAAGAAGTTTAATAGACTAGCAGTTTTATATGGCTGGGGAGACATCACAATCATGGCAGAAGGTGGAGGAAGAGCAAAGGCATAGCAACAGGCAAGAGTGTGTGCAGGGAAACTGCCCTTTATAAAACCATGAAATCTTGTGAGGCTTATTCACTATCACGAGAATAGTATGGGAGAATCTGCCCCCCACCCCCTGGGTCTCTCCCTTGACACATGGGGATTATGGGAGCTACAATTAAAGATGAGACTTGGGTGGAGACACAGACAAACCATATCAATAGTGTTTCAGAATTCTTTTGGCCCTAAATTTTACAAGGTACTTGCATGGTACTGGTAAGAATGAAGATTTTCATTTTCTGGGAACTCTTTCCCTTCCTGGTCCTTCCTTTTATTCACTCAGTTGCTGAAAACATTCACAAGTGATAATCTCTGAAGTAGTCTATCTGCCTTCTAATATTTCTCTTGTGCTATGAAAGTTCTTTCTAAAAGATGAGTTCAAATTAGGGGTCAGCAAACTTCTTCCGTAAAGGGCCAGACTGTAAATATTTTAGGTTTTATTGGCCATATAGGTTTGGTGTCTATTGCAACTACTCAATTCTTCCCCTTTGTAGAGCAAATGCAAACACAGATAACTTATAAATAATGAATGTGGCTGTGTTCCACTAATACTTTATTTATAAAAATGGCAGATTTGGCCCTCAGACTATGGTTTGCTGACTCCTGATTAAAGTCATGTCACTACGTTACTAAAAATCTTTTGATGGGTTTCCATTGCAACAGAATAAAGTTCAATATATCTAGCTTAGTATACAGCAGCCTGCAATTCTACCCTAGTCTGTCTTTCTACCATTATTTTCAACTACATCTCAAACCATCCTCCATTATAATTTACTGATTACCTTCTGAGTGGGTTGACTAACAGGGCTTTATGGTCTTCAGCAACCCTGTTAGCCTACACCCTCAACTAAACCGACGTCTTTGCTACAGCTGATCCTGGTTAAGAACCAGGTATTTGGTTCTATAGGCACTGAGGTGTGGTTTGAATCATAATTCCCAAATCTTAATAACCAGATATGCCTATGTTTAACCTATTGAATTGTCATCAGACAATGGGCATGTAGTGTCCATGTGTACAGGTTGTGTAAAAAAATTCAGACTGCTAATTTTTAAGATACATCTTCATCTTTCTTTTTTAAAGGGTAGAATAAATATTTGCCATTTATAATTGATGGCAGTTGGGTATGTAGTCTTCATCTTTCTTTTCTGAACATAAATTGTTTTAAACACCCATTGGCTGGTTATTTTTTCAGAATACATGTTTAGATTGATTTATTAATGGTACCTTCACATTTTTCTTTGCTCCAGAAAATTTACCCACCTTTTGTCCCATTTTAAAAAAGTGGAAAGTCGGCATGCCTTAGTTCCACTCTGAAGCAACATCCTGACAGTCATCTACATTTACTTCAAGGAACACCACTCTGGTATACTTTTCAGAGACAGAATGCAAGAAAGGCTTGATAATTTCACAAGTCCTGCACCACAGTGAGTTCATCTCCTGCACTGTCGAGGCTTCCTGAGAAGCATGTTGCTCTTCATCTGCTTCACTGTTTTGGGTACTAGAGTCTGACAAGTGACCATAACGACCCTTATCTACATTTTCAACTCTAAGTTATTAAACATATTAATCAAATTCTTTAGCAAATTCAAAACGGTAGTAGCCATTTAAGTTCCTTAAATACATAGTTGGTGGAGGAGAGCTGAAGTGTGACAGAACCCAAATTTATCATTACCTGTTACTTTTACCAAGAAATCTTTTCAGTTCTGAAGATGATTAAAAATACCGGTTACATTATTAAGAGAGATGCAAGAAAAGATTGGAAAAATTGAATAGAAGTGTTAATAAACAGGGTTCACAGAAAAGTAAAAAATACTCATTTGGTTTACAGTTTAATTTTTGAGTGTTCATTTGTTCCATGAATATTTATTGCTGACCTATTATGTTTGATATTCTAGAATATATAGTTGTTAAAAATATTATGAATAAATATCTATGACCAATATTTTAGATACTGTCCCAATGAACATTCCAAACAAATGCCATAGCCTGACCCTCTGACTCTATTGTGTGTGCGCGCGCGTTCCTGTGTGTGGTGGTGGTGAGACAGTGTTGGAGGTTGTGCATTTTAAGTGCTGTCTTGTGTGGAAAAACACTTAAAAGATGATGCTGCTGTTATTTCAGTGAAATAGTCCTTGGTGTTCTGATAGGATGCTTTTTGTGAGTTGGTTTCTCTGTGTTAATGTCTCTACCAGATTAAAATAGCCTGTCATCTTCTAGAATGCCAGCCAAATTTAACTCAAATTAACTCTGAAATGAAAGATGACACATTTAATCAAGAAAAATACATTGATGGCTATTTCAAAATACGTTTTTATAAGTGACTTCACCAATCAGATTGTATCTTGCAGAAATACTCTGTACAATGTAAACATGAAGTTGGCTTTCAGCAGGTGTAGATTACCTTCCTCATTCCTTGATGAAGGATGATTTGGGAAAGGGCATTGACCTCACCCCAAAGTGAAGGCTCTTGCACAGAGGCAATGTGGGCAACTAGTGCACAGGTGGTGGCTGTGGTTTGCCTCTGTCTTGGGATACAACTCCCTTGGGAGCCTCCTCTTGATGGTCACTCAGTTGATAGCCTGCTTTCTAGGAACAATTTTGGGCTCAGAATTCTAGATCAGCTATGTCTGCTCTGGGCATCAGCAAATGCTTTATTGCTCTGACTGTTTTTCTCTTTGGCTTGTTCTGTATTAGTCTTCCTTTCTTAAGAGTGGGAGTACCTCATATTTGGTTGAGGGTGTGGGAGGGAATGGGCAAAGCAGGCCATTTTTGTCGTTTGCCTCCAGGTTACATACGCTTTCCTAACCTTGGCATAAGGAGTCTCTTGGTGGTCTACCATGGCTTATAGTGCTGAGCCACAGGCTCAGAGAAGTAGGGTGTTAATACTTGATGGCCATTTCCCTCTGTGCACATATTTTCTTCTGTGTGAATGTATTTCTCAAACCCTGCATGGAGAGGAGACAGTTTGAGGACAGGATTTTGAATTAAGTTCCTATGACTAAGCCAAAGTTTTCTTTATTTTTATGACCATAAGTCTTTACCTCTTATTGATATAACTTATATGTTCTTTAAGGGAACCTAGACTTTCAGATATAGTTGAGTAAATAATAAAATTTTGTTCATTTTCATATTATAAAATGCTGTAAACATGGTAAAAAACAAGCAATAAAAAATAAGTTAAAACTAATTATTTTATTTGTAACCTAGTGTTCCAATTGCCAGAGGTAATGCCTTTCAAAAGTTTCTAATGTAGGTCTTCAAAATTTTTCATGCATATATACCAATGCATAAGAAGTATATAAAAGAAATTAAAATAGAATTATTTAAAAATACATACCAAAAATGAGATTAAGCAGTTGTGTAATCTGCTTTCTAAAATTTAACGCTATCTTAAAGATTGTTTCATAGCAGTCAGTACATAGAGACCTACCTCAATCTTTTAATGGCTGCATTGTTTTTACAGCAGAGATGTCCAATAATTCAATGAATGGTTGATTACTTTAGAGATAATAAGTAGGTTATTGAACAGAGAATACTAAACTGAAGTTATTTCTCCCAAGGTAAAAATCTCTTTTAAACCTACCTTTTCTTCTTTTTTTTTTTTTTCCTGGAAAATAAAATTTCAGCTCTACATTGTTGTTGAAACTGTGAGTTTAGGAGATGCTAATATTAACATCGGTTGGAACAACAACAATAAAAAGAATTACAACAGTGAAAATTGTGGCTGGATAATATCATAGGGCATTAATCCATGTCCTCAGTCTTTTTTTTTTTTTTTTTTTTTTTACAGGGTTCCCCCTTTTTTTTTTTTTTTTTTTGAGACAGGGTCTCACTCTGTTGCCCAGGCTGTAGTGCAGTGGTGCAATCTTGGCTCACTACAACCTCTACCTTCTGGGCTCAAGCAATCCTCCCACCTCAGTCCTGCAAGTTGCTGGAATTATAGGCATAAGCCACCACGTCTGGCTAATTTTGTATTTTTTCTTTTGTAGTGATGGGGTTTTACCATATTGCCCAGGCTGGTATTGCTCCTATTTTTATGTCCATGTATAACCAATGTTTAGTTTCTGTTTATAAGTGAGAATGTATGATACTTGCTTTTCTGCTCTTGGATTAATTTCACTTAGAATAGTGGCCCCCAGTTGCATCTATGTTGCTGCAAAGGGCAATTTCATTCTTTTTTAATGCCTGGCTAGTATTCCATAGTATGTATGTACAAATTTTCTTTATCCAACCTACTGTTAGACACCTAGGTTGATTCGATATATTTGCTATTGCGAATAGTGCTGTGATGAACATGCAAATGCATGTGTCTTTTTGTAGAATGATTTATTTTTCTTTGGGTATATATGAGTAATGGGATTTACTGGGTCAAAAAGTAGTTCTGTTTAAAGCTTTTAGAGAAATCTTCAAACTGCTTTCCACAGTGGCTGAACTAATTTACATTCCTATGAACATATGTGAGCATTCCCTTTCTTTGCAGCCTCAGTAGCGTCTGTTGTTTTTTGACTTTTTGGTTTAACATGGTATCTCATTGTGGTTTTGATTTGCATATCTCTGATACTTAGTTATGAACATTTTTTCATATGTTTGCCACTTGTGGTTTCTGTTAAGAAGTGTTAAGTCCTTTGTCTGCTTTACAACGAAGTTACTTGCTGTGTGCTTATTTGTTTCTCATGGATTCTGAATGTTAGACTTCTGTTGTGTGCCTAGTTTGTGAATATTTTCTCCCATTCCGTAGGTTGGTTGGTTACTCTGTTGATAGTTTCTTTTACTGTGCAGCAGCTCTTTAATTAAGTCCCATTTGTCCATTTTTGTTTTTGTTGCAATTGCTTTTGAGGACTTAGCCATAAGATCTTTGCTAAGGCTGATGTCGAGAAGGATATTTCCTAGATTTTCTTGTATGATTCTTAGAGTTTGAAGTCTTAGATATAAATCTTAGCCATCCTGAGTTAATTTTTTCCTATGGTGAATGGTAGGGATCCATTGTCAATCTTCTGCATATGGATAGTCAGTTATCCCAGCACCTTTTATTGAATAGACAGTCCCTTCCCCATGGTTTATTTATGTGAATTTTGTTTAAGATCAGAGGGTGGTAAGTTTGCAACTTTATATCTGAGTTCTCTATTCTATTCCATTGGTCTATGTGTCTGTTTTTCTGTTTTGTACCAGTACAGTGCTGTTTTGATTACTGTAGCCTTATGTAGTTTGAAGTCAGGTAATGTAATACCTGGGACATTGTTTTTTTTTTTTTTTGCTTAGGATAGCTTTCCTACCTGGACTCTTTATTGGTGGTTCCATATGAATTTTGGAATTTTTTTTCTAATTCTGTTGAATGACATTGGTAGTTCAATGGGTATAGCATTGCATCTGTAGATTGCATTGAGCTCTACGGTCATTTTAATGGTACTGATTCTTCTATAAGCCTGGAATGTTTTTCCATTTGTCCATGGCATTTATAATTTCTTTCAGCAGTTGTTTTATAATTCTCATTGAGCTCTTCACCTCTTTGGTTAGATACTAGGTGTTTTATGTTTTTGATGGTGATTGCATTTCAGATTTGTTGAATTCTATTGGTTCTCAGCTTGAATTCTATTGGTGTATGGAAATGATACTGATTCTTGTACATTAATTTTATATTCTGAAATTTTACTGAAATTGTTTATCAGTTCTAGCAGCCTTTTGGCAGAGTTTCTTGATGTTTTTTTTATCGATAAAATCATATCTTCAGTGGAGAGAAATAATTTGGTTTTTTCTTTTCCTGTTGAGATGCCTTTTATTTTTTTCTTTTGCCTGACTGCTCCTGCTAAGACTTCTAGTACTAATTTTCAGTAATATGTTGACTAAGAGTGGGAAGAGTGGGCACCCTTGTCTTATTTTAGTTCTCAAGGAGAATGCTTTCAGCTTTTGCCCATTTAGTATGATGTTTGCTGTGGGTGTGTTATAGATGGCTCCTATTATTTTGTTGGTTATAGATGGCTCCTATTGTATGATTCTTTAATACCTTTCTTGTTGATCTTTTGTCATGAAGGATGTTGGATTTTTATCAAAAGCTTTTTTGATGTCTATTGAGATGCTCATTTTTTTTGTTTTTAATTGTTTATGTAGTTAATCATTTATTGATTTGCCTGTATGGAACCAATTTTGTATTATTTCAGGAATGAAGGCTACTTGATTGTGGTGAATTAATTTTTTAATGTGCCCCTCGATTTGGTTTTGTAGTATTTTGTAGAGGTTTTTTCATTGTTGTTAATCAGGGATATTTTCATTTTTATTGTGTCTTTGCTAGGTTTCTGTTTCAGGGTGATGCTGGCTTTGTAAATGAGTTAGGGAGGATATTGTCCTTGGTTTTTTGGAATAGTTTCAATAGGATTGGTACCAGCTTAGCACATCTGGTAGAATTTGACTGTGAATCCACCTGGTCCAGGGCTTTTTTTGATTGGTAGGTTTTATTACTTAGTTTCGTAACTTAGTATTGGTCAGGTCAGGGTTTCAGTTTCCTCTTGACTCACTCTTGGGAAGTTGCCTTTCCAGGAATTTGTCCATTTCCTCTAGATTTTCTAGTTTGTGTGCATAGAAGTGTTCATAATCTCTGAGGATCTTTTGTGTCTGTAGAAATGGTTGTAATGTCACATTTGTAATTTTTGATTGTGCTTATTTGGTTCTTTTTTCTTAAATTAGTTAGCAGTCTATTGATCTGGTTTATCTTTCCAAAACTTTTAGTTGACACTTTGTATAAATTTTTGGATCTTAATTTTCTTCAGTTCTGCTCTGATTTTAGTATTTCTTCTGCTAGTTTTAAGGTTAGTTTTTCTTGTTTTTCTAGTCCCTCTAGGTGTAATGTTAAATCATTAATTTGAGATCTGTCTGTCTGTCTTGATGTAGGAGTTTAGCACTGTATACTTCTTAGCACTGCTTTTGCTGCATCCCAGAGATTTTGATACGTTGTATCTCTGTTTTCATTTCTTCAAAATAATTTTTTGATTTCTGACTTAATTTCCTTGTTTCTTGAAAAGTTATTCAGGAGCAAGTTGTTTAATTTCCATGTAATTGTGTGGTTTTGAGAGATCGTCTTGGTATTGATTTCTAGTTCCACTCTGATTTGAGTGTATGGTTGATATGATTTTGATTTGTTAAACATTTATTGAGGCTTGCTTAAAGCCAAGCACATGGTCAATCTTGGATTATGTTCCACATGCAGATGACAAGAACGTAAATTCTGATTGATGAGTGGAGGATTCTGTAGATGTCTATTAGCTCCATTTGGTCAAGTGTTAAGTTTAAGCTGAGAGATTCTTGGTTAATTTTCTGCCTTGATGATCTGTCTAATGTTGTCTGTGGGGTGTTGAAGTTTCCCTCAATTATTATGTGGCTGTCCAAGTCTTTTCATGGGTCTAGAAGTATTTATTTTATGAATCTGGGTGCTCTGACGTTGGCTGCATATATACTTAGGATAGTTAAATCCTCTTGTTAAATTGAACCTTTTATTATTACATAATGGCCTTCTTTGTCCTTTATTACTGCTGGTGATTTCAAGTCTGTTTGATAAAAGAATAGTGACCAACTCCAAGGATCTTGACTACAAGATATATAGGTAGTACTTTCATTAAATGTTAGCAAAAGCTATTCTTGTCCTAGGCCCTGTCCTTCAGGAGGTCCTGTTTTGTCCTTCCTTTAACTATATCCTTCACCATCGAGGAAGGGGTTCTTAGGGCCAAGTATAAATGACTACCCATAGACATCCATCCTCTAGATCACACCTTGGTACTTGGAATTTGGTTTTCTCTGTCTAAAATTCTGATTCCTACTTTTGGAATTTGTATGGATCTTCCATTAGAGTGAAAACCCTGGAAACATCCATTTGAGGGATTTTGTTTGGAGAGAGGACATGAAAGCTGAAGTGATATCAATTGTCTTCTGCATTGTTTGGGGCATTTTAGGTACTCAAACACTGCTGATCAATGAATGAAGAGGACTCAGTCAGAGGAGATGTACTGGCATGCACACAAGGCCCTTAAAGAGTCATACGGAAACACCTGGTAGAAAGAGAAATCAGGTAGAATTTGGAATCATTTGCTTCAGAATTCTCAGTAATGTGAAAATTCTAAATTTGAATCTAGCTTTCCAGGTCATTATGAAAGATAGCAGACAGAATATATTTTACTTAATAAGTTATAAGCTTGGCTTATAACTTTTACATATTTCAACATGTATGTGGGCATCTGTTTGTACTTTTTACCCTGGGCCCTGAAAATATTACAAATGGGTCTGCTTTTGAATTTTTCCTGGGGCCCTTATATTAAGTAGAGTCAGGAATTAACTATAGTTCTTGATGTCTATGCCATTTTTTCAGGTTTCAAATTCTCAGGAAGGAGAACCATTTCAAGGCAGGGCCCCATGGAATAGACATAAATATTAGGAGGGAATTCTGGAGGTTGAACAACTACATTTATGGGTACGGTGTTTTTTTTTTTTTTGAGACAGAGTCTCAGTTGCCAGGCCCCAGACTGGAGTGCAGTGGCAAGATCTCGGCTCACTGCAACCTCTGCCTCCTGGGGTTCAAGCAGTTCTCCTGCCTCAGCCTCCTGAGTAGCTGGGACAACAGGCACGCACCACCACGCCCAGCTAATTTTTGTATTTTTAGTAGAGACGGGGTTTGACCATGTTGGCCCAGATAGTCTCAATCTCTTGACCTTGTGATCCGCCCGCCTCAGCCTCCCACAGTGCTGGGATTACAAGTGTGAGCCACCGCGCCTGGCCCAGGTATGTGTTTTAAGAATTTAAACTTTATTCTAAGACTGGTGAAAAACACTGAAAGATTTTAAGCAGGTAAGTTATATAGTTGGATCTGATCTTTTAAAGAATTCTATTTTTTTTTTTGTGTGTGTGTGTGTGTGGAGAATGGACTAGAAAGGGGCAAGAGTAGATGCTGTGGGGCCACCTAGGAAGTGCAGATAAGAGATGATGTTGGCTTAGACAAGAGTCTTGGATGGTGACACTAGTCATGGAAAGAAGTCAATGGAGACATGTTTATAAGTAGAATTAATAAAGCTTGCCAAATCATTAACTGTACATGGTAAAGAGGGCAATATCAGGGATTAACCCTAAATTTCTGGATTGGGTAAGACTGACCTAATGCTAATATGGAGAACTACATTCTCTTTTGAACCCACTCCAATTAAGAATTTTGTCTTTATCATTTCAGCCAAATTCTCCTTATCAAGGTCATCAGTTAGTTTCCTGCAGTTAAATCTAGAGGGTAAATGTCAGCTCTCATCTTTCCCTCCTATTAGAAGCATCAGACAGAGCTAGTCTTTCCTTGAAACCCTTAGTTAGGCTCTAGTGAAACCTTCCTTTCCAGGTTTCTTCATTTCACCAGGTTTTCCTTCTTAGCCTTATTTGTTGGATCTTTTACTACTTTGCAATCTTCAAAGATTAGAGGCCCTCCAAGGGTTGTGTTGTTGAATAATTTCTCTTTATTACTTTACTCTCTAGGTAATTTATTTATTCCCTGGCTTTAAATTCAACTGACCGCTTCCAAATTTGTTGTTTTCTGATTTCTTCCTTAGACCCCAGACTAACAGCCTACTTTCACCCCCTGCTCAAACCTGTCATTTCTACCGTCATCCTACACCTTTCATATATGACAACTCCATTCTCCAGTTGCCCAAGACAAAAAATTAGAAGACATCATTGATTCCTTTCTTTCAGATCCCATACCCAAATCATCAGAAATTCCTGACGGCACACTGTGAAACATGCAGAATCCAACCACTTCTCCTTGCCCCTTTTGTGATTAGCTGAGTCCAAGCCAGCATTTCCTCCATCTGTGTTATATTGCAAACTAGACTCCTGCTTCTACCCTTGTTCTAATGCTGCCAATTTACCACATAGCAGCTAAAATGATCCTTCTGAAAAAGAAATGAAGTCAGTCAGTATTCTACTTAAAACCTGCCTTGGCTTTCCATTTTGGTTTTCCAGTTTATGCTTTGTAAAAATCAAAGTTCTTACAAAAGGCCTACTTGGCTCTATATTATTTAGCTGTCTGCTACCTCTCTAATGTTATCTCGACAATGAAATCCTGGCTGAGGTGGTCTCAGAAATGATGAACTGCTTGGGAAATGAACCAAAGGTGATTCTTGTTATGTTTCAGCAGCATTTTGCTTCTACCCTAGAGATTTGTGGAACTTTGAACTTTTGAGAGATGATTTAGTGTATCTAGTAGAAGAAATTTCTAAGCAACAAAGCATTCAAGAGGTGACTTAGGTGCTGTTAAAGGCATTCAGTTTAAAAAGGGAAACAGAACATAAAAGTTTGGAAAATTTGCAGCCTGACAATGCAATAGAAAAGAAAATCCCATTTTCTGAGGAGAAATTCAAGCTGGCTGCAGAAATTTGCATAAGCAATGAGCTGAATGTTAATCCCCAAACCACGGGGAAAATTTCTGCAGGCCATGTCAGAGATCTTCATGGCAGCCCCTCCCATCACAGTCTGGGAGACCTAGGAGAAAAAACTGGTTTTGTGGGCTGGGCCCTGTGTTCCCATGCTGTGTGCAGCCTAGGAACTTGATGCCATGTGTCCGAGCTGCTCCAGCTGTGTCTGAAAGAGGCCAACAGAGAGCTTGGGCCATGGCTTCAGAGGGTGGAAGCCTCAAGCCTTGGCAGCTTCCGTGTGGTGTTGAGCCTGTGAGTGCACAGAAATCAGGAATTGAGGTTTGGAAACCTTTGCCTAGATTTCAGAAGATGTTTGGAAACGCCTGGATGTCCAGGAACAAGTTTGTTACAGGGGCGGATTCCTCATGGAGAACCTGTGCTAGGACAGTGCAGAAGGGAAATGTGGGCTGGGAGCCCCCACACAGAGTCCCTAAGAGTGCACAACCTAATGGAGTTGTGAGAAGAGGGTCACCATCCTCCAGACCCCAGAATGGTAGATCTACTGACAGCTTGCACCATGTACCTGAAAAAGCTGCAGACACTTAATTGCCAGCCTGTGATGACAGCTGGGAGGGAGGGTGTAATCTGCAAAACCAAAGGGGCAGAGCTTCCCAAAACCATGGGAACCTACCTTTTGCATCCATGTAACCTGGATGTGAGACATGGAGTCAAAGGAGATAATTTTTGAGTTTTAACATTTAATTGCCCCACTGGATTTCAGGCTTGCAGAACGCCTGTAGTGCCTTTGTTTTGGCCAATTTCTCCCATTTGGAGTGGTTGTATTTACCCAAGTAACTAACTTGGTTTTGATTTTACAGGCTCATAGGTGGAAGGGGCTTGCCTTGTCTCAGATGAGACTTTGAATTGTGGCCTTTTGAGTTAATGCTGAAATGAGCTGAGTCTTAGAGGACTATTGGGAAGGTATAATTAGTTTTGAAATGTGAAGGTATGGGATTTGGAAGGGACCAGGGGCAGAGTAATATGGTTTGGCTCTGTGTTCTTACTCAAATATCCTCTTGTAGCTCTCATAACTTGCATTTGTTGTGGGAGAGATCTGGTGAGAGATGATTGAATCATGGGGGTGGGTCTTTCTCTTGCTGTTCTTGTGACAGTGAATGAGTCTCATGAGACCTGATGGTTTTATAAATAGGAGTTTTTCTGCACAAGCTCTCTTTGCCTGCCACCATCATTTTTTTTTAAAGTTGATTCACATGTATTTTATATGTTATGGATATTAAATACTGTATTTTTTTTATTGTACTTCAAGCTCTGGGGTACATGTGCAGATATTGCAGGGTTGTTGCATAGGTACATACATGCCGTGGTGGTTTGCTGTCTCCATTCCCCTATTGCCACAATCCTTTTAAGATGTGACCTGCTTCTCTTTGCCTTCCAACATGATTGTGAGGCTTCTCCAGCCAATGTGGGACTGTGAGCTCTCCATTAAAGCTCATTTCTTTGTACATTGCCCAGTCTCACATATTTCTTTATCAGCAGCATGAAAATGGACTAATAAAGTTGGTTTAAAGTCTGTTTTGCCAGAGACTAGGGTGGCAACTCCATCCTTTTTTTTGTTGTTGTTGTTTTTGTTTTCCATTTGCTTGGTAAATTTTCTTTCATCCCTTTATTTTGAGCCTATGTGTGTTTTTGCATGTGAGATAGGTCTCCTGAATACAGCAAACTGATGGGTCTTGACTGTTTATCCAATTTGCCAGTCTGTGTCTTTTAATTGGGGCATTTGTCCCATTTACATTAGGTTAATATTATGTATGAATTTGACCCTGTCATCATAATGCTACCTGGCTATTTGGCAAGCTAGTTAATGCCATTTCTTCATATTGTCACTGGTCTTTATATTTTTGTGTGTTTCACAATGTCTGCCACTGGGTTTTCCTTCCCATATTTAGTGTTGCTTTCAGGAGTGGTGGTGATGAATTCCCTCAGCATTTGCTTGAAGGATTTGATTTCTCCTTTGCTTACGAAGCTTGGTTTGATTGGATAAGAAATTCTGTATTGAAAATTATTTTTTTTTAAGAATGTTTAATATTGGCCCTCATTCTCTTCTGGCTTGTAGAGTTTCTCCTGAGACATCTGCTATTAGTCTGGTGGGCTTTCCTTTGTAGGTGACTTGACCTTTCTTTTTGGCCTTTCTTTATCAACCTTGTAGAATCTGATCATTATGTGTGTTGGGGTTGATCTTCTCATGGAATATTTTAGTGGGGTTCTCTGTATTTCCTGAATTTTTGGAGGTTTTGTTCATTCCTTTTCATTTTTCTCCAATCTTGTCTGCCCGCCTTATTTCAGCAAGATAGTCTTCCACCTTTAATATTCTTTCTTCTACTTGATCAATTCAGCTATTGATACTTGTGTATGCTTTACAAAATTCTTGTACTGGGTTTTTCAGCTCCATTATGTTATTTATGCTCCTCCATAGACTGTTTATCCTAGTTGACAACTCCTCTAACCTTTTATGAAGGTTCTTAGCTTCTTTGCATTGGGTTAGAACATGCTCCATGACCTCAGTGAAGTTTGTTATTACCCACCTTTTGAAGCCTACTTCTGTGAATTCATCTGGCTTATTCTCCATCCAGTTCTGCATCCTTGCTGGAGAGGGGTTGTGATTATTTGGAGGAGAAAAGGTACTCTGGCCTTTGGGTTTGCAGCATTTTTTTCATTGATTCGTTCTCATCTTCATGAGTTTGTCTAGTTTCAATCTTTGAGGCTGCTGACACTTAGATGAAGTTGTTCTGGGGACTTTTTTTTGTAGTTGTAGTTGTTGTTGATGTTGTTGTTGTTGCTTTCTGTTTGTTTTTCTTTGAATAGCCAAGTCCTCCTTCTAGGGCTGCTATGGTTTGCTGGGGGTTTACTTCAGGCCCTATTTATCTGGTTTGTTCCCGCACCTGGATATTATGTCACTCGAGGAGGCTGCAGAACAGCAAAGATGGGTGCCTTCTCCTTCCTCTGGGATCTCTGACCTTGAGGGGCACTGATCTGATGCCAGTAAGAACACTCCTGTATAAGATTTCTGACACACCGTTGGGGTGTGTGCTCACCCAGTTGAATGGCACAGGAAGCAGGACCCATGTAACAAGGCACTGTGGCTGTCCTTGGATGGAGGGGGTGTGCTACACTGGGGGTAAACCCACTTTTCTGGTCTGCCAGGATTCCTGAGAGCTTGTAGAAGGAAAGACCAAGTCTGCTGGTCAGTGAAGCCTATGGCCACCCTTCCCCCTAGGGGCTCGGACCCAGGGAGATGAAAGTTCTGTCCCTGAGTCCCTGATGTGAGTTGGAGTTCCTGCAGGGAGTCCCTGCAGCTGCAGTGTTGGCTGCTTCCCTCCCACAAGGAGTTCTGATGGCTTAGACAGCAGGCAGTCACAGCACTGATGATGGCCACCCCTTCCCCTGGGAACTCAGCCGGCTTAGGACAATTTCTTGAGCTCATTATTATGTGTTTCTTCTTTGCTTTTGCCATACTTACACAATATTGTAGAATTTTTTCCTTCTGAATATGAAACTTTACATAACTGTCTGGATTTAATTGACTCTGATAATAATATTATTGATCCATATCATTCAGTTTTTTTATTCCCCTTCTGATATGAGTAATTCATCTACTTCGGAATATTTTACTAATATAAAAACAAATATTTGTTTTTAAAATCCAAAGTATTAATTAAGTGAATGATTTAAACAAAAATTTAAATTTCCTATGGTGCTTTGTGTCTGTAAGTTGTCTTTTAATGTAGAGATGCTTCTGGACTTATTGCACATGTGCCTTGTGCCTGAAATATACTTCCTTACTTGCTTAATGACTTTTCTCTTTCAAACTCTCTAGACTTGATGGTACCATTGTTTACCTTTTCTCTAGACTCTTACTTTTCTGCTTTTTTGCAGCTTTGAGAGTGTGACTATCAATTTATGTTTGCCTAGATTAAAATTTTTAGAGGCTAGAGTAGAGAAAAGAATTCCAGGAAGGTCATATCTATTTTAAAGACAATCTAAATATATTTCCAATTAGAAATAATTTAGTACAGTTCATATTTGCTTGAGATGGTCCTGGTATTGCTGACATTGAAATTCACTAGACTCCTTAATGAGTCAGACACATTCATAGTAGCATGGGTAAAAAGGGTATGTGGAAAGCTGGTAAGATTAGAGCTTCTGATGGAATCTCCCAGTCTATTTCTTTAGCCACATTTTGATTAGCTTTTAGTATTAATGATGTTAAAATTTCTTTAGTAATACTTTAAAGCATCCCTTAACTTTTGGAATTTATTCTTTTTCCCTTTAACTTGGGTTTTTCCTTCAGATTTGATATCTTATTTGCTAATATATTGGAGTTTTATAATTTGCATGGCATCTTTTTCTCCAAATATTCACCCATATACCCCTCTTCATGACCAAATCTGCTTTTTATCCCCGAGTTCTAGTCCTTCCCCTGAATAAAAATAAGATGAAATTGGTGCTTTTCAGTATATGGCTGAATATTTTTAGTCCTGTGTGGATTAGTGGAGCCTGCATTAATGTGTAGTTAAAACTTTGGAGATTTGTTTTTCCCTAAACAGGACAAATAAACCATTACAGCCCAAAACACAAAGTCTTTTTTTCCTCCATTTGGTTCCATTGTGACAAAGAGAATAAAATTTTTAAGGCTTAAAAAGGGCCATACGTTTCCTGCAGGGACTGGAGGGTAGGAGTCACGCTGCAAGGTTGTATGAACTCATTTCCTTCCAAAAAAACATTTTGTGCATCTTAAGTGCCATCTTCTTTTTTGAGTTGGGTTCAAGGAGAAAAACTCTGTATGTGAGATTTTCAGTCCAGTCGTCTCTGTTGGATTTCTTCCCTCACATCACCACTGCTAGCATGGACTATGGTGAGCCTGCTCTCACCATAGCAGGGGCTTGAAGAATATGAAATTCACACTATAAATGTAATTCATACTTGTTTATTCTGTAGAAATATTAGCATTATATTTCAAGTACCTTATTGATAGATAGTTTTTGGCTATTTTATTAGAGAAATGTTCTGAATACTTGCAGTAGATCAAGAAAATTTTCATTATAATTTTCAGTTGACATCTACGTGTTGTAAAGAACAGAAAACATTTGTACTCTGAGTTCATCTGTTTTCTTAATATGGGTACTCTTTCATGAGGGGAACTCGGAAGAATGGACCGTAACAAAGACCAAGAAAAAAACATCAGAATACATATGTTCTGTTGGTTGTTTGAGATAAAGATAATTTACAGGGGAGCTTCTAAAGTCATTGACAAAATAAATTTTCTTAAATGCCAGCTCTATCTTTTTCTGTCATCAAGTGAAGTTTGAAGCACTTCATTTCCAAATGATTTGCTTTCTTAGTACATTTAATGTCTAATAAAATGTCAACTTTATTTTCATTTAAGTAAAAGTGAAATTCTACTTTTGAATTTTCATTCCAGAATATAGAGAGTTCTTGGCTAGAAATTATAAATGTATGACTCTCACCTTTTTCTTTCTGTTTTTTTCCCCTCTCTGTAAATTATCTTCTTTCTTTCTATTCTTCCTATTACTTTATTTCTTTAGGATAATCATTCTTCAGTCTACTGTCTCCAGGCTATAACCATACCAACTACAATCTCCTACATAATCTTTCTTATGCCCTCAATTCAAAATACATTTCTTTGATTTCCTTCTCTTTCTTTTCTTTATCCTTCCTATATGGAATTATTAAACTTACAAATTTTCCATAAAACAAACATTATTGCCAATAACTGTTGTTGATTAAATGGACAAAAGGTTAACACCTGTTTATTTTAATGTCTTTGTTTTCAAAGACATTATCTGAATTTTTAATTTGTTGAATTATTTTTCTTTAGGAAGTGCGTTCTCAGTAGTGTTTAGTAAGATATTGTCAATCATTAACACACCCCTTATCTAACTTGTTAACTAACACAAATGGGAGGGTATTGGTTAGTTTTGAAGAGAGAAAAAATCAGACATTAGAGCATGTGGCATCAGAGCTAATGTGACGAAGGCAAAGCTAGAAGAAACATTGGAATAAGGTAAGGGACACTAGGAGGATGGAAAAGTGAGATTAAATTTTTGTATGGAAAGATTCTTCAGAACAAAAACATCAGAAGAAAATAAAGCTTAGTAGGAGTAATGTGCTGTCTCCAACTTCTACCCAGGGCAGACTCAGCCTGACTCATACTCAACTTTTTGACTTTTAGAACATGTCTTTTGACAGTAACCATTCACTTGAGACATAAAGCAGCTGGGTCTCAAGTTTGGAATTTGGTGGCCTGGGAATTTTAGATGATAAACAGCCAAATGGAATTTACCATAAAATAAATAAGATGCATCTTAAATTAGACTTGAAATATTTAAGTGAATGAACTCTAATAACCTTTCTAATTAGGCTTGATAAAGACTTGGGAAATTGATTTCAGTCCAACAGGGAAAAATATTACAACGTTGGATCATTCAAGGCTGTGGTTTACTAGTCTACATAATTAGTAAATTTTTTATCAAAAATGAATATTGTTTTGGTGACCAAATTAAAAGATTTGTAAGATAATATCAGTATTTGCATATATGTGCAAAAATATACAAGTGAATGGAGATTGAATATACATATATAATTTATATAGTTTTATCCTTATATAATAAATTATAAATGCGTGGATTCTAATGTGCACCATCCCTGGTACAGCACTTAGCATGTACAACAGAAATACTTCTGGGTATGATAAAGACCTGGCAAATTGTTGATTGTAATTCATGTTTTTTTTTTTAATCATGAAAGAAGATAAAAATTCCTTGAAGTATGTGATGGTTAAGTTTTCTTTATTTGCTTGAAACATTATTGCCTTGTTTCTTTCTCCTTTTCCTATGCATCTAATAAGTTAAGAATGTCTGGCAATTCTTTTTTTGCCCTCTCACAAACATTCCTTTTCTTCCATCACATTGTTGCTGCCCGTTTAGATCAGACTTTCCTTAACTTGTATCTCTTTCTGGGGATTATTGTGATAGCATCTCCCTGTATCTAGGTTTTCCTTGTGCTTCATGCCTTCGTTAAAACATGGTATTTCCAGTCACTTTATTTTAGCCATGTGGTTTCAACTTGAGTTTCTCAAATGATTAGTGAGCTTGAATACCGTTTTTGCGTTTATTGGCCATTTGAGTATCCTCTTTGTGAAATGCCTTTGAAATCTCTTGCCTATTTTTCTATTAGGTTTTCTGTCGTATTCTTTATAATAGCTTTCTATATATAAAGGGCCAAGCCCCTTGTTAGTTGTATGTGTGGTGAGGATCCTCTCTGTCTATGCCTTGCTTTTTCACTCTTAATGGTGCCTTTTGATAAGCAAAATTTACTAATATTCATGTTGTTCAATTTATCAGTCTTTTCCTTCATGATGACCATGTTCTATGTCCTGTTTAAAAAATTATTTCCTACCACGAAATCATAAGAATAATCTCTTATATTATCACCTATAAACTTTGTTATTTTTTTCAGTTGGTTCATAATCTATCTGAAACTGATTATTGTTATGGTATGAAGTAGGAGTTAAATTTTACTTTATTCATATAGATGTCAGATTGCCACAATAAAATTGATACAAAAGGCTTTATGTATGGACTGCTCTGCTGTACCACCTTTAACACAAACAGCCTTACGTTGGTCTTTTTCATGACCTTCTTTTCTGTTCCATTGGCCTGCTTAGCATAACTGTGCCAAAGCTATGCTGTTCTTGTTGATTTTCTTGAGAAGAAAAAATTACACTTAATATAGGTTTAACTCAAGAATACATCAGGTAGTAAAATATATAGACATATATATGTCACTTTTATTGAATATAATTTGCAGATGGTAAAAACATATTCATATATATGAATATAGATATGCAGTATGTCATAATATGTCATATACAGGTATATAATTTATATACAGTAAATTTGCTCTTCTTACATACAGAGTTCTATGAAGTTTGAAGGTGCATACATTCATGGATCTTCCACCATAATCAAGATACAGAACATTTTCAACACCTCAAAATTTCCTTAGGCCCCTTGTAGTCTATTCCTCTTTCTACTCTCAGCCCCTGGCAAGCACTGATCTGTTTTTTGTTTCTGTCATTTTCACTCTCTTAACTGTATTTTGAAGAGAAGATACTTTTAATTCAGATGAAGTCCAATTTATCATTTTTCTTTATAAATCATACTTTTGATGTTGCATCTAAGAAATCTTTGTTCAATGTCTAAAATGTTTTCTCCTGCTTTATTATTTTAGATTTTACATTTAAGTCTATGCTAATTTTGAGTGTCAGTTTCTTCTTTTTTCACACAGATACTCAATTGTTCAAGTACTGTTATTGACCATACACATAGGTCTTTCCTTTGTCTATTTGTCTTCTCATATACTTTTAAAAATTGGCTCGTCAAGTTTTGTAAAGAAACCCTGCTGTGATTTGATTGGAATTGTACTGACTCTATGGATCAGTTTAGTGAGAATTGACATTTTCGCAAGATTGAGTCTTGCAAACCACAAACCCAAAATATCTCTCTATTCATTTAGATCACTAATTTATCAATGTTTTTTAGTCTCCAGGATACATATCATGTTCATATTTTTATTAGATTTATGCCTAAGTATTTTGTGTTTTTGTTGCTGTTGGAAATGGTACTTTAAAAAAGTTTAATGTTAATTATTCTTTAAGATAAAAACACTGGAAGGCTGGGAAAGTGGGATTAAATTTTTATGGGGGAAGGATTCTTTAAAAGAAAACAAATCGGAATAAAACAAATGTACAACAGGAGAAAATAAGCATCTATTACACATTTGAACTAGGTAGACATAGATACAATTGATATTTTGTATACTGCCTTTGTGTCCCGAAACTTTCCTAAACAGACTTTCTAATTTTCATAGTTTTTGGGGATTCTTTGGGATTTTGTCTGTAGATAATCATATAGCTTGTAAATAGAACTGGTTTTATTTCCTGCTTTCCAATTTGTCGACCTTTTATTTCTTTTTCTTGCCTTATTTGCATTGGCTAGTTCCTCCAGCATAATATTATGAAACTTAAATAAAATTTCAGGACTTTCCAAATTTATGCCAAGGGAAAAGTTAAGCCCTGAAAGCTGACTCAATAACACTTTTTCTTCTTTGGTGCATGACGGTTGCTGTCTGACCTTTGTGTTGAGATGTTATGCATTAACCAGACTCTCTATTCATTTAAACATAGCTAAATGATGTTGGAGATAGAGACCTCTGTGATTACTACCTCTTTACTGTAGAATGGTAAGCAACACTCTTAGAGCATAATCAATAGTAGCCAATCAAATATTACATCTGTATGTTAGCTTTTGTATTGAAAATGTAATTATGTTTAGCACCTCTGTTTTTGCCTTTATAAATGACCCCCATTTTTCTACACACTGGGGGCACTGCTCACCATTCTTCAGTGGAGCTGTGCTCCCGGGATGGCCACCCTCATGCTTTGTGGTTGAATAAACTCCTTTAACTGGACCCTTAGCATTTGGATTATATTGGGTTGAAAATGTTGAATACAATTCAACTTATCCTTGTCTTGTTCCTGATGTTAGGGACACGCTATTGTCTTTACCATGTTAAGAAAGATACCTTTTGTTCTTAGTTTGATGAGAGGATTTTTTGTTTTTGTTTTTTTAGGAAAAGATGTTGGGTTTCATCTGGTGCATTTTTACCTGTAATAACTGAGTTGATCATGATCGTCTTAGTTATTGGGTTAATTATATTGACCAATTCGATTTTTTTTTTGAGTGTTGAATCTGTGTGGTAATTCCTAGATAAACCCGACTTGTTCATGAAGTTTGTTTTCGTAATGTAATATTACTAGATTTGATTTGCTAGTATTTTGGTGAGATTATTGCATAGGTACACACATGGCAGTGTGATTTGCTCCCTTCCTCCCCTTCACCTATATCTGGCATTTCTCCCCATGCTATCTCTCCCCACCTCCCTACCCCCCGTCCCTCTCCCATTTCCCTCCAACAGACTGCAGTGTGTAGTGTTCCCCTCCCTGTGTCCATGTGTTCTCATTGTTCAACACCCACCTATAAGTGAGAACATGCAGTGTTTGATTTTCTGCTCTTGTGTCAGTTTTCTGAGAATGATGGTTTCCAGGTTCATCCATGTCCCTACAAAGGACAT